>NC_088702.1:12270035-12630035 GCF_028017835.1 Emys orbicularis
ACAAAGAGAGAGTGATTGATTTACAGCCGGTCACCGAGATCAGAATCCAGCCCTGACCCCTTTGATGTCAGTCGATAAATAACCCAGCCCTGGATCCTCTGCTCCAAGCCATCCCCTGAATCCCTTGGTCACACCTTTTATTGGTTTTCATTTTCAAAAACAGGGGCGGGTGGAAACAGATTTTCCTATTTTGGGGGTTTCTTACATGAGCTTTCTCAGGAAGTGCCAAGGCAAGTCTCCCGAGGCATTAGAAGTCCAGTGCTTCAGGCTGTCTGGGCTGATTTGCAGGAGATCCCTCAGCCTGAGCTTCCGGTTTCTTACCTTCCTGAGCCTCAGCTTAGACAGGATGTAACTGAAGGTGTCACCACCCAGGATGGTGTCACAGCTCGGGGCCAGCTGCACCTTGGCCTCCTCTCAGTCTCTGTTCCCAAGATTTAGGCCTCCAGCCTTCACCTCCCTGGGGTGGAATCTCCCCACAATCCCACTCGCAGACCGGGGAAATAGCTACAGACCCCAGCGGTGATACTCCTGCAGCTGGTAATGGGTAATGCCAGGCGCACCGCCGGGAGCTGAGGCCAGTGTGTGAATTCAGGGACTGACACCAGCCTTTTCCAAACGCCGTCTCGATTAATCTCAATGGAGGGGCCCATAGCCTAAGAACTAAAGGGAGCTAACTCACCCAACTGTTCACACCCCTCTGTCTCAGCTAACGCTTAGGGAGGCTTCCCTTACCCAGATCCCACTCCCCACTTCTGGGGCTGGGTGTCCCACACCGAGGTGTAGGTGGTGCAACCTCGTGATCAGAGCAGGAATCTGGCCTAGCGGTCGAAGCAGACCCAGAGGGAAGAAGTGGAGGAGTAGTGGGGAGGCCAGCCAGGGGTTCACAGGCAGGCAGGGCGTAGGGCATCTTCCACGTGCTTCACAGGTGGACAATACGCAGGGGATGGGCAGGAGCTCGGGCACAGCAGGTGTATGGAGATGGGGACACTGTATGGAAGAACCAGGGGAATGTGGAGGGCCCTGACTGACTTCCTCATTAGCCGACTCAGCCCGTGGCCAAGGATGGAATGGGACGTGGAGACCCAGCTCCCATTTCCCCACTGGGGCAGGGGAACCTGGGTTGGGAGAGGGTTTATGGGGATGTTCTCTGGATTCTGCCTGCATGAACTTTGTTGGGAGAGGTCTCTGGAGCCTCAGGTCCGCGCCCCTCCACCAAGGCGGCAGCGCCTGGTGTCTTGGCTCTGCTCTCCAGGGTGGAGACATCAGACTCTGGAGTTGCTCCATCTAAGGATCCAAAAGAGAAGCCTCCTCAGGTGCCCTAGTCCTTCCCAGTGCCCCTGTATCCTCGGTGTCTGTCTCCCACAGCCGCATGTTAGGTGGGATGAGGGCGCAGGACTGACAGACAGAGCATGAACAAAGGCAGAGCCATGGAATGGGGGTTGTGTCTGCAGCCCAGACACCAGGGTGATGGGAGACCTGGACATGTGCAACAGATTCTATTCCATTCACTACAGATCCAACCTCTAACCCTGTGCAGAACCAAACCAAACCAGGCCCAAATCCTTCCCAGAGAATCCCTCCGATCTTGGCTCCCAAACCTGTTCTCCTGAAACCCCATCTGCCAACAAGAAACAGGACTTGAACTTAGGATCCCAGATTCTTAGTCCCCACTCCTCTAACACACTAGACCCCACTCCTCTTCCAGAGCTGGGGAGAGAACCCAGGAGTCCTGGCTCCTAGCTGTCCCCTCCTCTCCTGCCCTGCTCTATCCCACTAGAGCATATTCTTTCCCTTCCATCCTCATTGATAAATAGAATAGCTTCCTGAGTTGTCCTTGAGATGTCAGTGGGCTCTGAGGATAGACCTTACTTCAACTTTCCCTTTTACTGCAGCTGTCTGTTCTTCTCCATGCCTGGGGATATTTCCAGACCCTACAAAGCAATACAAGTGAAAGTCTCTTACGCTCATATCAATGGAAGATAGGAGCCTATCGATCTAGACCAGTGAGTCCCAAACTTTTGTACTGGTGACCCTTTTCGCATAGCAAGCCTACGAGTACGACCCCCCCTTATGAATTAAAAACACTTTTTTATATATTTAACACCATTATAAATGCTGGAGGCAAAGTGGGGTTTGGGGTGGAGGCTGACAGCTCGCGACCCCCCACATAATAACCTCATGACCCACTGCGGGGTCTTGACCCCCAGTTTGAGAACCACTGATCTGGACCATAGACTTTGTCTAGCCTAGGGGGGATTTCAAGTGGCCTTAGATTCTTGCTCCATCTCATGAACCCCTTTGAGAACTCCAGACTACCTGGAGTTCTACCTCAGCTCCAGCTGAAATGATAGAGGAAGAACCGAGCTTGTACCTGGAGCCGCTGAAATTGAGCTCAAGGTACTAAGCTGTGTGAGGTGGGGTTCGTGGCTGAGTTAACCTCCTCTCCTCCCCCGGGATGTCCACGAGCAATTGTTTCCTTACATGCACAAGCACCTTCTGCTCTTGCAAGGGGTCCAAGCACACAGGAATTAGACCCTTCCTACATCTGAAATCTAGCACCACTTTCCCTCTGTCCCTCTCTATCCAGCCCTGGGGAGAACCCGCCTGGGATCCTGTGCCCAGTGCAGGACAACCATAAACACTTCTTAAGCATTGCCCTACAGAGCGAGTATAGAGACCTGTCCGGTACCTTCGAAATCTGCTCTCTCTGAGGACACTGCAGCTGCATCCTTCTCTGAGGATCTGGCACCTCCTGGACTCTCTGGATCATTCTTTGTGGATAAAGCCATTCCTGGATTTTCTGGTCCATTCTTCAGTGGGGATGTGGCAGAATTTGGTGTCACCGGTCCCTTCCCTGAGCACAACACGGCTTACGGTGTCTCAGGTTCTTCCAGCTTCTCTGGGTCATTCTTTTCTGAGGACGTGGCATCTTCTGAGTTCTGTGAATCAATATCTCCTGAGGATGGGCGACCATCTGCATTCCCTAGATCATTCTCCTTGTGCAGTAGAGCTGTTTCTGGATTCTCTAGATCATTCTTCTCTAGGAATGTGGCACCTCCTGGATTCTCCACCTCATTCTTTCCCGAGGTTACAGCAACCTGTGAATTTTCTGCTCCTATCTTCTCGGCGAATGCGCCACCTACTGGATTCTCTTCATCATTCGTCTGAGTTATGCACCCTGCAAAGGGAAAACAAAAAGACGCCTCATCAGCGCCTTACAGAATTCTTTGCAATTCCAGACACTTCCCTGGGTGAGAGACAACGGGGATGTCCCTCTGTTCATCCCCCCCGTTTTCCTGAGGCTGCCGGCTGCTGCCCTGCATGTTAGTTAGCTCAGTAGTGAGGGAAAAGATTAAAAATAGAGAAATCCTGTGGTGTAAGGATTGCTAAGGTGTTACATTGCAGGGGGGTGGGGGTGGAGGCATGGGACTGTGACAAAAAAATTTATTGGGGGGGGGGGATTTGGCGCTAAATCCTCAGGTTTCAAGCAATGTTACAGACATGCTATTTAGAAAGCGAGAGACGTCACTGTGATTATCCCGGTGGCATGGTCTCCTCAAGACCTCACAGAGAGACAAAAGTAAAGGCCAAAATAGAATGCAGGAGTCCTGACTCCCAGCCCCCTCTGCTCTAACCATTGGTCCAACCCATCGTAGCCACATGGCAATATCTCCTGGCTACATTTTATGTCTCTTTCACTCAATCTTGCTGTGACGTTATGAGTGTATCTATTGATTCACAAAACTCAAAAGATGCCACGTCCTCAGAGAAGAATGAACCAGAGAAGCCGGGCTATAAGGTGGATAGAAAGCTGGCTAGATTGTCGGGCTCAACGGGTAGTGATCAATGGCTTGATATCTACTTGGCAGCCGGTATCAAGCGGAGTGCCCCAGGGGTCGGTCCTGGGGCCAGTTTTGTTCAACATCTTTATCAATGATCTGGAGGATGGCGTGGACTGCACCCTCAGCAAGTTTGCAGATGACACTAAACTGGGAGGAGTGGTAGATACGCTGGAGGGTAGGGATAGGATACAGAGGGACCTAGACAAATTAGAGGATTGGGTCAAAAGAAACCTGATGAGGTTCAACAAGGACAAGTGCAAAGTCCTGCACTTCGGAAGGAAGAATCTCATGCACCACTACAGGCTGGGGACCGACTGGCTAAGCAGCAGTCCTGCAGAAAAGGACCTGGGGATTACCGTGGATGAGAAGCTGGATATGAGTCAGCAGTGTGCCCTTGTTGCCAAGGGCAACGGCATATTGGGCTGTATTAGTAGGAGCATTGCCAGCAGATCGAGGGAAGTGATTATTCCCCTCTATTCGGCACTGGTGAGGCCACACCTGGAATATTGAGTCCAGTTTTGGTCCCCCCACTACAGAAGGGATGTGGACAAATTGGAGAGAGTCCAGCGAAGGGCAACAAAAATGATTAGGGGGCTGGAGCACATGACTTAGCAGGAGAGGCTGAGGGAACTGGGGTTATTTAGTTTGCAGAAGAGAAGAATGAGGGGGGATTTGATAGCAGCCTTCAACTACCTGAAGGGGGGGGGGTTCCAAAGAGGATGGAGCTTGGCTGTTCTCAGTGGTGGCAGATGACAGAATAAGGAGCAATGGTCTCAAGTTGCAGTGAGAGAGGTCTAGGCTGGATATTAAGAAACACTATTTCACTAGGAGGGTGGTGAAGCACTGGAATGGGTTCCCTAGGGAGGTGGTGGAATCTCCATCCTTAGAGGTTTTTAAGGCCTGGCTTGACAAAGCCCTGGCTGGGATGATTTAGTTGGTGTTGGTCCTGCTTTGAGCAGGGGATTGGACTAGATGACCTCCTGAGGTCTCTTCCAACCCTAATAGTCTATTATTCTGTTCTATCATCTCATTGAAAGGTGAGACAGGGCCAGAAAGAGTTAATTAACTCACAGACAGACATGACTCATGACTCATGGCGGAACTTTAAAGACTTGTTAGGAAGATATGTAAATGAACAGAGCTTTGAAATGCAAGCCTGCATTGTTAGAGATAGAAGGGTAGCTGTTTGCTCAGGACTTGTAATGTAAGCAAACAAGTCTTGTCTATTACTATGTCTATGAGATGTTTATTGGGGTTAGTTTCCAAGCAAGCATATTCCGAAGCCCTTCACACAATTGGGCTTATATCTATACGCCGATAGAGACTGTTCCCCAGTGTTCTGTTCCCCTTCCCAGCTTCAACGCCGCAGAGCGTTTAACCCGGGTCCACTTCTCGGCTCCTACGCAACAGAGCGTTTACCCCATGTCCCCTTCCCGGCTCTGATGCCACAGAGCGTTTACCCCATGTCCCTGTTCCCTGTTCCCATTCCCCCCACCTTAGCAAACATGATTCCAATTTCCCTTTCCCCCACTTCCTGTTTGATCCCAGTTTATATAGTTATATTCTCAGCTATACCTTAACCAATCATTTTATTGAAATGTAACTAACCAATCCGAACATATTGTAACATAATTCTCTAACCAATTATATCCCACTACCCTAATTAACTTACCCCTAGCAAAACAAATTATACAGCAGACAGAAACAATTAGAGAATCAGACAGATTAACAATAGAAAAGTGGGGGCCATAAAGATAAAACAGACAGAATGAGGATTTCACAGCCACAATTATTGAGATGTGATTTCTTGCCTGACAGGATGCTAGCAAACTAAGTTTTCTTTAACTAGTTTTAACTAGTTTAAATGGTGGGTTCTCTGTAACTCGAAGTCTTTGAATCATGATTTGAGGACTCCAGTGACTCAGCCAGAGGTTCGGGGTCTGTTACAGGAGTGGGTGGGGGAGGTTCTGTGCCCCGCAATGTGCAGGAGGTCAGACTAGATGATCATGCTGGTTCCTTCTGGCCTTAACGTCTATGAGTCTATGAGCACAGCGCCCCCAGCTCTGCCCTGGGACCCGCACTGACGTCCAGAGACGAGCACCCCCTACTGAGTCACCTGCCTGCTCGCTGCAGCACAGCGCCCCCTAGCGCCGCACTGGGGCATTGGGATCAGCACTGACGGGAAACGGAGAGCGCCCCCTACTGAGCCCCCTGCAGTACAGCTCACCCCCCAAAGAGGGTAACCCGGGGGAGGGGGAAGGGAGTCCAATGCTAGGAGCAGGCTTGGTTGGCTTCTTTGTCCTGCCCCTCCCTGTCCTCCCTTCACCTCCCTTCCCTCCTCTGGCCACTGTCAGTCTGGGGAACCCTCCCCCCCTCCAGGCAGGGTGGGGTCCCCGCTCTGGATGGCCCCCTCCAGTGTGGCTGTCTTGGTGGAGCAGCCAAACGCCCGCTCCTGGTCCCAGACTTGGGGGAGCCGGGGGAATTCTCTGCCCTGGGCTATACGGGGGGGCAGAGCAGGTGAGCTAGTGCCCTGATCTCTGGGGTCTGTTCAGGCCCGGCCCGATGGGGCCGCAATCTCCGCACTACGCTAATACAAATAATTAATAACAGTATCGATTTCAAGCATCCTCATTGGGCTGCAGAGTTAACCCCGGTTAAACTGTAGGGGGGAAGCCTCCTACTGCCTCTCCCCCAGCAGCTCCGTTCACACCCCCACCGACATGACAGGCCAAAGAACAGTGATAATTAAGGCTACGATTTAGTCATGGGTATTTTTCGTAAAAGTCATGGACAGGTCACGGGCAAGAAACAAAGTTTCACAACCCATGAACTGTCCATGACTTATACGAAAAAGACCTGTGATTAAATCTTGGCGGGGAGGGGCACTGGTAGGGTGTGGGGGTGCCAGTGCCGGGGGGGGGCACCCAGGGCCAGCAGCACCAGCTGCTGGGGGCCGCAGACCACAGCTGCTACGGCCGGCCAGCTGGGGACCATGGCTGCTATGGCCGGCCTCCCGGGGACCACTGCCCAGGGCTGCAGCTGCTCTAAGTGGCTGTCTGGGGACCGTTGCCCTGGGGCCGTCGGAGCAGTGGCTGGTGTGGCTGTCCCGGGGGCCACCCGAGTAGCTGGCCCCGGAGCCAGCTGCTTGGACAGCCCTGGGGTCAGCCACACTGGCCCCTGCAGAAGTCACGGAGGAGTCACAGAATCCGTGACTTCCACCACCTCTGTGAGAGACACAGTGATAACTGCTAGGGTTAAGTGTCATTGTTAGACTCCAGAGTCAACCCAGAGTGAAACTATAGACTTGAATACTCCATTCTTCCCCACAACAGCTCCCACTTCCCCCCACCCCACATGAGGTCCACTCCCAACCCGGCCCCCACCCTTCTGTTGAAACCATCAGCAATGACCAAGTAAAAACTCACATTTAATATAACATCTTTAGGCTTCAAAATTAAAACAGATTAACCATAGACATAACTCTTTATCTGGTTCCTACAGCAACTCCTAATTTTCCCCACCCACACAGGTTCCACCCCCAACCTCTTTCACCGTCCTCATCCACCAAAACTATCAGCAGTTTAATTTACATTGATGTGCCAAGTGACATCATTAGGTTCAAGTGTTAACAATCTCATTGAGCTAAACATGGTCAGCTCTCTTCTCTCGGAGACATTGTGTTCGGCTCTCTGTTGACTCAGGTGCACGTCACACCAGTTGGATGGTTTTCTTTGCAGCTGTTGTTAGAGGGTTTATTCCTTTCCCCTCCGACTTCCCTGGTCCTTCTCTCATGAACAGAGAGCAACAATACCCGAAGTCCGAAGGTGCAGACAGTTCGATGTTTATTGGGGTGAACTTCCAGCAAGCTTAAATCCAAGTTCCTTTTTCCTTATTTTCGAATCCCAACTTACTTCCTGTTTGCCCCTAATTTATATAGTAATATTATTCTCAGCTATACCTTAATCAACCATCTTACGGAAATCTATCTAACCAATCCTAACATATTGTAACATAATTCTCTAACCAATTATATCCCGCTACCCTAATTAACTTACCCCTAGCAAAATGAATTCTACAGCAGACAGAAGCAATCAGAGAACCAGACAGATTAACAATAGAAAAGGGGGGCCATAAAGATAAAACAGACAGAAATGAGGGTTTCACAACCACAACCATTGATAAGTGATTTCTTGCCTGACAGGATGTTACCAAACTAAGTTTTCTTTAACCATCTTTATCTGGTGGTGATGGGCACTATCAGGACAGGATCGTGTTTCTAACAGCCCAATAGCACCTTATTTCAATGTGACTAGTTTGGGAGGTGAGGATGTGACCGTTCGCATCCCAGTTTATGGCTGCCTCTGCTGCTTAGCCAAAGGCCTGAGCTTAAGAACAGGGCCTCAGACTGTCACAGGGAGAGAAGGCCCTGGCACAGGCAGACCGTGATTTTGATTCTTTGCTTTATACCTCTTAAAGTATAGCTAAATGATAAACATATACCAAAATTCTTAAAGTCCAGGCCTTTACTGAGAGGCCTGAATATCTATATCCTAACGGCTGTGAGGGCAAGAGAATTAATTGGTGAAAGGAAGTCTGAGAAGCTGCGGAATCCAATTATTCCACGCCGGCCTCAGAGACACATCAGCCAGGCTGGGTGTTGGACAGCAAGGGAGCGCTATTGTGTTCAAGGCTTGGGGAGGGATTCCAGGACTCCTGGGTTCACCTCCCAGGTCCCTGTGTGACCGTGGCAAGTTACTGAATGACTCTGTGCCTCAGTTTCCTCTCCCCACTCTGGGTCTGTCTTATCTATTTAGACGGTGAGCTATGAGGGCTGGGGACTGGCTCCTGCAGAGCTCAAGGCCCCCATTGTGTGTGCGCTGATCTCGGTGACGCCGGGGTAAATCCGGAGTGACCCCACTGACGTCAGTGGAATCAGGGCTGGGTTCTGATCTCAGCGACCCCAACGAATGGTTCTGTTCTTGGCATCTGCAGTTGTGGAATTTGCCCCTCAGCTCTCCACGTGCAATCGCTGAGCAGTTACTCAGAAATCCTGCATGATCTGGCCTTGCTGTGCCCCCTCCCTACATCATGGGTGGGTGCACTTCACAGGGAAACCGAGGCGCGAGTCGGAAATGCGTCGCTCTCCCCTCACCCGCTGGCCCTCACTCACGCTGAGCTGGCTGGTTACAGCGTCTCAGCCGGTAAATGATTGGCTGCTTCGGCTGGATTGACGGCTTTCCATGCCCCCCAGCTGCACACGTACACGCACGCAGACCCAGGTGAAAAGAAAGAAATATACGTCCCGTGAACAAGTTTTGCCTTGAACTGCCTTCTTCAATCCCTACTCATTGATTAACAATGCACATGGGGCCTCTGCCAATCTTTAGGGCTCATACACGATGCAGAATGAAAGCCTGAATATCTCTCTATAGCCATTCAACTCTGCTTCTTTAACCTTAAACACGGGCCTGTGGTCTTCACTGGTTTGGGGGACCCTTTTTGATTTGTCAGCTTTATTACGGTAGTGCCTGGGCACCCCAAACACAGACTAACACCCCATTGTGCTAGGTACTGTATAAACCCCAAACAGCAAGACCCCAGAGAGATCGAGGCATGTGGAACCTTTCACAAGAACATCCCTTCTCCCCGCTGTGTAGTAAGTGTTTGAGTGAAATGGAGATTGGAGACACACGAAGCAAACAACAAATCCATGCTTAGACTATGAGCTTCTTGGGGCAGAGATTATGTACAACTCTGCGTCTGTACAGCCCCTGGGAAAATCCCAATCTTCAGTAAGGTCTGGGCAGCACCCAGCAGAATGGGGTTCCCAATCTCAGGTGATGCAGTGCCTGGCAAAATGGGGTCCCCTATCTTGGTCTATGCAGCACCTGGCACAATGCAGGGGACCCCAATTTTGGCAGGTTCCTAAACTCTACCCTACAACTAGATAATAATAGTAATCAATATAATAATTTAATGATTAATCATGAACATGATTAATAAAGTAGAATCTTTCACAAAGAGCGGTGCTTGAGTAAAATTAAAAAAAAAAAGATTCAGTTAGTCTGAATGAAATGTGAATCTTTAACCCAGAGAGATTTCAACAAATTCAACAAATAGCAGTTAAAATTAATCTAGAGAGATTTTCCTCCCAAGTGTTTCATAGACCTTTGAGACAAATGTGTGTGGAGGGGAAAAAATCACCCAGTCTAAATAAAAGCTGAATATTAAACTCAGAAAGAATTGATCCTGAGTTTGCATTGTGAATTGGAGTTAATTGTGTGCTTTAAAAAGCGTCAAGGTGTTGCAATAAAATCTAAGTCTTTAACCCAGAGAGATTTTATCCCCTGTGTTTACTGGACATTTGAGTTAAATAGAGATGCCCCAAAACAGACAGAAGGCTGTTAAACTTCTGAATAAGAACTCCTTCCCCTTCTGGGTTAATCCAGCCTCAATTCCTGACTGTCCTCATCTCAAAATCCTCCCAGATCCCCAGTCACCCATAGAGTCTTCTAGGGTAGCCAAGATCGGAATTTCTAATGACCAAAAATGGACACAATTTCTAGATCCATTAGAAAAGCCGCAAGGAAGGGGCAGAAGCCCCCTGTGTTTGTGACTCCTGTGCAGCTCAGCAAGGAGCAGTCACAAGCCCGCGGGGCGGAGAAAGCCCTGATGCAGCGGCAGTGAGTAACCCATTCGCACACGCACGTCTCATTGTGTAATTCTGGCAAGGTGCACCCAGGCGTGACGACTTGGGGTGGCAGGTGCGAGGTGTATTTAAACTGTGCCTAGGAGGCAGGCGCAGGAGAAGTGAAGGAGATGGGCCCACGGAGGATGGAATCTCTCAGCCTTCGGCAACTGCTGCTGATTGGGATCTGTGAGTCACGGGACGGGAGGGAAATCTGTCTGCAGGAGGGGGTTGGTGCGGTTTGCCGATCTGTTGGGGCTATACTGATTTAGGCACCGAGCTACTGTGTGGATGGGGATGGTGACAGGACCTGCAAACCCAAAGCTGGGGATAGAACCCAGGAGTCCTGGCTCCCAGCCCCTCCTGCTCTATCCCACTAGACCCCACTACCTTCCCAGACCCAGAGATAGAAACCAGGAGTCCTGAATCCCAGCCCCCCCACCCCATGCTCCAACTACTGCTCCCCACTCCCCTCCCAAAGCCGGGGAGAGAACCCAGGAGTCCTGGCTCCCAGCCCCTCCTGCTCTAACCCACCAGCCCCCACTCTCCTCCCAGAGCTGGGGATAGAACCCAGGAGTGTAAAGTGTCTTGATCCAGACTCCCAGTCCTGCTAACACCTCCTGTGCAGGGTGAATCCAGCCTCTGCCATCCTCACCCAGCAATAAGAGGGAACATTGAGTAGCAGCAGGGAGGAGATATCAGCTGTCCCTAGGGATGAGGTGAGCCCCACTCCTGGGGAAAGAGGAAAGGCCAGGCTGGGCCAGCATTGGACAGTGCTGGGTATTTGCTGAGGGCTTTTGTTTACATTTGGGGTTGGAGCGGAGCTGGATTGTAGGGGAAATTCTCATTTCCCTGAACAGGAAGCTCCCCTGTTTGTTTGCCATTTCTGAGTAAGTGTATAAAGTTCCGTCAACGGCTTGCTCCAAATTAGTGCTCAGCTCAGGGCAGGGTGGCAAGACAGCTTCCAATGCACCTGGCACCAGATTCCCTGGTGTATGGGCAAAACTGGAGTGGCTGGAGTATTATGACTTCCAGCCTCCCACCCCCTACCACACCCCACTCTCCTCCCAGAGCCAGGGAGAGATCCCAGCAGTCCTGGCTTCCAGACCCCCTGCACTAACCCAACAGACCCCACTCTCCTCCCAGAGCTGGGAAGAGAACCCAGGAGTCCTGGCTCCCAAATCACAGCCAGCTCCCATTTTAATTCTGGGGTACTCCCCTCCCAAATCCACATCAAACAGCACTCCACATTCCAGCCTTCTCTGCCCCTCTTCCTGGGAGTTCCTCAGGCCCCCGGCTCTTCAATATAGATCACTCCAAGAAATCCCAGTGCCTTTACTCCGGCTCCCACTCGGCTCCTGGTCCATCTCCGAACCCTGCCAGGGGCTCACCGCATCTCCCGCTGCCTCGGGGTCTCCTCGGTCTCAGCTCGGCCCTGAGCCCACTTTCAGGCCTGGCCTGCTGCTGTGAGATGCCCCAGCTCCTGGAGTCTTTGCCTTCCCACCCCCGCCCTCCTTCCTCGGGGCTCCTTGCCGGCACTCAGCCTCATGCCTCCACAGGTCTTCTTGGCTCTTATCACACAGCACAGCCTCCCTGCCAGCCCCGCTCCACCGGGGCTGTGGCAGGAGCCTTCCCCTTCCTGCAGATCCTCTCCACAGCCCCCACAAATCTCCCTCCAGCTCCCCTGGCTCTGGTTCTGGCTCCAGGCTTCCAACTCCCAGCCAGCTGCCTCTCACGCGATCTCCTCCCTGGTCCCTTTTCCCACGCCCCTGAGCTCCCTCCGTTACGAAAACCCAGCCCTCCCCAACCCCAGTTCTAGCACCCTCGCCAGTGGCCTAATGCGACTCCAGCTCCCGTTAATGGCAGATGGATTCGCAGATTCCCAAACCATTGTGATCATCTAGTCTGAACTCCCTGGAGAACACAGACCAGAGACCTGCCCCCGAATAATTCCTAGAGCAGATCTCTTGGAGAAAGTCAATCTTGATTCAAAAAATGCAGCAATGGAGAATCCACCACGACCTTGGGCAAATTGTTCCGATGGTTAATTACTCTCCCCGTTAAAAATGTACACCTTATTTCCCGTCTGAATTTACCTAGCTTCAGCTTCCAGCCGGTGGATCGTGTTAGACTTTTCTCTGCTAGATTGAAGAGCCCGTTATCAAATATTTGTTCCCCGTGTAGGTACATGGTATCAAGTCACCCCTGAAACCTTCTCTTTGTTAAGCTTACTAGTTACAGCTTCTTGTAACTTTACCAGCAGAACCCGGGCCTTAAACAATGGCTCTGATCCACCTCCAAACTGACCTCCTCTGCTCAGCATCGATCTCAGCTGGTGCCCAGCACCGACAAGGCTAATCAGGGTAAAGGTTGGATCTCCAAGCCCTGGTCTACACTACGTGTTTAGGTCAAATTTAGCAGCTTTAGATCGATTTAACCCTGCGCCCGTCCACACGACGAAGCCATTTTTGTTGACTTAAAGGGCTCTTAAACTCGATTTCTGTACTCCTCCCCGACGAGGGGATTAGCGCTGAAATCGACCCTGCTGAGTCAAATTTGGGGTAGTGTGAACGCAATTCAATGGTATTGGCCTCCGGGACTATCCCAGAGTGCTCCATTGTGACTGCTCTGGACAGCGCTCTCAACTCAGATGCACTGGCCAGGTAGACAGGAAAAGCCCCGCGAACTTTTGATAAGCCAGAGAAAGTTGTGTGTGCAGCCACACTGGGGCTTTGCTGGCCACCAGAATGCACACAGCCAGGTGGCTGGAGACAACGTGCTGTGGCTAGCGTATCTGAGTATCACCTATGCACTAAGAGTTTCAGTCCTGCTCTTGGAAGCTTTCTGAGAACGTGTGTTAGGTACATGGGTGGTTCTCAACCTTTATTCATTTGCAGACCCCTAAAAAATGTCAAAGGGAGCTGCAGTCCCCTTGGGAAATCTATTGTCTGTGTACATAGAGTTGAATTCTGTTAAGTCAGTTTAAGTCTTTGTGGACCCCTTAGACATAATCCGCCAGCCCCTCAGTGATCTGCGGACTACATCTTGAGAACCACTGGTGTATATTACTTGCATTCATAGATTCCACATCACTAGAACCTAGACTCTGATGTCTACATTACTGCGGTAAGTCGACCCACACTACACAACTCCAGCTACGGCTGGAGTGGACGTACCTTCGGTCGAGTTACTGCGGGGTCTACACCGCTGGGGGTCGACGGGATAAACTCCCCCATCGACTTACCTTACTCTTCTCGTTGGGGGTGGAGTACAGAGGTTGACTGCAGAGCGATCTGCTGTCGATTTGGTGGGTCTTCACTAGACCCGCTAAATTGACCGCCGGTGGATCGATATCAGAGAGTCGATCCCGGCAGTAGTGTAGATGTAGCCTAGTGGTCAGACTTCAGTGCTTGAACTACAGCAGAACTCTCAGAAAAACATCCAATCTTGATTTACAAATAGCCGGGGACGCAGAATCCACCCTTGGTAAATTGTTCCATTGATTAAATTCCCCTCGCTGTTAAAAATTTGCACCTTATTTCCAATCTGAATTTGTCTGGCTTCAGCTTCCAGCCATTGGATCCTGTTAAACCTTTCTCTGCTTGACTGAAGGGCCCATTATCAAATATTCGCTCCCCATGTAGGTCATTATAGACAGTGACCAAGTCAGCTCTTAACTGTCTCTTTGTTAAGCTAAATAGATTGAGCTCCTCGGGCATCTCACTATGAGGCAGGTTTTCACATCCTTTAATCATTCTCACGGCTCTTCTCTGCACCCTCCCCAAAGTTATCAGCATCCTTATCTAACATCATTCTGCAGAGACTTGTTTGGGGGAGTTTTGCCAAAGTTTCTGCTTTGAGAGCTGCTCTTTTGAGGTGTTCTCACATCCACGTGCAGGCCCCGAGTCTCTATGTCGCAAGCATTTCGCTGGAAAGGCATATTAATTAAATCGAGGAGGGAGGCAAGATTCTGAGAAGCATGACTCAGGCACCTCGCCCTTGGACTAAGTTGGATCCCAAAAGAGCACGTGCAATTCTCTGCAATGACAGCACAAGCAAGGGGGCCGACCGTGCCGAAAATGTTTCCAGGGTCTGATAAGTCCTTTGGAACACCGTTTTCCAAGGAACTACAGCCCGAGGAAGGGTGAAATCGATCAGGATGGTCCTTGGGTTTGTGCAGATTGGATGAGTTCTTGCAGACAGCTGGAATCTGGTTTTGGGGTTTACTTTTCCATGATCAACTGAAGTTGCTGCTTTGATTGAGGACAGGATCCTGGTCAATAGCAACTGTATGCCAGTCCTTAGACTAGGGGAATGTCTACACTACCCGCCGGATCGGCGGGTAGTGATTGATCTATCGGGGATCGATTTATTGTGTCTAGTGTAGACGCGATAAAATCGATCCCCGATCGTTCTGCCGTCGACTCCGGAACTCCACCGCGGCGAGAGGCGGAAGCGGAGTCGACGGGGGAGCGGCAGCGGTCCACTCGCCGCCGTCCTCACGGCCAGGTAAATCGACCTAAGATACGCCGACATCAGCTACGCTATTCGCGTAGCTGAAGTTACGTATCTTAAGTCGACCCCACCCCACCCCCAGTGTAGACCTAGCCTAGGACTGTCTGTTAGGAGTTCCTGTCCTGGCGTTAAGCAACCTGCTTCCTCATGCTTGACGTTTCTCAGAATTTTGAAATATCAACTCCGAAACCAGGAACTTTGGTCTCCAGGAAACATTACCAAAAATAGCCTGTGCAGAAGGCAGGACTCAGACTCCAAGCACATGGGTGCTGATGAGGTTTACCATCACAGCTAGTCACCAAATCCAAAGATTTTTTCTCCCCCGGCTCCTTGCTTGGCCTCCAGACACACTGGAGAGCTAACATTTAGCCAGGATAACTTTTGTCACTCTCGCTTCCCCAAAGGGGGCAGGAGCTGAGATCCAACCTTAGCGGGGGAGATCAGTTTTGAGGTCGATGAGAGCCACCGTTTCATCGCAAGGCGTGCACAAACAAAGCAGTAAAAGCTGGAAGTTGTCGCTGTCATGTGATTTTTTTAGGGGGCGATATTTCGAGATGACCTCATATACCCCACCGTGCAGCCTCATGAGGTACAGCCATTTTCAAGCCAGTCGGCGTCTGTTTGTGGATACTGGAGCACTTGGAATAATTGGCCCCAGTCTTCATGATAGTGCCCTATTATAATTGCTTTGCTGATGCATCAGAGGATTGCACTAGAGTGAGACTCAAGCTGACAGCCAACTGGGCGTGCAGCCCAGGCTGCGGGGAGCACAAACTAGGGGGCTAGGGGGTGTGCATGACAGTCCGTCACCCCCGTGCAGTTCATAGCCCACGGGGATCCATCAGGCTGAGGGGAAGCTGCTGCCTGTAGGGGATTTGCTGGTGGAGTGGTGCCACTCCCATGCTCCAGGGCAGAAAGGAATTGCCTGTGAGCGGGAACAGGAAGGCAGAGCTTCCTCTCTGTCAAACACCATGGCGCAAGAGACATTCAGCAACAGAGTGGGGAGATGGCAACTTCCTCTGATACATCACTGCTGGAGCGGGCAGGATACAGAGCTAGATGGGCCCATGGAAATCCCAGCACTGGTAGATGAGCACCGTGCCCCCTGGACTGCACCCACATGAGGCACCTCCACCCAGGAGGTGAGAGCTTCCTAGGGGGAGTCCAGAGGGGACCGAGCCAGGCAAGGTGCAGTCACTGTTCACATTAACACCCCACCACTGCTATTGAGCCCCCCTTCCCTGCAGCAGCGAGGGGAGAGCGCCCCCTACTGAGCCCCCCACCCTCCCGCTGCGTGCAGCACAGCGCCCCCTGGTGCCACACTGGGGGGCAGCAGCGAGGGGAGAGCGCCCCCTACTGAGCCCCCCACCCTCCCGCTGTGTGCAGCACAGTGCCCCCTGGTGCCACACTAGGCCATCGGTGCCAGCACTGACTGCCAGGGGACAGCATCCCCTACGGAGCTGCTCCCTGCAGCACAGCGCCCCCTAGTGGTGCACTGGGGCATTGGCGCCAGCACTGACTGCCCGGGGAGAGCGCCCCCTAGCGCACAGCCCTATGTGTTTGTAAGCACAATACCAATATTTGCTTGTTACTTTTTAAAAACAGTTTCCTTTTCTTTCACCCAGGTGATTTTGTTGGGTTTTTAACCATTTTATATTCCCCCATCCCCTTAAGTGTCCTTGGGCTTTAGACCCTTTTGTTTTTTAGTCTATTGCCTTTTTATCCTCTGAGAACTGCAAATAGAACCCAGGTGTCCTGCTGACTCCCTTCTCCTGCTCTAACCACCAGACCCACTCCCTCCCCAGAGCCAGCAATAGAACCCAGGAGTCCTGACTCCCAGCCCCTCATGCTCTAACCCACTAGACCCCATGGTCCTCCCAGAGCCAGGGATGGAACCCAGGAGTCCTAGCTCCCAACCCCTCATGTTCTAACCCGTGAGCTCTAATCCACAGAAGATGATGCCTCAGAAATGTAAGTTCTCCCTTCTAAGTCCACTGGACATATTGGGCCTGGCCTGACCTGGAGTCAGATACTGGGGCTTGCTGAGCCAGCACCTCCCTCCAGATGAAATCATCCCCCAGAGGCTACTGACACAGGCTCCTCACCCTTGTTTTCTCTCCCTTACAGGCCTCCAGCAAGGAGCAGCGGCAGAAGGTAGGAAGCCCAACATCCCTCTGATCTGAACTTGTGGGACAGGAGGCGCCTGATGTTGGCTGCCCTCCTCCAGGCTCCTGAGTGGCTGGTTCCATCTGCCCCGGAGCTGTGGTGGGTGGGGAGTAGGAACGGCGGCTCTGGAAAGGAGGAGTTATGCACTTCACAATAGGCTTCTGCAAACGAGTCAATGCCCAGAGCACTGGTCTGACATCCACAAGAGGAAGGTCAACAAGGACAAGTGCAAAGTGCAGCACGTAGGAAGGAAAAGTCAAACGCACAGCTACAAAATGGGGAATAACTGGCTAGGTGTAGTACTCCTGGGAAGGCTCCGGGGCTTATAGCACATCACAGAGAGAATAGGAGTCGACAGTGTGACGCAGTGGCAAGAAAGGCAAATATCAGTCTGGGGTGTATGAGCAGGAGTGTTGTATGGAAGACCCGGGAGGTCATTGTTCCCCTCTGCTCAGCACTGGTGAGGCCTCAGCTGGAGGACTGTGTCCAGTTCTAAGTACCGCACTTTAGGAAAGATGTGGACAAATTGGAGAGAGTCCAGAGGAGAGCAAAAAACCTGGGAAAAGTTTAGACCACCTGAGCTATGAGGAAAGGTTCAAAAAACAGGGCGTGTTTAGCCTTGAGAAAAGAAGACTAAGGGGGGACCTGATAACAGTCTTCAAATAGGTTAAGGATTCTTGTACAGAGGCTGGTGATCAATTGTTCACCACGTCCACCGATGGTAGGGCAAGAAGCAATGGGCTTAATCTGCAGCAAGGAAGATTTAGGTTAGAAATTAGAAGAAAACTTTCTAACTCTCAGGGGAGTGAAGCTCTGGAATGGGCTTCCGAGGGAGGTTGTGGAATCCCCATCACTGGAGGTTTCTTAGAACAGGCTGGACAAACATCTATCAGGGCTGGTCTAGGTTTACTTGGTCCTGCCTCAGTGCAGGGGCCTGGACTTGATGCCCTCTCCTGGTCCCTTCCAGCCCCACATTTCCATGAGTCTATATTAATAGGATACACAAGTAAAGCCATTGCAACATTTGCATGAAGGCTCGAGAGTTCCAGGCTGAGGGGCAAGGGAGGTTTGGTAAATCATGCAACGGATGCTGCAGAGACTTTGTCCAGTGCAATCCAGCTGCATGGAATTCACACATGCCACCAGGGATGTAAGGACAGTGAGACACACACAAGAGTATGCAGAATGAGGCTGACAAAATCACGCACACCCACAACAGCAGTGACACACAACCACACACACACAGCCTCCCCATGCTTTAACCCACTAGACCCCACTCTCCTCCTGGAGCCAGGGATAGAACCCGGGAGTCCATGCCCCCTACCCTCCCTGCTCTAACCCACTAGACCCCACTCACTTCCCACAACCAGGGATAGATCCCAGGAGTCCTGGCTCCCAGCCCCCCCTGCTCTAACCCCCTAGACCCCACTCCCCTCCTGGAATAACCAGCTCCCTCTCTGTTTTTTTCATATATGGGGTAGGATTATTATGTGATCACTAATTTCCCCGCTCTCTACAGGACCAGTCTGTGGCAGAGAGACTTTAGCCGGATCGTCGGTGGGGACAATGCCCTGAGAGGGGAGTGGCCCTGGCAAGCCAGCCTGCAGCTCCGCGGGGAGCACATGTGTGGAGGGTCCCTGATCGGTGACAAATGGATTCTTTCAGCTGCTCACTGCTTCATCGGGTAAGTCTAGAACCTCAGAGCTAGAACCTTGGGGACAGAAGTCTGCATGGCCTCTAGAATGGGGCAGCTAGAACTACGTGTGTCATCTAGTGCTGAGAGTAACAGGGCTGCTCATCTATAGCCATGGACACCAGATTTCTCAGTCTAGAACAGTGCACACATCATCCAGAGGCAGAGAGCTGTTCTAGCACCCAGCATGGTCTCCAGAATGGAGTCGAGACCTGTGCATCTAGAACTGTATTTTACACCTAGATTAGAGAGATTGGAGCTGTACATCCAGGACTATTGGATAGCCTAGGGAAAGAAAGCTAGAACCATGTGTGACACCCAGAATAGAAAGCCTACATTTATGATTCTAGACGTGACCTTTTCTCAAACCACCTACACCAGAGACTCTAGAAGTTAGTCTAGAAGTACAACATCCTGAGATGAAATCTAGAGCATCTGCAACATCTAGAAGGGTGTTCAGGATTTAGAGTACAGAGCAATTAGCCTAGAACCATGCACGGCATCTAGAACGAGCCTAGAGCTGGGCATGTAAACTGTGTGCACCAACTACAGTTGTGGCTCTAGATATGTATGCACAATCTGTAAAGAAAGGAGACATAAATCTAGAAAGGTGTGTACCATCAAAAGCAGTGAATCTAGAGCTGCATGCAGCATCTAGAACAAACATAGAGGCAGGAAACTAAAACAATATGTACAAACCAGAGCAAAGAACCTCATGCTGTATACAACATCTAGAATTAGTCTAGACCCACAATTATATAATTTTATGTACTGTCTAGAACTGGTCTAGAACCATGAAGGTAGAACAGTGAGCACCAGCAAAAGCCATGAATTTAGTTTTGCAGGCACCATCTAGAATGAACCTAGAGCCATGAATCTACAACTGTCATCCAGAGCGAGGCTAGAGCCATGCATCTAAAAAGATGAACACCGCCAAGAGACACGAATCTGGAGCAGAGTGCGTCATACTCAATAGTCCCAGAACAGGGAATCTAGAACCATCAACATCCATTAACCTAGAACCAAGTGCATCCCCAAGAGTCAGGAAGCAAGCTAGATATATGTGTACAATCTGGGACAAGCCTAGAACTCAGTACCCCCAACAGAGCAATAAGCCTATAAAAGCAGGGTCTAGAACCCAGCATTTCCCCAGCCCGGTAATGACACCCTGTCTCTTATCTCCCTGCAGGAAAGACACAACCAAGGACCCATCCTCCTGGAAGGTGGTGCTAGGGCGTCTGCAGCTGAGTGGTGGCCCGTTACAGGGTGTAGTGCGGAACGTGTCCCAGATCATCACCCATGAGCAGTACAAAGACTACACCAAGGGCTTGGACATCGCCCTGCTGCGACTGGCTGAGCCTGTCTCCTTCAGCCGTGACGTAGGCCCCATCTGCCTGCCCTACCCCAACCACCGATTCGCCTTCGGGTCCCAGTGCTGGGCCACTGGCTGGGGCAGGGTGAAGGAGGACAGTGAGTGAGAGGGGAGAGCTCCCGGCAAAGATGGAGACATCTAGCCCCCTGTCCACCCGGGGTACGCTCGTCCCCAACAGGGCACTGACACTTCTTCTTTCCCTCCCCGCAGTGACCCTCCCACCCCCGAAGCCTCTCAAGAAGGTGGGGCTGGACCTGCTCAGTGCAGAGACCTGCAACTGCATCCACAATAACCTGCGCCAGAAGGAGCTCTCCAACCCTGCCGGGCCAGGGCTGATCTGTGCCGGGTCTCAGAGTGGGGGCCAGGGGCCCTGCCAGGTGAGAGTGAAAGGGGGTTGCAAGTTGGGGGGGGGGCTGTGCTAGGGGGTTGGAGAGAAGGAAGGGGAAGCAGATGGGTTGTGGGAGGAGAGCAGAGGGGCTGCCCCTTGTTTGGAGGGGGGTAGAAGGGGCAAAGGGATCACACCTTGCTCCCCAATCTGAATCTCCCTGCCCATCCCTCCCCAGGGTGATTCCGGGGGGCCGGTGGCCTGCTCCGAGAATGGGACGTGGTTCCAGGCCGGGATCATGAGCTTCTCAGTGGGCTGTGCCCAGCCCCACAGCCCCATCCTGCTGACCGAGGTCACGGCCTACACCGGCTGGATCCAGAACCACACGGGGGGAGCCTCCTTCTCTGTCCAGACTGTGCCGCCCCCCTTCAGCAGCGACCATGGAAAATGCAGAGGTACGGCCAGTGGGGAATGGGACATGGGGCCTTTCCCCTCTAGGGGGCGCTGGCTCTGATCTGGCCACAGGGCAGGGGACTGGCTGGCTCAGGGAGGTGGGGAATGGGACATGAGGCCTTTCCCCTCTAGGGGGCACTGGCTCCGATCTGGCCCCAGGGCAGAAGACTGGTTCATCTAGGGAGTGGGGAATGAGACATGGGGCCTTTCCCCTCTAGGGGGCGCTGGTTCTGATCCAGCCCCAGAGTGGGGAACTGGCTGGCTGTGAGGGGCAGGTAATGGGCTACTGACTCCTAATCTCTCCAGGTTGTGGGAAGCTGAAGGGACATGAGCTGAGCGTCACTGCCAAGGGGCCTTGGCCCTGGTACGTGAGCCTACAATCTGGGGGGCAACACGTCTGCGGGGGAACACTGATCTCTGAGAGCTGGGTGCTGGCGGCTGCTCACTGCTTCATCGGGTGAGTGAGGGGCATGAGGTGGGGGTGACCCAGCAGGGGTTGGGGAGGGAGGGAGAGGTGTCACACACCCCAGGGTATCCATGTCTCTATCAGAGATGAATGACTGTCTGTAATGTGTGCCCTACCCAGCTCCCCTCTGGACCCCACTCCCCTCCCAGAGATAGAACCCAGGAGTCCTGACCCCCCCCCCGATCCTCCTCTGCTCTAAGCACTAGACCCCACTCTCCTCCCAGAGCCAGGGATAGAACCCAGAAGTCCTGACCCCCATCCCCTTCTGCTCTAACCACTAGACCCCACTCCCCTACCAGAGCCATGGATCGAACCCTGAAGTCCTGACTCCCAGCTCTGACATATTAGTAACCCACTGTGGGGGCTGTGTTGCAGGCGGCAGGAACCCACAGACTGGAAGGTGCTCCTGGGTGAGCAGCGGGAGGGGGCAGAGCCACACTGGCAAGAAGAGAGGGGCCTACAGAAGCTCATCCTCCACGCAGCCTACGTGAATGTGACTGACGGCTTTGACATCGCGCTGCTGATGCTCACCAAGCCAGTGGTGTTTGGGGAGAACATCTGGGCTGTCTGCCTCCCCTACGACACACACCAATTCCAGCTCGGCGGCACCTGCTGGGTCAGGGGACGGGAGAATGGTATGTGGGACATGGGGGCCTTTCCCCTCTACAGGGGGGCTGACCCCGATCCGGCCCCCAGGCAGTAACTGGATGGCTCAAGGGACAGAGGGTGGGATAAGGGGTAGGGCTTGGTAACTTCCAACACAATGTCTCTGTGTTTTCACAGCTCGGGCATCCACACCGCAGCCGCTCCAGGGCGTGGAGGTGGATCTCATGGGACCTGTCGCCTGTAACTGCACCTACAACCAGTCCAGCTCAGCGGGTGAGCCAGTGTCCATCCTCCCAGACATGCTTTGTGCTGCTCAACAGGAGAAAAACACCAGCTGTGAGGTGGGTGAGCCATCCTAGGCACAGCATGGCCCCAGGGTCTACAGAACATCTGGGCAGCCACAACAGCTGGCTCTGAAGGACTGATCTCCATGGCTCCATCAATGGAGACATTCCCCCATTTTCCACACAAAGGCCTGGTTCGGGCAGGCTTTCCGTCCCCCCAGCTCACCCCTGCCCCGTTTGCTTATCAGATGCTCTGGACGTTCAGGGTGCTGAGCACTTGAATCTAGACGCTGGCGCCTCTGGAGCTGTCCATGGTGCTGAAGTGTCCTATCCTCTGGGGCTGAACCATCCAGCATTCAGCGGGGCATGTGCCCAGCAGTACATGGGGCTTATGGTACTGTCCATGATACTGAAATTTTCTATTGGCCATTGCTGGGCTACGTGCTTTTGGGTCAGGCAGGTTTCCTGCACACCCGCGTTCCTCTGGAGCTGTCCATGGTACTGATGTGTCCTATTTTTGCCCAGGGCTGAGCCATCCGGTGTTGGGTAGGGCATGGATCCAGCATGTCCTGGTTCTCCTATTGTCTGTGGCTAATCCATCCTGCCTTGGGTTGGGCATGGACGGAGCACACCACAGCTCTCCATGGTGCAGAGATGGTCTGTGCAACCTCTGACCCACTGTGCACTGGGGTAGCTCATGGTCATTCATGGAGGAGGACTGTTCCACTGAATTTCTGGGATGTCTCCTCATGCAGCCACTCCCTGGGGAAGACCCAGAATATCCGCTGTTCAACAGGCCCTGAGAACCCACCCCCTCTGGAGTTCATGCAGTTGTCCCTTTGCTCTTGACTCTCCAGGGCGATGATGGGGGGCCTCTGATTTGCAATGAGAAGGGCACCTGGCTCCTGACTGGCCTCTCCAGCTTTGGCAATGGCTGCGGGAGGAAGAGCCAGCCTGGGGTGTACACAGAAGTTAGAGCATACGAGAAATGGATCATGGACATCACGCGGGATGGTTACTTTGCCAAGCAGCCCATGCCAGTTCCAGCAGTCATAGAAGAGGACAGATGCCCAATGAAGCCTACACCAAGTAAGGGGCGATCCAGACAGCAACCTCAATTCCTTTAGGTGCCCATGCTAAGCAGGGTGGGGCTAGGTCAATAGTTGGATGGGAGACCAGACAGGAAAAACAGTGTGCTGTACAGGGGGCAACTTGCTCACTCATGGCAGTCAAGGGTGGCCCCAATGCCCCATAGTCACACTAGGAGGCACTGTGCTGTAGGGATTGGGGTAGGAACTCAAGAGTGGGTGGTCTCCCCTCACAGTCAGTGCTGACCCCAATGCCCCACTGCAACACTAGGGGGCGCTGTACTGCAGGGAACAATGTGGGTGACTCAGAGATACTCCTTGACTATGCCTCTCTCTCCTGCAGCTGACAAGGCATGAGAGGTCCAAACCGTGGTAAAATGACCCAGGGTCAGGCTCTTTGCCTTTGTGATCAGCAGGGCAGCTGCTGCCAGAGTCCGGGTGCAGGATGGGGTTCCCTGAGCAACAGGGTCGATCTGCTGAGAGTAAAAAGCAAGCGGGAAATGGTGGGGCCCGCTCAGCTGGGTAAGGACGCCACTAGCAATTCCGCCCCTCTCGTGGACAAAAAGGTGAAAGGGTTTGCTGTAATTGGGGGGGCGGAGAGACATGGAGGAGGCCACACTGTCCTTGAGTAACTGAAAGGCTTGGATCGTGTCCGGGGACCACTGCAAAGGGTCAGGAGCAAGGTTAGCAGTGAGTCGGTGGAGCGGTTTGCTTAACTCCCCGCAGGACGGCAACCAGGGGCGACAGAAGCCAATTAATCCTAAGAAACCTCGAAGTTGTTTCTTGGTGTTTGGCAGAGGGCAGTTTTGGATAGTCTTTATGCGGACTGGGTCCATTTGTGTCCCCTCTGGGGTTAACAGGAAGCCCAGATATCGGACCTTCTGTGAGACCCACTGAATCTTGTTAGGGTCTACCTTGTGGCCTCTGGTGTGTAGGTATAATAAAAGTGCCTTACCATCGATGCGGAGGGCAGCTTCTTCGCGGTTACCTAATAGGATGTCATCTACGTATAGGACTAACGTGGATCCCTGCGGACTGGTGAAGCCTTCCAAGTCGTGGCGGAGGCATTGGCTGAAAATCATGGGGCTGTCTCTGTAGCCTTGAGGAAGTCGTTGCCAGACATAACTTTGTCCCTCCCAGGTGAAACCAAAGAGATACTGAGAGTCTGGGTGCACAGGAATGCTGAAAAAAGCTGATTTTAAGTCAATAACAGTGAACCACTCAGCATCCCAGGGGATTTGGCTGATGATAGTAGCTGGATCAGGAACTACTGCATGAAGAGGGACCACATACTGATTAACAACCCGTAGATCCTGTACAAAGCGCCAACGAATAGGGTCTCCATCCTTTTTAGGAGGCTTTTTGACAGGCAGTATAGGGGTGTTACAGGGAGTGCGCTGAGGGCGGACTAGCTTTTGTGCAATGAATCCCTCGATAATGGGGCGGATGCCCTCCCGGGCTTCCAGCGACAGGGGGTATTGAGGGACTGACGGGGGGGTTAAGGAGGGCTTCACTTGAATCCTTACTGGCTCTGCCGAAAGGAGCAGGCCAACATCAGTGTCAGAAATTCCCCAGAGGGTTAAAGGCAAGTCAGTGAGGTCAGGGGAGAGAGAGGGGGGGGTTTCCCAATTACCCTGAGTTGGGGCCGAATCTCCTAACACTGTCATCAATAATCCTACCCCTTCAGGAGTGCAGGTTAAAGTAGCCTCAAGCTTACAGAGTAAATCCCGGCCCATCAAAGGGATCGGACAAGCTGGGGGGAAAAGAAAACGGTGAGAAAAACATTTATCAGCATAAATAACATTTAGAGGCAAAGTGAGTCCCAGAGACTGTGGGTTGTCCTCCACCCCAGTTGCAGTTTTAACCTCAGAGGATAGCCAGGGAGAGGGGGCATGATTTAAAAGAGAGAAAGTAGCTCCAGTATCAATGAGGAAGGAGACAGGCAGTCCTTGGACTGAAAGGGTTAGACGAGGCTCTTTGCTGGGAGGGGAGAAAGTGAGGAAGAAGCCGGCTAAAGACATTAAGGAAATAAGACCATCACATTGTTTGCCTTCGCCCCCGGGGTACCGTCATTGAGGAGGCTGAGTTTGCTGCAGCTGCTGCTGTTGCCCGTAGTTGATCCAGGCCTGGGGAACGGGCTGAGCTGGTGGTGCAGGGGTGTATTCGTCCCTGGTGTAAGTATCTGCGGATGCGACCGGACCCTCTGGGCGTCCCCAGGGGCATTCACGTTTAAAGTGACCGGGCTGTCCGCACTGAAAACAATTTCCTGGTGGCTGGGGTTGCCAGGACCCTCTTCCCTGAGCACCCTGAAATCCCCTGCCACGGCCACGGCCTCTGCCTCGAACACCGCCGCAAAAAGCTAAAGCCATCAACTTATATTCTTCCTTTTTCTCTTTCTTTTTACTACTTTCCCTTTCTTTCTCCCATGCAAAATCAGCTACGTCCAACACTGAAGTGACTGACTCACCTCCCCAACCAGGGCGAAACTTTAAGAAATAATCCCTTACAGGGGGCACTGACTGATTCACAAAAAATGAAATAAGAGTAGGGTGGTCTGCTTCTCTCTCAGGATCCATCTGAGTGAACATTCGGGCCCCCTCCAATAGCCTCGACCAGAACTTTCTGGGTGGCTCATCAGATTCCTGCCGAATCTGCATGAACTTAGCCTGATTAGGCGAGCGGCGAGCCATTTCTTTGAGTCTCTCTAACAATCGCTCTCGATCTGTTCGCAGCTGAGTCAGCCTTGGCTGACTCCAGTCTAGGGGATTCCAGCCAGCAGCTTGATCCCGCCTATCCATCCAAGTAGTATTAACCGCATCGCTATCCCCCCATGTCCTTTCTGCCATCCACAATCTACTACGTTCCTCTCCGATCAAAACTCTACTTAACAACTGATCTACATCCGTATAAGTAGGATTATGACTTGAAAACAATCTTTCTAAAAGTTCTGTGATCTTTCGGGGATTTTCCCCAAAGGACCCTGACAACCGTCCCCACTCTTTCAAGTCCCATTCTAGCCATCCTTTATATTCCACAATATTAGTATGTTGTAACTGGCCATTATTGTCCACAAAAGGTTGGTCGTGCACCTGTAAAGGCATTTCTCTACTTACACCTTTATCACTCACAAAAGGTTTGGCGGAGGCAGCCTCTGGGCTATCCTCAGGGGAGGGGTATGCAACCTGCTGCATCTGCTTGATCTTTTGCCTAGTAATTACTCCTCCCGAGGTGTGCCCTTCCATTTCCCCCTTATCCCTCTGCAGAGATTCCGATCTGGAGTCCTGCAGATTCCCCTCTGCGCCCTGGAGAGAGTCCCCCTGCGGAGGAATAGGGGCAGGTGCAGTGGGGACCAACTGACGAGTCAAAACACGCCGTGGTTTACACCCTTCATTGAAATAACATGGAGGGGGTTCACTCTCGGGAGAGTACCTGACTGCCATAATTTTTAAAGATTTCCACAGCTCTGCTGCTGTGTCCCAACAAAACCAGTAACATAACTGTCCCGGATGGTCTTTTTCGATCTGGCTCCTTACTCCTCTTAAGGCAGCCTGTTCGAAAGAGCCATACGAAGGCCACCTCATCTCCGGGTCGGCCAATACCGCGGTATACCCAGTCCAATTCCTTACACACAGTGTGTACAACTTCCTCCTAGACATTCCTGTCTGTACTGGGAGTTTCCCTTCGTTCCATAACTTATTTACAATCCCCAACGGACTCTCAAGAGGCACGCTAGTCCCTTGACCCATGGTGTCTGACAGGAGCCCTCCAACTGGCGTTTATCCTGCTGTCCAGTACACGACCCCTCAATATTGAATTGGCTGGGAGAAATCTCCCGTGGCGCCTGCCAATTCGTATATGAGTGGTCTGACCACTGGACAGAGGCACCGCACCAGAAGGAAATCCCGGACGAGCCCCCAAATTGTTAGGTAAAAAGCAAGTCCTTACTCACCTCTCCAGCACCCGAGTTCGTGCGGAGTTGGTATGGGGCTCACAATCTGTCAGAGACCAGACACCAATTTGTTGATCAACGGGCTCACACTATCCTTAGCTTAAAAGGCTTCAGAGTAATGTGGCAAGTTTATTAGGGGTGAGCATCAATATTTATACACAGAAGTAAACAAAGTGATTAACAGATCATAATGGTCATGCATAATCAATCAAGATTCTACAGGATAAAACAGGTTAAAATGTAGATTCAAAAAGACAAAAGGGGAGATGGCTACTTAAGGGGAAGGGGGTGTCATGAGTAGTTCGCAGGTCAGAGCTTTGATTAAAAGTTCAGACAGAGACATCAAGTCTGGGTTAAGTTTAAGCTCATCAAAAGTTCAGACTCAACACTACCATCGGACAATGATTTCTAACACAAACACATCCCCTTCCTGCATATACAACAGCTGACTTTTGTTCAGTGAATATATTAAACATACATCTTTGGATTCATTTGACTTTAACATAGAAACATTTATCTCTTTCTTGTAAATGTTTTGATCCTCACACACATATCTCAAATTTTCATGGACCACACCCTGAAATATGTTAATGGTTTTCCATTGTTGGTTTCCTTTACATGCCCAGGAATGATGATCAGTGGAATACATAACCAATTTTTTTGTTAGCTGGATTCCCACAGATACCACTGGATATATATCAATAGTCAGACTGGGGTGTACAGTTACTACATATGCTTGTAGAACCATTTTATCTTTATTTAGGGTAAAATTTACCAATTTCCACCACGCCATTAATTGTCTCTCCCCTTCTGTAACATTTTCCCACAACTTTTTAATTCCAAAGGTAAATTTCCTTGCATGCCTTCCCAGATTATTTGAATGACCAACTGCTCACTTATTTCCTGGGCCTGTGTACAGGCTAATGCAAAGGACACATTTTCTTGTATTGATTCCATAGTCCCTGCTAACAATAACAAATTCTTTTCACCTTGCTGTTGCCATACTGGCAGTATTTTAAAAAATAATTGTTGCTCCATTCTTAATTTTGATGAGGATGCACTGATGGGCTTTCCCAATTCTTGTATTCAGCTGTAGCATAACTTAGTTTGTTTGCCATTACCTCTATGTTAGTAGCATCCAATACTCCAACTCCTAATCCAGTTTTACCCAAAGCAGTTTAATACACTTCTTGGGAGCCTTTTCTTTTGGCTGCCAGGCAAATCCAATAACCTTCAGTAGTTCACATTGAGATAGTATTAGGGCAGCTATACCGTCACTGGACCTTTACTGTACTGCCCCTTATAGTAATCAGGGAAGGTGTGCAATGGCCTTCCTTTCCTTACATCCAATTTTATACAACACCCAAGTGCATTCAGCTGGGCTTGCATACTGGAAGTTGATTAAGACTTGCCAATTATTACTCATTGTTTCCCCCCCAAACAACCAATGTTTTCACATACCCTTTTTTCCCTTGGTCATTTCACTTTGTGCTTCAAATATTTTTATGTTTATTCTTCCATTCCCATCAACAGATAAACCTTGTGTCCCATGCATATTCTGCCTTTAAATGTGCCTTTGCCACCTGTGGATGTTTCCCTTCCTTTTACAAATACCCTTGCTGATTGCAGGCAAAACAGAGGAATTACCCCTATACTTTCCTGTGTCTTTGTTCTATAGGCAGGTTTAATGGTTTTTAGCCTTTAAGGGTTTAGGGGAAATTATCCCACTGTTCAGTCATTAAATTCATGAGGTGGTGTACCTCAGTTTCCCTTTTTATACAGCAGACCAGGTTTGTAATGTTTTTCCTGCTGTGCTAAGCTTTAAGTTTATTCACAGATAATAGCTGAGAAGCATCATTACCATATGACCTTTAAGCATTTTCCCAAAAATCATACACACTATACATTGTTACAGGGGTACTAATTAACATTAAATTTATCCCAATGTTTAATATTAACAATAACATTAGCATCAAGTCTATTAAAGGTATCTTGTTATACCATGAATTATATCCTTGGGCTTTTGGTGAATTAAAAGGTAGGGGTGTTGTGCATATAAGCAGAACACTTTTGTATTTGTCTTCAGATTTTAGCACTGGGCTTACACACAAAAAAGTATTTTTTTTTTCTACTTAGGGTTGACTTCTTTTCCCACCTTCCTCTGGAGGGTCATAATTTGAGCCTTTGGGTTTCAGGTAGTTTGTTTGCTGACCAGGTATGTTCATTATCTTCAGCTCCTTTGTGCTGCCAATTATGGGCAGTTCTCTCCTTCCTCTATCAGCCAGGTAATTTGCATCGACACAGATGCTTTCTGGCTTGCTTTTGGATCCAAAGCCATGAGCAGAGCTCAGAGACTCTGTTTTAAAAGGGACACAATCAACTTCCACCAGAGTTTTGATTACTTTTTACTTTCAACTCCTGCTTCCAAAACACACAGAGATCTGAAAAAGAAAACACAACCTATGGTGGCTCCTTTTAGGAGCCCTAATAGGATTTTAATTAAGTAGCATGTTTTGTTTGCATTTCTTTTACCCCTTCAACAATATACACTGCACATGTCCTGGGGAAAATGTACATTCCTTTCATAGTTTAACTTTTATAACATTATATTAGCCATATCAATTTTTACATAAGGTGTAACAGTTTCTTTTGTGCTCGCAGAGTTTTCATGTACCTTTATCAAAGTGACAGTCTGATTACACAGAGCCACCTCAAATCTCAGTGTTCCTAATGTTGCTTTTTTTGTTTTGTGCACCTCACCCCTGCTGTTGCTCTAGAGGGGCACTGTGACGCTGCACTCTATATGATTTTATGAAAATATGCTAATGAGTGTGAATATAAAATGTAACTGGAATATGCTTCATGCAAAAGGTCTCTTGTAAGGTATCATTACAAAGCTTATAATCTACTGAGTGTGGTCATCCTATTTGTATAAATGTATCACTCTTGTATCTGATACTAGAAATATGAAATATAACTCTGAGGGCCTACTGTAATTATGCAAAGTGTGGGCCATTAATGGTGGTTTGGAATCTTGATGGCTCCCATTAACCAGGACAATTGACTGTAGATGGCTCTGTTTTACTTGTAAGTCTTCCTGTGTACATGTGTGCTGGCAAGAGGGTAATGAAGTCTTACAGTGACATGTGATCATGTCACCTCAACTGGAATCCATCTTTAACCTGGTGCTTTTCCATTGAGAAGGAGGGGTTGGGAACCCAGAGAGGGACAGAGGATTCCCGCCTTATGCAAAAGATATATAAGTGGGTGGAACAGAACAAAGTGGGCAGCCATCAGGAGAAATCCCCAAGTTACCACCTGAGCTGGAACAAGGGCTGTACCAGGGGAAAGGATTGTGCCCAGACTAGGAAGGCATCCAGTCTGTGAAAGAAACTTATTGAAACATCTCTGAGGGTGAGATTTTATCTGTATTCAGTTTTATTACTGTATTAGGCTTAGATTTGCGTGTTTTATTTTATTTTACTTGGTAATTCACTTTGTTCTGTCTGCTATTACTTGGAACCACTTAAATCCTACTTTCTGTATTTAATAAAATCACTTTTTACTTATTAATTAACCCAGAGTATGTATTAATACCTGGGGGGGGGGGAATAGCTGTGCATATCTCTCTATCAGTGTTATAGAGGGTGAACAATTTATGAATTTACCCTGTATAAGCTTTATACAAGGTAAAACAGATTTATTTGGGGTTTGGACCCCATTGGGAGTTGGGCATCTGAGTGTTAAAGACAGGAACACTTCTTAAGTTGCTTTCAGTTAAGTCTGCAGCTTTGGGGCATGTGGTTCAGACCCTGGGTCTGTGTTGGAGCAGACTGGCATTTCTGGCTCAACAAGACAGGGTGCTGGAGTCTGTTGGAGCTGGCAGGGAAAGCAGGGGCAGAAGTAGTCTTGCACATCAGTTGGCAGTTCCCAAGGGGGTTTCTGTGATCCAACCCATCACAGGCACTGTCTTTTTAAATTTCTTATTCTTTTACTACAGCTCTTATCTGCTATTTTGTTACCAAAAAACAAATCCAGAATCTCTTCCCATTCTCCTGGGTTTGACTGCCCTGCTGCAGCCACGACTTTGGTCTTTAAAAAGATATTGAACTTTATAAAGCATTGAGGTACCTTAAGGGTTAAAGGCTAAATACCAAAGCCAAGCAACACTAGTTACCTGTGTCTGGCAAACAGTGTCTGTCAGTTTTGCAACTTTGAATGAAAGATTCAAATGGATTTTTAGTGGTGTTATTTCAAAACAAAACAAAACAAAACAAAATAAAAACCACTTTATCTTAAACCTACAAAACAGAGTTTTACAAGCCAGGAGTGCTGGCTTAGGTCCTAAACACTCCACATACACCTCTACCCCGGTATAACGCGGCCTGATATAACATGAATTCGGATATAACATGGTAAAGCAGCGCTCCGGGGGGGGGGCAGGGCTGCGCACACCAGCGGATCAAAGCAAGTTCGATATAACGCGGTTTCACCTATAACGCGGTAAGATTTTTTGGCTCCCAAGGACAGCGTTATATTGGGGTAGAGGTGTATTTACACAATATATTTATATATATACACACACAGATACATACATACTTTTTTGCTTAACATCCCTTACACTGATTTAATTTTTATACTGCTGTACCTAGATTACATTTGTATACATTTGGGGGCAGTTAAGTTCCAATAGAAACCCCTTATGTTCTTTTAGCGAATTTGACTAAATTGTTCACAGTCAAATGATTTAAATCAGATTGTCTCTTTGCCTGGCTTATTTAAAGACATTCCTTTGGAAAAGGGCCCATTTTCCCTTCAGAATGGCTGCAAAGAAACCAAGAATTCTCTTTGTATAACACTTTTCCTTTTTAACATTTTTACATTCCACTGCTTAATTCCCTCCAGCTTCTGCGGAGTTAACTTCGCACTCTCTTTCCTTAAATCACTTGCTTATCTCCCAAAATGACACCTCCATCAGCCTAGATATCACCATTCCAAGTATTGTCCCAGGGATCTGAAATCCCCATGCCTGTGCTTACTTACTGCTTTCCTTACTCCTGCCAGTATGCCCCTCAGGGCTCCCAACCTGTTTTCCAATCTCTTTATCTGTTGCCTGCCCACTTGTCTGGGCCTGATCCTGCTTTCCTCACTGAACCGTCCCTTCCCATGGGCACAGGCTTTGTCCCACTAACCATTTAGCAAGGAGGGTGGGCTCTTCAACTAGCCCCCAATGCTCCAGGTCTCTTTTCTTCTTTCCCTTTCTCTCTTGTTGCTCTGGGGTGAGCATTCTGCCAGATAGATAGCAACCCTCTCTGACAGAAGGCACAGGTACTCTGCTATTATTTACTGTGTTAGATTCTATCAGTTCAGTCCAAAAGACCTTAGGCTTCCCAAGCATTCTCCACCAAATTTGTTACCCGCACAAAATTCTGTTACTCACACACTCAAGGGCACCCAACTTTACCCAGTTCTTAAGGCTCAAGGCATAACCCTCTTAATTTAGGTTTCAGAGCTTTTTTTTCCCTCTTACTTAATTGGCCCCTCAGAGTTGATAAGACAACTCCCACCTGTTCATGCTCTCTGTATGTGTGTGTATATATATCTCCTCAATATATGTTTCACTCTATATGCATCCGAAGAAGTGGGTTGTAGCCCACGAAAGCTTATGCTCTAATAAATTTGTTAGTCTCTAAGGTGCCACAAGTACTCCTGTTCCTCTTAATTTAGGCACCCCACCCTTTCCCAGTTCCTAGGGCTCCAGACAAAAGGCACCTAACTTTAACCCTCCGTGGGCTCCGGGCTCTACTCTTCTGTGGCCTCCAGGCAAACACCCTTTCCCTGTGGACTCAGGGCTTAATCTTTTGTGGGTTTACGGGGTCTTTTACCAGTGAAAGAGCCTTACACAGTAATATACTACATAATCTCTATTTATTAACAATCACCAAAACAGACTGCACACGCTACACATACAGTGCTCACCACTCCCAATAAGACACATGAACTTTTCTTGATGTCCAGTCAGGATCAGGTCCATCTGGCAGACTCCAGTTTCTGCACGGTGTCATTGGCAGAGTGTTGAGGTCCGGCAGCTCTGATCTTTGGGGCTGTGTCCTGGAGTTAGTACCCAAAGAACTTCCTTTTGGACCCCAGTTGATATAGTGAAACTTGAGTCCTGCTTAGCTGTACCTTAACCAATCATTTTACTAAAATTTTACTAACCAATCCTAACAAAATTCTCTAATCAATCCTACCCCACCACCTTAATTAATTTACACTTAGCAAAATTTAATATGTAACAGACAGAAACAATTAAAGAACCAGACAGAGATTATACAGGTAAACAATAGGGAAGTGGGGACCATAATGACAAACCAATAAAGAAATGAGGATTTCACAACCACAACTCTTGATAAGTGATTTCTTGCCAGACAGAATGCTATCAAACTACATTTTCTTTAGCCATCTTAAGATCTGTTTCTTTATCTGGTGATAGTGGGTGTTATTAAGATGGGGCCTCCTTCTTAACAGCCTGATATTACATTGTTTTAATGTAATTTAGATGGAATGTGAGGATGTGACTTCCTGCTTCTCAGCTAATGGCTGCTGCTCGGCTGCTCTTTTAATCTGGCTGCAGACGAAGGCCTTAGCCTTACACATTGACACCAGGCAACCAATGCCCCAGAGAGAGGGGGGCTTCCCCACATCTCAGCAGGGAAGCTGAGCAAAAAGCCCAGCTAGAGAACAAAGGACGGGGAGGTGGGGGACAAGTGCTGGCTCCTGGAGAAAGCTGGGAGCTCTCTCTTCTGGGACCTGAGTAAGGAAATCACACAGAAACAGATAGAGCCTGAACGTGGGCTTCACTACAGCGCACAGACGCCAAATTTCAGCTTTTTCTGCGGGGTGGGGGTGGGGGGTTGCTCCACCAACGCTGGCCCCCGCGGCCCCGCCCCCACTCCACCCCTTCCCCCAAGGCCCCACCCTCACTCTGCCTCTTCCCACCCACGCTCCGCCTCCTCCCCCGAGGCTCCACCCTGCCTCTTCCCGGTTCTGTTCCCAACTCCCCCCCACAAGTGTGCCCTACCCTTGCTCCGACTCTTCCCGCCCCCACTCCTCCCTCTCCCCCCAGCATCTCCCACTCCTGCCAAACAGCTGGTTGGTGGCAGGCGGGAGGAGGGGGAGGAGCTGATTGGTGGGGCCTGCCGAACAGCTGATTGGCGGGTGGCTGGTGGGTGCCGAGCACCCACTATTTTTTTCCACGGAGTTGGCACCTATGCTACAGTGTGGCTGGGCTCTGGGCTTCTTGTCTCTGTGCTGACCTACGGCCTCCTCCTGCTGTGTTCCAGCTGACTGATAAACCCTGTTTTGGAAACGCTGTGTGAGTGTGTGACAAAGTGGGAATTTCCCCTTGTTATGTTGTATGTGAGCCTATGTGAGTCATACTGTTTTGCATGAATGTGGTGTGTGCCTCAGTTTCCCTGTGTATTGCACCAATGCCTAGGTGATGGGAATAAGGGTGTGTGACTTTTGCTGAGACCCTCGGGGGCAGGTGAGGCTGCTCCAGCTGCCTGCATGTATGCTATGGCCAGTGCCCTTCGTAAACTGAGCCCCAGGAGAGGGATGCAACCAGGTGACAGGGAAGCGAGGCAAAAGACCAGAAAGAGGGGCAATGGGTGAGTCGGGGATCGGGTCGCTGGAAGCTGGGCAGCCTGCGTTTTGGGACTTGGAGAGCGGGGAGTCCAGGGCGTCTGGTCTGGAGTCAGCCCAAGATGGACTTGGCTGAAAGTCACTGATTTCTGTGCTAACAAGCTCCGTTCTACGCTGTGTTCCTGTCGACTAATAAACCCTTCTTTTTTACAACACTGGTTGAGAGTCACTGCTGACTGCAGAGTTGGGGTGCAGGGCCCTCTGGTTTCCCCAGGAGCCCCGCCTGGGCGGACTCGCTGTGGGGAGTGCACGGTGTGGAAGGGGATGCTGAATGCTCCAAGGTCAGACCCAGGAAGGTCAAAGCTGTGTAAGTTTCTTGCCCTGGAGACAGTCTGCTCAGAGAGAGGAGACATGCTCCCCCAGAGTCCTGACTGGCTTCATACGGAGCAGCTCTAGAGCATCGGCCCAACGACTCCATGACAGAGCGTCACTGGGAATGGTGGGTGAGGTGCCTCAGTCCCTGCAGAGTGGACAAGTCTCTCCCGGGGTCTGTCTTAGTTGGACTCGCTGAGCAGAGCTCACGCATGAAGCAGGAGCTGGAACCCAGAGGATCAGTGTCAGGAGACAGTGAGGCTGTGTGGGTGACCCTGAAAGACACATGAGAGTCTTTGGGGGTCTGGCACATCAGAGGGGTTCCTCCAGGAGACTGTTCCAAAGCTGGGGGCGTAGCGCAAAAGTTTCTGGGGGCTCGAGGCAAAATCTGAAACTGAGCCCCTGCTTCCTTCCAAAAAAATTGAAAACTTTGAGGGGAGGCCTCAGGGGTGGGGGACACTCAGGATATTCTGTGCCCAGGGCCCTGAACCTTCTTAATCTGGCCCTGGGCTAGATTGGACCTCATGGCCTTTCCCAGCTCTGTGCTTTCCCCCAGTATGTGTGACAAGGAATGACACGAACACCAGGGGTGCGGAAGGTCACATTCTCCTTTATGTCAGAATCATCATGGTTTAGCCGCAGCGAGCACACCCTGGGGCAGGGTCAGCCTCTCTGAAATGAGACAGCAGGAGTTGGAGCTCCATGGCTGAGGGCTGGGGCTGCACAATGCCCGAATGCAGCCTGTGCTCATACGATCAGCGTGTCTCTCAGTCTGGGCTTCACAGCCACATCACCTTTTATTTCATACTGCAAGTTCCTCCAGCCCAGGGCGCTGGGGGGCAGCTGCAGAGACTGATATGCAGCTCTCATTTTGCCTGGTGACAGACCATACCCCCACATGTACACGTCAGTCATTTCACCTGTAAAAGAATTATATAAATCAAACCCGCCCCCGAAGGAGTCCTGCTCCTGCCCCAGGATGATCACATCCATGATCACAGCCTCGGCACTGATGGAGTAGCCTTTCCGCAGCCCCTTCCTGGGTAAGGGTTTCCCGTTCACCCAGAGCTCGGCTATGCCCGTGGTGGATTCCCAGCCGGCACAGACGTGCTCCCAGTCCATACGGGTCTCTGGGACTCTGAAGGTCACAAATTCCCCCCCCCCACGTATAGTCTGTACTCCCCAGGCTTGGGTTTGAAGAGCAGGATCTCGTTGTCCTGGGCTTTGGTAGTGTAGAAGAGGCCGTATGGCCGAGTCAGATCAGTGAAGGATCTCAGTCACACAGTGAAGTTCTGCAGCGGCTGCTCCGGCTCCAGCTTCACGACCACATGGGCGTCGCTAGGGTCCTTCCGGAAGACAAACACCTTTCGATACAGGTCTGGGAGAGACGAGAGACATGTTGGGTGTCGGTACTGGTGTGACAGTATCACTCCTCAGGCCCCTCGCTACAGACTCTGCTGTTCATTCCAGTGCTTGCGCCGCTCTGCTGCTTGCCCGGGGCTTCTCAGTCTTGGCCCTCAGCACCACCTGCTCTTCCACTTCCTCACCCCCCCTACCCAGTAACACTCACCAGCTGGGTGTGGGAGCAGAAGCCTGAGAGAGGTGGGCGTATAAGTTTACTTAACCCCGCTGAGCCACATTAACCCTTTGTGGACTAGTGTGGGGTGAACACCCCCTCACTTTGCTCCATGGCCATGCTCAATGGGGTTTAACTTGGGAGACCCGCTCAGTAGCTCTAAGTTGTGTGTGAAACCCTTCGGATTAAGGGTGGAAAGTGGTGCCCCCATATCCGCTTGTGAGCCTGCTTGTCACAACCGTGTCTCAGAAGATGCACAGTTTGAACCATGGGGCGATTAGCCACGGGAACAGTTTACTAAGGAGTGCAGTAAATTCTCTAGCCCCGGGAATCTTTACATCAAGATCAGGGTAAAATTTTCAAAAGCACCTAAGTCTCATTTTCAGATGTGTAACTGAGGCACAGACATGACTGAGGGGGTGGGGCCGAGGGATTCGGAATATAGAGGGGGCTGTGGGTTGAGGTAGGGGGTTGGGGTGCAGGAGGGAGTACGGGCTCTGGAATGGGGCTGGGGATGAGGGGTTTGGGGTGCAGAAGGGGGCTCCAGGTCTGGTGGGGGCTCAGGGCTGGGGCAGTGGGTTGGTGCTTGGGGTTGGGGTGCGGGCTTACCTCGGGCGGTTCCAGGCAGTACCGGGTTTAACATGGCGCCAATGGCCCAGAGTCAGAAGGGGCCCTGGCTGGCTGAGTTGGTCAGGAAACAGGGCCGGCTCCAGGCATCAGCCGAGCAAGCTGGTGCTTGGGGCGGCAGCTTGTAGGAGGTGGCATTCCGCCCAATCCTAGGGCAGCACGGCCGCTTTTGTTGTTGTTGTTGTTGTTGTTGTTCCGCTCTGGCCACCCTGTAGGGGGCAGCGGCGTGGAGGATGGGAGCGCCCTCCCAGCGGAGCCCTCCCGGCAGGGGGCACGGCGGGAGGGGCCACGTGGCAGCGCCCCGCTGAAGCCCTGGCCACCCCCCTTCTCTCTCTCCCCCCGCTCCCTTCCCCTCCCCCCGCTAGCTGGGGCACATCTGCAGCACAGGGAGTCCCCCTGCACCCTGGCTCCGGCCGCGCCGCAGGTTTGTTTTTTGTTTTTGTTTTTGCTTGGGGCGGCCAGAAAGCCAGAGCTGGCCCTGCCAGGAAAGTTGCCCCCACCCCACTCCACCCCCTCCCCGCCTCTCCCCACCCCTTCTCCACCCCAGCCCTGCCTCCACTCCATCCCTTCCCCCTCAACCCTCTTCCCTGAGCTACGCATCCTGGGGACCGCCAGCTCATGCTGTGGGGTGGTTTCCCTCCTGCCCCCCAAGCCTGGGGAGGAGATGGAGCATTGGGGAAGGGGCATGGGATAGGCAAGAGAAGGGGATAGGGGAAGCGGGGGTAGAGGGAAAGCGGGGGCAGGGGGAAAGAGGCAGTGGGGATGAAGGGGATGGGGTGGGGAGGAGATGGGGCAGTGGGGAAGGGGCATGGGATGGGGAAGAGAAGATGAGGGAAGCGGGGGCAGGGGAGAAGGAAGGGGGTGGGATGGGGAGGGGATGGGGAAGCGGGGGCTGGGGGAAAGAGGCAGTGGGGACAAAGGGGGTGGGGTGGGGTGGGATGAGGAGGAGATGGAGCGGTGAGGAAGGGGCATGGGATGGGGAAGAGAAGGGGATGGGGTCTCTGGGTGAGGGGGCGCTGGGCACAAGGGTGGGGCACTGGGAGTCGGTGTGGTGCGGGCCCGCCCTCAAGGGGAAGGGGCATGCTGGCAGCACAGGGCTGGGCAGGCCAGGGTGCATCTGGCAGCTGCAGATTTGTAAACAGTGCCCTCCTCCTGGGCTGCGCAGAGCAGGACTGCTCCCGCCGCACTGTGCCTCATTGCCCCCAGCCCGCCGATCGCTCTGGAGACTGACCATCCTGCCCCCCTGCGCCTTGCCCCATGGGGGCTCACAAACATGTTTGGCACCTGGCCCACAAAAAGTTAATCTGGTCCTGGCTCCCGGTCTGTGGCGTAGCGGGGCTAAGGCAGGTTCCCCACCTATCCTGTCACCGGGCTGCGCCCTGGAAGCGGCCAGCAGGTCTGGGTCCTAGGCAGGGGGGCGGGGGCAGGAGGCACCACGAGCGGAGTCCCTTACCCCCCCCCCCCCCGGAGGCAGACCTGCTGGCCACTTCCGGGGCACAGCACGGTGCCAGAACAGGTAGGGACTAGCTTGCCTTAGCCCGGCAGCACCGCTGACTGGACTTTTAATGGACCAGTCGGCAGTGCTGAACAGAGCCGCCATGGTCATCCGGTCGAAAACTGGACATCCGGTTACCCTAATTGTAAGGCTTGTACGGCCTAAAGCCTAAGGCCTTTGTCTGCAGCCAGATTAGAAGAGCAGCAGCCATTAGCTAAGAAGCAGGAAGTCAAATCCTCACATTCCATCTAAATTACATTAAAACAATGTAATATCAGGCTGTTAAGAAGGAGATCCTGTCCTAATGGCACCACTATCACCAGATAAAGAAACAGATCTTAAGATGGTTAAAGAAAATGTAGTTTGATAGCATTCTGTCTGGCAAGAAATCACTTATCAAGAGTTGTAGTTGTGAAATCCTCATTTCTTTATTGGTTTGTCTTTATGGTCCCCAATTTTCTATTGTTTGTCTGTATGGTCTCTGTCTGGTTCTTTGGTTGTTTCTGTCTGTTACATAATTAATTTTGCTAGGTGTAAATCAATTAAGGTGGTGGGGTAGGACTGGTTAGAGAATTTTGTTACACTATGTTAGGATTGGTTAGTGAAGTTTTAGTAAAATGATTGGTTAAGGTACAGCTAAGCAGGACTCAAGTTTCACTATATCAACTGGGGTCCAAAAGGAAGTTCTTTGGGAATCAACTCCAGGACACAGCCCCAAGAAGAGAGCTGCCAGACCTCAACACTCTGCCAATGACACTGTGCAGAAACTGGAGTCCCCCAGGTGGACCTGATCCTGACTGGCCAGCAGGGAAAAGTTCATGTGCCTTATTGGGAGTGGTGAGCACTGTATGTGTAGCGTGTGCAGTCTGTTTTTGGTGATTGTTAATAAATAGAGGTTATGTAGGATATTACTGTGTAAGGCTCTTTCACTGGTAAAAGGTCCTGCAAACCCACAGAAAATTACACCCTGAGCCCTAGGAACTGGGTAAGGGCGGGTGTCCTAGAGTGTAAGGTTACACCAGAGCCCTAGGAACGGGGTACGGGTGGGTGCCTAAATTAAGAGGGTTACGCCTTGAGCTCTAGGAACTGGGTAAAAGGTGGGTGTCCCTAGAGTGTGTGAGTAACAAAGAATTTTGTGCGGGTAACGACAACCCCTCATAATACTGCCAGCTCTGGGCAAACAGCTTCCTAGGGCAGGCCCTGTGCTCCCCTCTCAGAAAGCAGGCACACACAGCAACATTTGCAGAAACTTGCTAAGGGCAGGCCTGGAACACAGCACTCTTGGGAGCACAGTGTACTGCCTGGGCTCCTAAGCCACCCAGTGACTGCAGCATAAACACCTCTCTGCAACACTGTTGGGTACCACCACACAGCACCCCAGGCCTGACATGCTCCATCTTGCCAGGCGCATGCTAAATCACTCCTCTGGCACATATTGCAGATACATGCCAATGTTTAGAGCAGGACAGACTAGCAAATAACTTTGTAACAATAGCTAGTGCCCAGCTCTGTGTTGGGGAAGCAGAGCTCAAATCTGATCCCGTTATCCTAGTCCGGGGCAGATCAGGGCCATTGTTTGAGCTGCCCACAGAGATGTGAAAAAACAAATTATTAGAATGAGGAAGGTCTACTGGTAGGTCCCTTCTACCCTAACACCACATCTCTGGAGCCCCTTGACCAGGTGACCTCAGCTTTGTACCACCCTGGCCCTGGTGAGGCAGCCCCACGTTCAGGACAATGAGAGCATGCACGTGGCTCTTACGGCACTTTGGAACACGGGTCTTAGACAGACACTTCTGCCCCACCTTTGTGATAACGTTCCAGGCTCGCCTCTGCAAACTCGTTTTTAAAACCTGTGCCATTCTGCTTTCACTTCCTTTTTTATCCAGGATGCTTTTTTAGTCTTCTTTGTAATTGTGGCTTTTTGAGAACCTAACAAAAGACTATAAACAACCCCCAATTATTGCTCACAATTTTGCTTTTAATTTTTTCCTCCCAATCAATTTGGCTCATGATTGTTTTCACATTTGGAAAATTGGCCTCTTTAGGGTGCCAAATGTCTATGTGACTGTTGTGTTTGCAAATAACAAATGTAGCAATTAGGTTGTGATCATGTGCACCCAGACTACCACTTTTTGTTCAGCGACCAATTAATTCACCGTTAGCCACTGGAAGATGTTGTACAGAGTTGCCTTATGTTAGAAAATCATCTGTAATTATAATTATAATAATTATTAGAAACGCACAAGATGTTTAATTAACGCAGTATTTGCCCCAAGACTGATGGAATGCAGGGGTCTTTCCTGCACCGGAGAGATTTGCTTGTGCTGCTCTCTAGTCTGATTTGGGTCTGTAATGCACCCCTGGTAGCTCACCTGCGACCTAACTCAAGATTTAACTGAAGTCTCCAAGTCTACAGCCCTAACCAACTCCATCCTGATCACCCTGTGCAGCAGGCTCTGCCCTTACCTTCCTGGGTGACAGCTCCCGAGAGGCCAATGAGGACGAGGAGCCAAAGCTTCAGCTTCTCCATGTTCTTCACCTGCAGAGCGACCCAGAGGGGCAGGAACGTGGAGAAGGGAGGTGGGAGGCCCTGGGCTGCTCTGCCCTGAAACCTGCCCCTGCAATGCCAGTCTCCAGGCACAAGGACCTGAAGTTATCCCTGAGTGGAGGTGGAAGAGGAAATGTGTCCAACCAATCCCGTCCCGGGGTGGAGTCTGGAATTGCCTGTTCAAGCCAATTTCATGCTGTTCATGGGTTGATGGCCATTATCAACCCCTTCCTGTGCAGGGTGGGGCCCAGCCTAGCCAGCTGTAGCCACTGACAGAGACACTCCCCATGCACACAGTGGTCTCAGTGTTTGTTGTACTTATTGCCTGTTTCATAGTCTGTGTGTGTATGAAATACCCACAAACACCACGCGGCATGTCCTGGCAGTGAGAGATGCCCCCCAGTTAACCGAGCCTTCCCCCCAAACCCCACCCCCAAGCCAAAGCTCTGGGCCTTGACTCCTGCCCTGCTTGTGAAGAGACTCAGGTTCTGTCAGTGCAGCCAGGACATGAATTGTTGAGACAAATGCTGTTCCCGATACAAATACTGTTACACTTACCCCCCAAATCCTGGGCTGTGCAGAAGAGCCCTGGCAGGCCTCAAACGTCCTGGTGACACACAGAGGGGACAGGTCTCTCTGCCAGGCCCAGCTCAAACCTCAGAGCTTTAGAGATCAACACTGTGAATTGCTGCTGGAAGCAGTGCAGTCTGGAGAACTGGGTGCATGCTCTGGAAGCCCCAGAGCCGAGCTATCACCCTTCTGTCATGGTGACGGCAAGGGGCCTCTCACAGTATCTGGCTGCCTCTGATATCCTTGCCCCTGTCAGCCTGGTTCTGCCCAGATGCTGTATTGGCCAAAGGTCTCCCCTGCCGAGGGGTGAAGATCAGGCACCCGTGCTGACGTCATTAGATCTAGAGCAGTGGGTTTCAACCTTTTTTCATTTCGAATGGCAGTGCAGACCTTTGGAAATCTTAGACATGGTCTGAGGACTCCCAGGGCCTGCGGCCCACAGGTTGAAAACCACTGATCTAGAGCCCTGAGCCGTTATATTGCACTTGGCAAGTATTTGATCATGAGGCTGGTAAATATCCTTAGCCCAGTTTCGCATCTGGGGAAGCTGAGACGGCGAGAGGCTTGGCCATGACCAGTCCAAGGTCCCGGGCACTCAGCAGAGTCACTAGCCAGCCTTTTTGCCCCTTGGCTTCCCCATCTGTAACAAAGGGCCTGACTCTGCCAGTGCCATTTTGCACATGGAGGAGCAGGGGCTCGGGAAGGACAAGGGGGCAGGTCCTTGTCCTGACACTCCCTTGCTGTGTGACCTGGGGGAAGTCCTGCACTAATCACAGGCTCTGCACCATGGGAGCGGTGGCATTCCCCTTCCTTCGGGGCAGAGCAGCGCCTGGAGTGCTGCGGAGGGGCAAGGCAGGCTCCCTACCTGGAGTTTGCTGGGCTTAAGGCACCAGCTCAAGTGGCTGCCTTGGTTATCTGAAGAAACAGCCCCAAGGGCAAGGCCCCCCCCTCCTTTCTTGCCCCCCCCCCCAATTTTAAACGGTCGTCTTTTCATCTCTCTTGCTGACCAGACAGGTTTCCATCCTATCAGATCAAGAGTTTATTTTAAAAAGAAACGTTTGAAAGTTTAACATGTAAACCAGGTCATGGGGGTCAGAGAGCAGGCCTGAGTTTTAGGGGAATATTGATAATTGACTGAACTCTTTCGTAGTGAAACCGTTTTGTAGGCAGCCATTCTTTGTTAGTTGTCATGCTTTAGCATAGGCAAGCCCGTGTCATTCAGAAACACTTCCCTCCTTTACCAGGCATTATCTCCCCCATACAATGGACAATGAAATAACCAATAAATAAGATTAAGGAAAACACTGGGGAATTACAGTCTTGGAGACATTTTGTAGCAGGACCTGCAAAGCAACAGGTACATTTCTGTTTATTATTACATTCCAGGGTCCTAGAGGATGAGGAGTTTGGGGTGTGGGAGGGGCTCAGGGCTAGGGCAGAGGGTTGGGTTGCGGGGGTGAGGGCTGTGGGGTGGGGCCATGGATGAGGGGTTCAGCATGCAGGAGGGATGTGACGGGGTTGGGACTCACCACCTGGCACCTCCTACTGGTTGTCTGGGGAATTAGCTCTGTCCAGTGGAGCGCCCCCTCCTGGTGGTGTCCCGTCCATCATCTCGCCCTCGGTTGGCGTGTCCGGACCCGCGTTGCTCCCAAGCTCGCGGCTCCCTCTTCGAGCCACTGCCCTCCTGCAGTGCCCCTTAGTCCATCCTCGCCCCCTTCCGGGGGGGGGTGGGGGGGAGAAATCAATCAGCTGCCTCTCTGCGTTCTGGCCAATGTGGCCAACTGCACCTTCAAAGTCACTCCCCTCTTGGCAGGGGGTTGGTGCAGCTCTAGATGGCCGCTCCGTCGGCCGGAGCAAGGCAAGGGGGAAAGGGGAGGACCCAGGCCCACCCACTACTCTGGGTCCCAACCCAGGGACCCTCTAGTGGCAGCCGTCCTGCCCTCCGTCTCTCCACGTCCCTGGGCCGCTTCCCCTTCGGCCCCTCACACCGGCTAGGCCCTTCCCTTCAGGGCCTGCAGCCTGACAGATTCCGGGCTGGAGTTACCCTCTGCTCCCTCGGGCCTGCCCAGCACTGCGCTGTCCCAGGTGCTAGTCTCCAAGCCTGGAAACAGACCTTCCCCTGTCCAAGGCCTGGGACAGACTCCCTGCTCCTGTCCTAAGCAGCCTTCTTATAGGGTTGAGCCTGGCCCTGATTGGCTGTCTCCAACCTGGGCCTTGATTGGCTCCCAATAAGCCCTCCGCTGATTGGCCGTGCATCTGCGCAGGCCCACTGGCCTGCCGCAGCACATACTCTCAGGGAGTGGGGCAGTCCGCCCCACTACAAGGGGGCTCAGGGCTGGGGCAGAGGGTTGAGGTGTGGGGGGGTGAGGGCTCTGGCTGGGGGCTCTGGGGTGGGGCTGGGGATGAGGAGTCTGGGGTGCAGGCAGGCTACCCTAGGGCTGGGGCCAGAGAGGAGGACTCCCCCCATCCCTCTCCCCTCTGGCAGCAGCGAGCTCTGGGGGAGCGGCCCCTCCTCCCCCCCGGCAGCACACTCATCCCACACCACTGTCACTGCATGTGCTCCTAGGGCCCCTCTAAGGTCCAGGAAGCCCACTCGCTTCCCCTGTGGTGGGTGCTGGGGGGTTGTCATCACATGTGCGCCTAGGGCAGCAGGCGGGGCCAGGGGAGAGACCCAGTCCTGAACATTGGTGGAGCCGGGCCCCCGGGCCCTGAATATTGCTGGAGCCTGGGCACCACAGGCGCATATAATTTACCTCCCCTGCCTTTTCATCAGAACTCTTGGTTTGGTTTGGGTTGTAACAGAATCGACCCAGGAAAGTATAAGATATACAAATAATACAAAAGTAAGGGTGCAACAGCTCCCATCCTCCCATGCCCTTAAACAGAAATTCCTTCTTACTTAGGGAGGGAGATCCATGGACTTTTGAAAGGTTAGCCCTGAACTATTGGCTAAGAGTATAGCGCAGCTGTCGCATATAAGTGAGTGATCTGTTTCAAGAGGCCTATTGGTTGAAGATGGAAGCGCCTAGAGGTCCCTTGCCAGCACCAGCAGTCAAGCAGCTCACGAAGAGATGTTATATGTGTGAAAATTGTGGGAAATGAAGAAACAAATATACCATTGACACATATGGTGTTTGAGACGTGTCATGGGAGCGGGCCAACAGGGATAGCTGCCGATGAATGTGATCACAAGGACAACGTGTAGAAGAAATATGAGGCCAGACCACTGACCCAAGTTTGTTTGAGACTCTGGCTCCCCGGCAGGAGACCCAAATGATTTTGTACGGAAGTGAGTCACAGCTACATTGTATGTAAGAATGTTTAGGGTCTTGGAGGGGACCTGGCCACAGTAATTCAATTGGCTAGAGAGTTTTGGATCGAGCCCATCCAGAGGCAGTTCTTTTATTGTAAAAGCTGCGAGCTGAAGGGGTCTCTTGACACACGAAGTAAAAGGTTTTAAAAGCACATCATATAAAAGTACAAAGATGCTCAGAGGATTTGGAGAATCTGGACACCGATTGCTCTGCTGGAGCAAATGGATTAGGCCTGATCCTGTTTTTGCTCAGACCCAATGCCAGATGCTCAGCAGGATTCTGAAAGAGAAGAGGGTGCTTATTCTATAGGCCCGTACTATCTAATGTTGAGGAAGAAATATGGTATCAAGCCTGTGCAAGGCCAGAACTGTAAAACTGTTATGTGTGCACTTGTGCAAGTGGCTGTGCATGGAATCATTATGCACTGCCTGAGAGAGAAACAATTTGAGGACTGCCCAGGGTGACTCATAGATGCCCCTGGGCAGAGGAGTCACAACTGTGTGAACTGGACTGTAGGTGATGCGAACTGTAAAATCAAAGGAATTAGTGGCAATTTGTGCATGGAGAGTGTTCTAAATATTATCATCACACTGGGATATGTACTGCAGTGCCTCTGTTTAACCCAGGAACATTTAGCTCAAGGGGCAGAACTGGTCGACAAAGTGACTGAGGACCCAGACAGAGCGTTAGAGGAAACAATCAAGCTGATGGATAAATGTTGAATACAGCATGTTGAATATCTTCTTCGTTCAGCAAATCACAAAACCCTGCTGAGAAAAACCCCTAAAAGTTCGAGTGTGCTGGGGAATATGGTGTGTGTTGTAAATAAAATGTCAGTTGAAAATGACTGTGTCAAGCATGTTTTTATGGAGCTCCCCGTCACGGGGCGGGAGAGGGGAGGGGTGGTGGGCCCTGTGTCATATCAACACACAATTACTCAACCCCTCGTGCAAAGCCTACCAAAGCACAGCCCCCATCAAGCCTACAGCATCAAGGCTGTTGCATTGCCTCTATTGCTGTGCCCTTTCAGTATGCGCTATGCCCCGGGTGCAAACTGGTGTAGGAAAACATTGCCTGTAAATGGCTCCAGTGACACTTACTTGCCCACACAAAATTGTTGTGCAGCTTCATTTCAGAAATGTACCACTTATAATAAGTCATGCATGTCCAGATACGCCCAAACATGTTTCAACATGTCCAGACCCGTCTTTCTTAAAAAAGGTCTTTGGAAATATACCGCCTATAAAAAAAGCTCCCGACAAGAATGTAATAAACATAAAACAAAACCAGAAATAACTGTTGCTTTGCAGGTCCTGCTACAAAAGGACTCCAAACATGTAATCTTCCAGTGTTTTTCTGAATCTTATTTATTGATGATTTCTGATAGTCCATTATGTGGGGGAGATAATGCCTCGTAATGTAAGAAGGTGTTTCTCTATGACACATGCTTGCCCATGCTAAATCATGACAACTAACAAAGAATGGCTACCTACAAAACTGTTTCACTACAACAGATTTCAGTAAGTTATCAATATTCCCCTAAAGCCCAGGATTGCTCTCTTACCATATCCTGGTTTACATGTTCAAGGAAGGACTGCTAGGCAGAGATGGCGTTCACCTTTCGAGGAGGGGAAAGACCCTATTTGGACACAGACTGGCTAACCTAGTGAGGAGGGCTTTAAACTACGTTTGACGGGGACAGGTGAGCAAAGCCCACAGGTAAGTGGGGAACATGGAGACCTGGGAGATGGGTCGGAAACAAGAGGGAGTGTGGGCTATATTGTCAGAGAGAAAGGAGGGTCAGGACAAAACTGGGAGGCAAGATCAAACCAGTATCTTAGATGCCTATATACAAATGCGAGAAGTATGGGTAATAAGCAGGAAGAACTGGAAGTGCTAATAAATAAACACAACTATGACATTGTTGGCATCACTGAAACTTGGTGGGATAATACACATGATTGGAATGTTGGTGTGGAGGGGTACAGCTTGCTCAGGAAGGATAGACGGGAAAAAGGGAGGAGGTGTTGCCTTATATATTAAAAATGTACACACTTGGACTGAGGTGGAGATGGACATAGGAGACGGAAGTGTTGAGAGTCTCTGGGTTAGGCTTAATGGGGTAAAAAACAAGGGTGATGTCATGCTAGGAGTCTACTACAGGCCACCTAACCAGGTGGAATAGCTTGGGGGGGGGGAATAGCTCAGTGGTTTGAGTATTGGCCTGCTAAACCCAGGGTTGTGAGTTCAATCCTTGAGGAGACCATTTAGGGATCTAGGGCAAAACAAAAACAAAAATCTGTCTGGGGATTGGTCTTGCTTTGAGCAGGGGTTGGACTAGATGACCTCCTGAGGTCCCTTCCAACCTTGATAATCTATAAAACAAAATCATTCAAAGCCCAAGTTTTGGTGGTGATGGGGGACTTCAACTATCCAAATATATGTTGGGAAAATAACACAGCAGGGCACAGACTATCCAACAAATTCTTGGACTGCATTGTAGAAAACTTTTTATTTCAGAAGGTTGAAAAAGCTACTGGGGGGAAGCTGTTCTAGACTTGATTTTAACAAATAGGGAGGAACTCGTTGAGAATTTGAAAGTAGAAGGCAGCTTGGGTGAAAGTGATCATGAAATCATAGAGTTTGCAATTCTAAGGAAGCATTGAAGGGAGAACAGGAAAATAGAGACAATGGATTTCAGGAAGGCGGATTTTGGTAAGCTCAGAGAGCTGATAGGTAAGGTCCCATGGGAATCAAGACTGAGGGGAAAAACAACTGAGGAGAGTTGGCAGTTTTTCAAAGGGACACTATTAAGGGCCCAAAAGCAAGCTATTCCGCTGGTTAGGAAAGATAGAAAATGTGGCAAAAGACCGCCTTGGCTTAACCACGAGATCTTGCATGATCTAAAAAATAAAAAGGAGTCATATAAAAAATGGAAACTAGGTCGGATTACAAAGGATGAATATAGGCAAACAACACAGGAATGCAGGGGCAAGATTAGAAAGGCAAAGGCACAAAATGAGCTCAAACTAGCTATTGGAATAAAGGGAAACAAGAAGACTTTTTATCAATACATTAGAAGCAAGAGGAAGACCAAAGACAGGGTAGGCCCACTGCTCAGTGAAGAGGGAGAAACAGTAACAGGAAACTTGGAAATGGCAGAGATGCTTAATGACTTCTTTGTTTCGGTCTTCACCGAGAAGTCTGAAGGAATGCCTAACATAGTGAATGCTAATGGAAAGGGGGTAGGTTTAGCAGATAAAATAAGAAAAGAACAAGTTAAAAATCACTTAGAAAAGTTAGATGCCTGCAAGTCACCAGGGCCTGATGAAATGCATCCTAGAATACTCAAGGAGCTAATAGAGGAGGTATCTGAGCCTCTAGCTATTATCTTTGGAAAATCATGGGAGACGGGAGAGATTCCAGAAGACTGGAAAAGGGCAAATATAGTGCCCATCTATAAAAAGGGAAATAAAAACAACCCAGGAAACTACAGACCAGTTAGTTTAACTTCTGTGCCAGGGAAGATAATGGAGCAAGTAATTAAGGAAATCATCTGCAAACACTTGGAAGATGGTAAGGTGATAGGGAATAGCCAGCATGGATTTGTAAAGAACAAATCGTGTCAAACCAATCTGATAGCTTTTTTTGATAGGATAACGAGTCTTGTGGATAAGGGAGAAGCTGTGGATGTGGTATACCTAGACTTTAGTAAGGCATTTGACACGGTCTCGCATGATATACTTAACAAGTGGGGTTCCGCAGGGGTCTGTTTTGGGACCGTCTCTGTTCAATATCTTCATTAACGACTTAGATATTGGCATAGAAAGTACGCTTATTAAGTTTGCAGATGATACCAAACTGGGAGGGATTGCAACAGCTTTGGAGGACAGGGTCATAATTCAAAATGATCTTGACAAATTGGAGAAATGGTCTGAGGTAAACAGGATGAAGTTTAACAAAGACAAATGCAAAGTGCTCCACTTAGGAAGGAAAAATCAGTTTCACACATACAGAATGGAAAGAGACTGTCTAGGAAGGAGTACGGCAGAAAGGGATCTAGGGGTTATAGTGGACCACAAGCTAAATATGAGTCAACAGTGTGATGCTGTTGCAAAAAAAGCAAACGTGATTCTGGGATGTATTAACAGGTGTGTTGTGAGCAAGACACGAGAAGTCATTCTTCCGCTCTACTCTGCGCTGGTTAGGCGTCAGCTGGAGTATTGTGTCCAGTTCTGGGCACCGCACTTCAAGAAAGATGTGGAGAAATTGGAGAGGGTCCAGAGAAGAGCAACAAGAATGATTAAAGGTCTTGAGAACATGACCTATGAAGGACGGCTGAAAGAATTGGGTTTGTTTAGTTTGGAAAAGAGAAGACTGAGAGGGGACATGATAGCAGTTTTCAGGTATCTAAAAGGGTGTCATAAGGAGGAGGGAGAAAACTTGTTCACCTTAGCCTCTAAGGATAGAACAAGAAGCAATGGGCTTAAACTGCAGCAAGGGAGGTCTAGGTTGGACATTAGGAAAAAGTTCCTAACTGTCAGGGTGGTTAAACACTGGAATAAATTGCCTAGGGAGGTTGTGGAATCTCCATCTCTGGAGATATTTAAGAGTTGGTTAGATAAATGCCTATCAGGGATGGTCTAGACAGTATTTGGTCCTGCCATGCGAGCAGGGGACTGGACTCGATGACCTCTCGAGGTCCCTTCCAGTCCTAGAATCTATGAATCTATGTTAAATTTGTAGAAAGACAAGGGGGTGAGGTAACATCTTTTATTTGACCAACTTCAGGTGGCGACTGCCAACTAGGCTCAAAACAAGCTAATTTCCGCTTGTTTTAAGAAGGTTTGGCTTTTAATTTCTTTGAGTTGCTTGTTGCTTGGTTTTGGGCTTTCCCAGCTCTTTAAGTGGGTTATTGATTGTTGCTTGTTTGGGGCTTCCAATCCGGGAGTGGCTGCTGCTTTTTTTTGAATTTCCTGCCGGAGAGCATGATTGGCTCCCAGTTGCACAATCCCTCCAACCAAAAGAAAGAATCTGGAGGAGACTGATAGTCCCCAGGGCCAATGGGGAGAGGCCAACGCTCTAGGTCAGCTCGATTGACAAGGCACTACAGGCCAATGAGGGAAAGGATTCAGGGAACCAAGAGCCTGGGGAACCAACTCTTACTTCATGTGCTTTGGTTGGATCCCCCTCTCAGCACCAAGCTGCCATGTACCCACTCTCTCCTCCATGCCAACGCATGCTTAAAAAAAATTAGGGAACTAACCAGACACTGCCCCTTACTTTGATGTTCAGGTATGTGGCTTTCTATTGCCTTCTTTCCATCTCCCTGCATTGGTATGTTGCCTACCTACTATGAACTCTTTGGGGGCAGGGACTGGGTCTTATTACCCTTCTAAAGAGCCTGGCATATTGTTGATGCTGTACTGACAACTTTCATGTGCCTTAGCATCTGTGAGGGGAGGACTGCACGTGGTGCAGAGGAAGGCCCAGAGTTCCCTTTCAGAGTTCCTTTGGACTAAACCTACAGGAGGTTTAGTCCAAAGGAACCTATCTGTGGGAAACTCTGATTAGTGCTTTTGGCAGGTTTCTAAATAAAACTAGAAGGGGCCAGTTTACTTCTCCCCCCCCCAACCCCGCCTTTTAAATTAAAACCATAGCACTTTATCTGCAGGCCATGTGTTTACTTAGCACTTCTAGAGTGGCGGGGGGGGGGGGGGGGAGGGAAGGCAGAGAGAGGAGGGGTGGGCGGTTGGGAGCCTGGGGGGAGGGGACAGAGAGGCGCAAGCAGTGGACGGGAGAGTGGCCGGAGAGGCGTGAGGGGTGGGCAGTTGGGAGCCTGGGGGGAGGGGCCAGAGAGGCATGAGCAGTGGGCGGGAGAGTGGCCGGAGAGGCACAAGGGGTGGGTGGTTGGGAACCTGGGGGGAGGGGGCGGAGCAGAGACGAGAAGACTTTCTTTCAAAGTGTTGTTGAAAGAAAGAAACTCCAACATATTGAACCTGTCCCTGTTTTCTGTGGCCTCTATCTGGCAGAATGGTTACAAGTTCATAATATACCTTTTTGTTGTGTGTACTCTACCTTATTGCTAAAAATAAATTATGGAACTTTTTCAAAAACACCCTTTTGAAGTGTGGCTTGTTTGGGGCTTATTTGTTGGGAGCGAAAATGGATTGGGCTCTTTTTAGGCTTGTTTTGAAACGGGATTGGCTTGATTTTTGGCCTTGATTTGCCTTTTTATCTCGTGAGATTTGGTAACTCTTCTGAGACAAGCTTTCAAGCCACACAGAGCTCTTCTTCAGGTCTTGCTCTGCTTTAGGTCTGGGAGAAGAGCTCTGTGTAGCTGGAAAGCTTGTCTCTCTCACCAACAGAAATTAGTCCAATAAAAGATATTACGTAATCCCCCCACCCCCCGTCTCTCTAATATCCTGGGACCGACACAGTTACAACTACACTGCATACATGTTCAACTTTTAAAAGTTTATTTAAAAAAACACCAAACTTTATTTGATATTATTAAAAACTATGTTTACCAAAAGAACAAGAAAAGTTGATAGTTTTAAATTGAAAAATTGAAAATTAGTGTTTCTGATGTGTGGTGTGTGGTTGCTGGTGAGTATTTGCTTCAGGTTGGGGGGCTTTCTGTAAGTGAGGACTGGCCTGTCTCCCAAGATCTGTGAGGGTGAGGGATCGTCCTTCAGGTTAAGTTGTAGATCCTTGATGATGCACTGGAGAGGTTTTAGTTGGGGGCTGGAGGTGACAGCAAGTGGCATTCTGTTACTTTCTTTGTTGGGCCTGTCCTGGAGTAGGTGATTTCTGGGTATTCTTCTGGCTCTGTCAATCTGTTTCTTCACTTCAGCAGGTGGGTATTGTAGTTTTAAGAATGCTTGATAGAGATCTTGTAGGTGTTTGTCTCTGTCTGAGGGATTGGAGCAAATGCTGTTGTATCTTAGAGCTTGGCTGTAGACAGTGGATCATGTGATGTGGTCTGGATGAAAGCTGAAGGCATCTAGGTAAGTATAGCGGTCAGTAGGCTTCCAGTATAGGGTGGTGTTTATGTGACCATCGCTTATTAGCACTGTAGTTTCCAGGAAGTGGATCTCTTGTGTGGACTGGTCCAGGCTGAGGTTGATGGTGGGATGGAAATTGTTGAAATCATGGTGGAATTCCTCAAGGGCTTCTTTTCCATGGGTCCAGATGATGAAGATGTCATCAATGTAGCGCAAGTAGAGTAGGGGTGTTAGGGGACGAGAACTGAGGAAGCGTTGTTCTAAGTCAGCCATAAAAATGTTGGCATACTGTGGGGCCATGTGGGTACCCATAGCAGTGCCGCTGACTTGAAGGTATACATTGTCCCCAAATGTGAAATAGTTGTGGGTGAGGACCCTTGATTATTTTTGTTGCCCGGCTCTGAACATTTTCCAGTTCCACTATATGTTATGTGAGATGCTGCTACTTTCAAGGGTCTGGAACGGCTTCCATGAGAGGAGAAACTTAAAAGATTAGGGCTGTTCAGCTTAGAAAAGAGGAAACATGATGTAAGCAGGTTTTTACATCTTAGAAAAGAGATACGGGAGAAAAGGGAGGATATGATAGAGGTCTATAAAATCATGAATTGTGTGGAAAAAGTGAATAGAGAAGTGTTATTTACTCTTTCCTGCAATACAAAAACCAGAGGTCACCTGTTGAAATGACTAAACAGCAATTTTAATGCAAACAAGAGGAAGCTATTTTTCACACAGTACACAATTAACTTATGGGACTCATTTTAAGGTTACAAAAAGAGATTTTTTTTTTCAGAAGAAAATAGGCTTTTTACACACCCTTGTGAGACGTAGCTATCCCGACCTAACCCCCAGTACAGACAGCACTACGTTGACAGAAGAATTCTAGGTATTGCCTCTTGGGACGGTGGATTAACTACAACGATAGGAGAAGCTGACCCCTTGACGTAGGTAGTGCCTACACTGGAGATTACAGTGGCACCGCTGCAGCATTTTAAAGGTAGACTTACCTGTGATATTCCATTTCAGCTGACAGAACCCACAGCTTCCTGGGGCTTAGCCCCAGCTGGAGAAAATTCTGTTTTTAGCAGGAAGTTTCTGTTCCTTGTTTGACGCAATGAATCTGGAAATGGACCACTCCTGCGTTCTCTGTGTGGAGCTCACCTCCCCGCGCTCAGAGGCACGAACAGGCTAGAACAATGGAAAGTACCACTGCCTGCTGGGTGTCGCAGGGGGGTGCAGACCTGGAAACAGCTCCAGCTTCCCCAGGGCTGTGCTGCCCCTTCCCGTTGCTGTATGGAGGCCCCTGCTCCAGCACCCTTTGCCACTGAGCTGGGTCCTGGCATTTATCCATCATAGCCTCGCGGTTTTACTTGCCTGGCGATTTTCCAGCGTGTATATCTTGTGACTGGGAGTAAGGCCCCTCTAATGAGAGCTGGTGAGAGGCCTCCACTGCTTGATTTAAATCACCGTATTTTCCACTAATAGACTGAAGAGCTTCTTCAGCTTTATTAACTTTCCCCTCTAATGTGGAGGCCCGAGGAGTGTATGCCTCCCATTTCCCAGCAATACGTCCCCTGGGAGCCTTAATGGCCCAGGTGACAGGAGGTGATGGATCCGATCATAATAACACTTGGCTGGCTGGGGACAGAGGCGCCTCGGCAGGAAACGCTTGCCAGGGTCTGTACAGCTGGCGCAATAACAGCAGGTCACCAATACAGACGAGTGGCTTCTGTGCCTTGTTAGAATCCCCAGGCTGCTGGGGCTGCTGGGCCGAGTCTAGGAAATGATCTGATCAAATAAATCCAAGAGAACACAAAGCGTAGCTATCCCATGGTGCATCAGTGCATTCCCCTCCCCCAGCAACTAGAGAAAAGAAAACCAAACAGGCCCCTCCCTCACCTCTGTCACCCAACCAGAGGAGGCCGAGCAAATAGCAAACTGCTTCCCCAGGCCCATCTGGGGGTTAGATCGTGAGGGGTTGTGCAGAGAGCTGCAGCTGATCAATGGTACGTTTACAGGCCTGTCTGCATCAGAACAATTACAAAATGCAAATATCCAGAACCTCCTCTCTTCTTAATGAGCCTGCCCCACCAGAGGGCAGAGCAGTGTGGGGGTCATGGCCAGTGACTCTTCTCTGGATGGGAAAGTCTCCAGGCCCTGATGGGGGTCCCCACAGATTGTCCCAACCCTGCTGAGACTCAGATCACACCCATGCCTTCTGGGACATAGCAGGGTGCTGTCAAAAAGGGACCCAGAGTGCTCTGATCTCAGGGTCACCTAAGTCCGGCTTGGGTCCCATCTTACAGCCCATCAAGAGATGGCTGAGAGGAGAGAGGGCATTAGCTCATACAGTTATGACTCAGGCTTTGTGCTGGGGCATTCAACTTCCTCCGAGCTCAGAGGCTGTTTCACTCTGTGGTGTTGGCAAGAGAGCCCAGCAGTCTCAAATGGTGGCGAACTGCTGGGACTCAGAGATAGGTGTCTCTACTCTGGGTCTGGCTGCACAGCAAGTGAAGGTGTGATGGTTGTGTGGGTAGGTAGACCCAGGCTAGCTAAATGAAGATGTGGCAGCATGGGCTAGCCACCCTACTACGAGCCCACCATGGACCCTGGGTACATACTTGGGTTGCTAGTTCTTGCTGAATCCCGTGCCACCAAATCTTCACTACTGTCGTGCAGGTATGCCTACCTGTTACAATTACCCCTTCATTTGCATGGATGTACCCTATAGGAGTGTGGAAGGGATAAATCTACAGGCAACCACTAGAACTGGTAAGATGAGTCAGACTCAAAGTGCCGGAGATGGGTTGGGGAGAGCCGCGCAGACAGCTGGCGGGAGCCTGGGTCCCTCCACCTGCCCTGGGCGGGGAGTCTGGGGAGTGGGGACATGGGCAGGAGGCTGCTTTCAGCCCCCACCACCACCCCGGGCTCCCAGCCCCGCTCCAGCTTCCGGCTTGGCTGAGGGTGGGGCCTCTGGGAGAAGGGGTGGGGGCTTATAGTATATAGAGCAGTATAAACAAGTCATTGTCTGTATGGAATTTTAGTTTATACCGACTTTGCTAGTTCTTTTTATGTAGCCTGTTGTAAAACTAGGCAAATATTTAGGTAAGTTGATGTACCCCCTGGAAGACCTCTGCATAGCCCTGGTTCAGAACCACATATCTAATCTAATCCCCTGCCAACATGCAGGATTTGTTATGTCTAAACCATCCAAGACAGATGGACATCCAGACCCTTTTGAAAACCTCCAGTGAAGGAGCTTCCATTACCTCCCTAGGCGTCTGTTCCATTGTCCTACTGTTCTTACAGTTAGGAAGTTTTTCCTAAGATTTAATCTAAATCTGCTAAACTGTAGTTTGAACCCACTGCCTCTTGTCCTGCCCTCTGTGGCAAGAGAGAACACTTTTTATCCATCTTTATTATGGCAGCCTTTCAAGTATTTAAAGACTGCTAAAAATGCTCCCTCACACACACTCTTAATCTCTTTTCCAAACTAGACATACCCAGTTCCTTCAGCCTTTGCTCATATGGCTTGTATTCCATCCCTTTGATCATCTTTGTCGCTTGCTCATGGATCCTTTCCAATTTCTCTACATCCTTTTTATACATTGGTGATCAAAACTGGACACAGTACTCCAGCTGAGGCCTAACCAGCGCCGAGTAGAGCAGTACTATCACCTCCCATGGCTTGCATGCTATGCCTCTGTTAATGCAACCCAAAATGAATTTGCTTTTTGTGCAACAGCATCACTGTGACATTCCCCATGGTACAATCTGGAATGTCCCCTCAATTCTCCAACCTGGGGTCCCTTTTACACAGCTTCACTGTGACAGCAACCATTCTTGGTCTGCCCACACACAGCCTTCAGCATGTAAATCACTCCCAGCTATGTTGTAGGAGTGCTATAGCCAGCCACCCATGAATTACACTGCAGAGCAATACCAGCAAACTCCCGGTTCCAGAAATCTGCATCTTGTATTGCCCAGCACCCTCCTGGTCAATACAAGCTCATATAAAGTCCGTCATTTCATTAATAGAAAATGATATGCACAAATCTTGTTATCCCAAATGAAGTTTCCCAAACACTTCAATCCAAACCCACACTGGTTTAGATAAAACAATAAGACAAGTTTATTAACTACAGAAAGATAGATTTTAAGTGATTACAAGTAATGAGGCATAAAAGTCAGATGTGGGTACAAGAAAATAAAAGATAAAACACAATTAATATCTAACTTAACAAGATAAATGAATCCAAAGCAAAGGTTTCTCTCACCACACATTCTAGCAGTCTTACTGGCTTGAATCCTTTCAGCCAGGACCTCTCCCCCAGTTCAGTGTTAATTTTCTTGTCCTTCGTTGTTCGTGACATGAGCAGAGAGAAAGGGAGGAGTTTTTCAGGGTGTCTGTTCCCTTTTCTTACAGTTCTCTCTTTCTTTGAAAGTCACCTCCAGCTGAGGTTCAGGAGACAGCAGGTCTGTGGGGACGGGGACCTCCAGCTGTTTCTTTGCCAAAATGTAGACTTCTTGCTCCGACCCTTTTTCCTGCCAAAGAATGGCCGCTTAACCAGATGGTAGTCCATTTGATTTTGCTGACACCTGGCTGAGGTGTCAGTTTGTCTTTGATGAACTGCTTTGAGCCTGCTTCTCTAAGCTTGGAACATGGCTCAGTAGTGTTATACAGTAGCATTTTATAACTTTACATACAATGTTGCCACACATATTTCACCAGGACAATAATGACCATCAAATTATGAGTTTTCAAATGATACCTCCCAAGGCATCCTTTGCACAAAATCCATTATAGTTTTGTAAAAAGGGTGAACATAGGGATACAGACAGTCACAATCACATTGTTAACACATGTTGAGGTTGTGATCCACCACAACTCCCAGATCCTTCTCAGTAGTGCTGCTGCCAAACCAGTTTTCCCCCATTCTGTATTTGTGCATTTGTTTTCCCCCCTAAGTTTATCAGTTTACATTTGTCTTTGTTGAATTTCATTTTGTTGCCTATAGCCCATTTCTCCAATTTATCAAGGTCCCTTTGAATTTTTGCAAATTCGTCAAAATTACTTTTGATGAATTTGCAAATATTTGCAACCCCCTCCCCAGCTTTGTGTCATCTGCACATTTGATCAGTGTGCTCTCTATTCCTACCTAGCCGTCATTAGTAAAGATGTTAAATAACACCAGACCCAGAACAGATCCCTATGGAACCCCACTTGCAACTTCCTTCCAATCTGGCATCGTTCCATTAATAGTTACTCTCTGTTTGCGGTTGTTTAATCAATTATGTAACCACTTAATGGTAGTTCTACTGAGCCCACATTTCTCCAGCTTACTTATGAGAATGTCATGCGGGACTGTGTCAAAAGCCTTGCTAAAGTCCAGGTATGTTACGTCCACCACATTCCCAGTATCCACCAAACCAGTCACCCTGTCAAAGAAGGAAATCAGACTGGATTGGCAACTGCTACCTAGCCATTCGGTCCCTAGTCTGTAGCTGTGCATGGGATTCTTCCATCCTAAGTGCAGGACTCTGCACTTGTTCTTGTTGAACCTCATCAGGTTTCTTTTGGCCCAATCCTCTAATTTGTCTAGGTCCCTCTGTATCCGATCCCTACCCTCTAGTGTATCTACCACGCCTCCTAGTTTAGTGTCATCGGCAAACTTGCTGAGAGTGCAGTCCACACCATCCTCCAGATCATTAATAAAGATATTAAACAAAACCAGCCCCAGGACCGACCCTTGGGGCACTCCGCTTGAAACTGGCTGCCAACTAGACATGGAGCCATTGATCACTACCCGTTGAGACCGACAATCTAGCCAGCTTTCTATCCACCTTACAGTCCATTCATCCAGCCCATACTTCTTTAACTTGGCAGCAAGAATACTGTGGGAGACCGTATCGAAAGCTTTGCTAAAGTCAAGGAATAACACATCCACTGCTTTCCCCTCATCCACAGAGCCAGTTATCTCATCATAGAAGGCAATTAGGTTAGTCAGGCACGACTTCCCCTTGGTGAATCCATGCTGACTGTTCCTGATCACTTTCCTCTCCTCTAAGTGTTTCATAATTGATTCCTTGAGGACCTGCTCCATGATTTTTCCAGGGACTGAGGTGAGGCTGATTGGCCTGTAGTTCCCCGGATCCTCCTTCTTCCCTTTTTAAAAGATGGGCACTACATTAGCCTTTTTCCAGTCATCCGGGACCTCCCCCGATTGCCATGAGTTTTCAAAAATAATGGCTAATGGCTCTGCAATCTCATCCGCCAACTCCTTTAGCACCCTCGGATGCAGCGCATCCGGCCCCATGGACTTGTGCACGTCCAGTTTTTCTAAATAGTCCCGAACCACTTCTTTCTCCACAGAGGGCTGGTCACCTTCTCCCCATATTGTGCTGCCCAGTGCAGCGGTCTGGGAGCTGAACTTGTTTGTGAAGACAGAGGCAAAAAAATCATTGAGTACATTAGCTTTTTCCACATCCTCGGTCACTAGGTTGCCTCCCTCATTCAGTAAGGGGCCCACACTTTCCTTGACTTTCTTCTTGTTGCTAACATACCTGAAGAAACCCTTCTTGTTACTCTTAACATCTCTTGCTAGCTGCAACTCCAAGTGTGATTTGGCCTTCCTGATTTCACTCCTGCATGCCTGAGCAATATTTTTATACTCCTCCCTGGTCATTTGTCCAATCTTCCACTTCTTGTAAGCTTCTTTTTTGCGTTTAAGATCAGCAAGGATTTCACTGTTTAGCCAAGCTGGTCGCCTGCCATATTTACTATTCTTTCTACACTTCGGGATGGTTTGTTCCTGCAACCGCAATAAGGATTCTTTAAAATACAGCCAGCTCTCCTGGACCCCTTTGCCCTTCATGTTATTCTCCCAGGGGATCCTGCCCATCTGTTCCCTGAGGGAGTCAAAGTCTGCTTTTCGTGATCGTTCCCCTTTATTCGACATTGGTGAGGCCTCATCTGGAGTACTCTGTCCAGTTTTGGGCCCCACACTACAAGAAGGATGTGGAAAAATTGGAAAGAGTCCAGCGGCGGGCAACAAAAATGATTAGGGGTCTGGAGCGCATGACTTATGAGGAGAGGCTGAGGGAACTGGGATTGTTTAGTCTCCAGAAGAGAAGAATGAGGGGGGATTTGATAGCAGCCTTCAACTACCTGAAGGGGGGTTCCAAAGAGGATGGAACTCGGCTGTTCTCAATGGTGGCAGATGACAGAACAAGGAGCAATGGTCTCAAGTTGCAGTGGGGGAGGTCTAGGTTGGATATTAGGAAACACTATTTCACTAGGAGGGTGGTGAAGCACTGGAATGCGTTACCTAGGGAGGTGGTGGAGTCTCCTTGCTTGGAGGTTTTTAAGGCCCGGCTTGACAAAGCCCTGGCTGGGATGATTTAGTTGGGAATTGGTCCTGCTTTGAGCAGGGGGTTGGACTAGATGACCTCCTGAGGTCCCTTCCAACCCTGATATTCTATGATTCTATGATTTGTTTATTCTCCAGGTATTTGCAAATGGCATGTTTTATACATTGCTCTAGTAGCTTCCCAGGTATCAAGGTCAGGCTGACTGGTCTATAGTTCTCCAGCTTCTCCCTTTTCCCCTTTTAAATATCAAGACTACGTTAGCCCTTCTCCAGTCTTCCGGGACCTCTCCTGTCACCCATGAGTTTGCAAATATTATTGCCAGTGGCTCCAAGATTTCTTCAGTTAATTCTTTCAGCACCATGGGGTGAATAGCATCCGGCCCCGCTAACTTGAATTCATTCAGATTAGTCAGAAGCTCTCTGAGGCCTGGTCTACACTAACCCCCCCACTTTGGACTAAGGTACGCAAATTCAGCTACATTAATAACGTAGCTGAATTCGAAGTACCTTAGTCCGAAGTTACCGCGGTCCAGACGCGGCAGGAAGGCTCCCCCGTCGATGCTGCATACTCCGCTCGCCGAGCTGGAGTACCAGCGTCGACGGCGAGCACTTCCGGGATCGATCCGGGGCACTTCCGGGATCGATCCGGGATCGATTTATCGCGTCTTAACCAGACGCGATAAATCGAACTCAGAAAACCGATTGCTTACATCCGGACCCGGATGTAAGTGAAGACGTACCCTGATGTGTTCTTTACTTATCCTGATCTGCATCCCTTCCCCTTTATTTTCTGTGATAACTTTGCTAGTTGTCTGGTCACATGTTATTTTTTGTGTGAAGACTGAAGCAAAGTAGACTTTGAGCAGCTCTGCCTTCTTATCATCTCCCATTACCAGCTCATCTTCTCCGTTGAGCAGCAGGCCCACAGCATCCCTGATCTTTCTTTTTTGTCTGACATTTGTAGAACCCCTTCTTATTTCCTGAGTTTGTCCCGACATGCTTGTGCTATTCCCAGTATACATCCTCAGTGACATGCCCCTCCTTCCATTTCCTGTATGTATCCCTCTTGGGGTATAGATCGCTAAAAAGCTCCTTGTGCAGCTACATTGGTCTCCTGTGGCTCATATCTTTACTCTGCATAGAATAGATTGATGTTGATCCTCTAGTATTACATCTTTTAGGCACTGCCAGCCCCCTTCAACTCCTTTTCTTCCTAATTCTTCTCTCCATGGGACCTTGCCCACTATTTCTCTCAGTTGGTTGAAATCTGTCTTTCTGAAGTTCAGTGTCCTTGTTTTGTTGTGCTGTTCTCATGTCTTCCTTTCCATAAGCTCATGGTAACACTAATGGTTGTGCCATTCATGTGTCACTTCCAGCAGGAGCGATGGGGGCTCAGCCCGTCTGGAGATTAGACCCTTGACATTAGGTGCCTACATTTGGCTTTAGGTGCCTAACTTTAGGCATTTCTGTTTCCTTAAATTTTATTCAATCCAGGAGAAGTTCTCCTCCTGGGGGTGGGGTTCTCCACCACCAGACTCTTCCCCTCTGGCATCCTACTCTGTGGAAGTGATGCACAGCTCCTCTGCCATGGGAGGAATTCAATCTCTCTCCCTGGCATTCCTGCTCTCACTCTTGAAATCATGGCCACCAGCAGAAGCAGCTCCTTGCCAGGCATGTATTTCATTCTTCATGACCACACTGCCAATTTCATGATGGTTTTTTGAAACCACACTAGTGCTTTGTATCATGGTCTCTGTAATGTGGCTTCCAGTCCTTTATGGTATTTCTGCCCAGAAATATATTCATGAAACTGCTCAAACCAAAACCAGCAGCCTGCAGTTCTTTTTCAGTCGCAACACAATTGTGTTTGAGTCAGTGCTTTAGATGCGTATGCCTCTAGATAACCCTCACCCTGAAAGCCAGTCCTCATCCCCTATGAGCTTGGGTAGATTGAGATCTTAGGCTGTTTCGTATTCTCAGAACATTGCAGAACAGGGACTTATGTGAGAATTGGTTTTAACTCCTGAAAGCTTTTCTTTGCCAGTCGCCCCACTGCCACTCACTCAACATTCTGAGGGGAGCACTCCACTGTTGCAGTTTAGAAATGACTGTGCTTTAGATACGTTAACATGCGCTAGTTGCTGTAAAATCTCCTTTCTTCATGATCTTTCCATCTGTACAATTGCCTCCATCTTTCTTGGGTCCGGTCAAGCTCCTTTGCCACTGAGCACATGGCCAGCAGAACCAGCCTCCTTCAGCCCAGTCTGACAATCTGCATCCTTCAGCTCAATTTGCTTAAGGTTCGTTTCTTCTGCAGCCTGCAGAACATTACACAGGTTTTATTGCGTTGTTGATAATATTTGGGCATCCAAAATTAATGGACAACTTGGCCATAATCCTTTGTGCCTCCCACTGTTGTAGATGGGAATAATCACAACCCCTAGTCTTGCAGGGATGCTGTGAGGATAAATTCAGTAATGTTCATGAAGCACTCAAATACCGTGATGACATCCCCTGGAAGAAACTCAAACTCAGCCTGGAACAGATTGAACCGATGTGGCAAAGAATGTGAAGAGAGACATTTTGCAATTGCTTCTATCCCAGTGCTAGGAGTCTGGGTAACAAGCAAGAGGATTAAGAAATTCTCATTGAGAAGAAGAAATTTTATGTAATTGGCACTACTGAAACCTGGCTGGCGGATTCACATGATTGGAATGTTCAGATCATTGGTTACAACCCGTTTAGTAAGGCTAGAGTGGGTAAAAGAGATGGGGTGGCACTCTACATTACAGACACCATCACTTGTTCTGGAGTTAACTCAGAAGCACAGGATCTTGAATGTGCCTGGGTCAATGTGCTAACTAACATAGCCCGGAGGGGGGAAGGGGAAGTGGTGTACTTTGAAGGGTCTGTTACAGACATTCACATCAAACTAGAAAACAGTTTGAAATGTAATATGTGGAAAGAAAAATTGTGTTGTTAAGGGGGACTTCAATTTGGGAGACATCTTCTGGAGGTCTCCTGGAACCACTAGTAAAACATCATTAGAGTTCCTAAAAATGATAGATGATCATTTTCTAACTCAAAAGATATTGCACCCAACCTGAGACAACTCTACTTGGGATCTCATTATAATGGATAAAGAAGAAATGATCACTGGGCTGGATGCTGGCGGTGCCTAGGGACCAGTGATCATGAGCTGACGATTCAAGATGGGCAAACAGAGGAGAGTCTCCAGTGGTAATATATATACTTGGTGCTTCAAAAGGGCTTATTTCCCTAAACTGAGGAAAATTATGAGAAAAATTGATTGGGAGGAAAAAATCCTAAAAAATGTGGCTGACAATTGTGCATTCTTTAAGAGGAGTTTATTGGTTCTCTGAATATGGGAAAATAATATTATCAAGGTTGCAAAGTCGATCACTCAACTGTTAGGAAAAGGAAGTAGGGTTAAGATTGCACAGGCCTCTTTAATTCTGCCTTTTCTTAACGGTTGATATGCACTGTTATTGTTTATAAAACAGTAGCACCTAGAGGCTCCAGCTGAGATCAGGTCCCATCGTGCTAGGAGCTGTATAAACACACAGTAAGAAAGGTGTCTTTCCAGTCTGGCTGCTGGGAGATTGCTGGCCCTAAATATGATTTTGAGCCACCTCAGGCCTGCTTTAAATTATTTAGCTGGAATGACCCTTTAGGGGCCTTTACAGTGGCAGGGGATCACTCGAACGCATCACAATCTGACACAACTCCTCTCACCTACCTTTGCCCAGGATTTCCACCCCCATCCACATCCCGTGGTGGGGAAATCCTCACCGTGAATATTCAGGGCAGCTTTCAGGCTCCATTGCATTGCCAGAGCAGTGCAAAGAGGCCTTACAGTGGGCCAGGATCCGGCGCTTTACTTTTGTTCTTTCTTGTTTGGACTAAAATAGACATCATTGTGACAGAGTCTGTGTGTGGAAACCACAGCATTTTAGATCCCCTTCCTGCCTTCCAGACTGGCTAGCTCAGGGAATCCTTCCTGAGCCATCTGCTCCAGCCTGTGCAGGGCCAGAGCTGCTGACCCCGCACTCTCCCAGGCCTGGCCTGAGTGGCTAAGAGAGCATGACCCTGGGAGCAAAGAATGAGAAGGACCCGCTGCACAGCTGATTGATGCCAGCACTAGAGGTTGTCAGTGACAGGGACCAGACTCTTAGTGGAGCTGCATGGGCTCCTGTGAGAGAGGCATTCGGCCACAGATTGAGGCAAATTCCTTGTTCCCGTTTTGTGTGTGTTCAGGATGTGCCAGGTGCAGGGCCGGATTAACCTTTTGTGGGTCCGGCACCAAACATATTTGTGGGCCCCCATGGGGGCATGGCGTGCAGAGGTCGGTTCCCAGAGCAAGGGGCCAGCCAGGGGCAATGGGGCATAGCATGGTGGGGTACAGGGTCTGGCCAGGACTTAGGGTGTGGAAGGGGGCTCAGGACTGGGGGTGCAGGGTCTGGGAGGGAGTTAGGGTGCAGGAGCAGGCTGGGGGTTGGGGTGCAGGGTCTGGCCAGGAGTTAGGGTGAGGGAGGGGGCTCAGGGTTGGGGCAGGAGGTTGGGGTGTGGAGCGCTTACCTGGGGTAGCTCCCATTTGGTGTGAGGGGTGCAGGTGAGGATGTGGGGGGGGCAGGAGCTCCCGTTTGGTGCTCAGGGTGGGGATGGGGGGTGCAGGAGTCAGGGCATGGGGCTGAGGGTGTGTGAGGGGAGTGCAGGAGTCAGGGCAGGGGGCTGAGGGTGTGTGAGGGGGGTGCAGGAGTCAGGGCAGGGGTTGGGGGTGCGGGCTGGGGTCGTGGGGGTGCTCCCAGCCCCCTGCCTTGAGTGGCTCACGGCAGGGGGCTGGAGGGGGTATGTGTAGGGGGAGTGTGGGGACCCCGCCTTTGCTCCGCCCTGCCCCGATTCCACCCCCTTCCCCAAGGTCCCGCCCGTGCCTCTTCTCCGCCTCCTCCCCCAAGCGCACTGCGGCCCCGCTCCTCCCCCTCCCTCCAGGAGTGCCGGCAAACAGCTGTTCGGCAGCGGGGGAAGCGCTGGGGGTGGGGGGGTGGGAACGCGGCATGCTTGGGGGAAGAGGAGGGGGTGGGGGGAGCTTGACTCCCTGTGGGTGTGGGCGGAGCCTGCCCTGCAGCAGGAGCCCCAGGAGCTGGCAGGACCAAGCTTCTGCCCCCACAGGAGAGAGCGGTGGGCAGAGAAGAGCTGGCGGGGCCTTGGATTGCAGCCCAAGCAGAGTGGGCCGTGCCGGGGCCCCTTTGGAGCCTGGGCCTGGCACCTTGGCACCGGTGGTGCCATTGTAAACCAGGTGTGGGGCTATTCCTGCCACCAAACAGCATGGGGAGGGGCTCTCAAGGGTTAATTCTCACTCCTTCCACTGGTCTTTAATTTTTCTTTTCATGTTTAATAAATCTTAAAGCCACTCTTTGCTGAGTGATTTGCAATTCGTTCCTTGATCTCTTTGCTTGATAAAGGAGCTGGGGCTAACTGCCTTTTATGTCCCTGCAGCCCAGCCCACATCTCCCATCAGCAGCATTCTGGCTTGGTAACAGAAAGATTATTGGTGAGAAGTAAATTTAATTATTACTTTCTGCTGGGGGTGCCCAGCCCCTCAAGTTCTACTGGTTGGTGTCTTTGTGGTCAGATGCCACTGAGAGGGACGAGAGCGAGAGGGGGAGGGAGAGAAAGAGGGAGAGGGAGAGAGAGAGAGATGAGGCCTGAATCGCCCAGTGGAATGGTTGTTGATCTATTCATCTCCCATCTCTGATGCGGTGCACATGGAGATAGTCCCTGCTGCTATGTTTTGCTAGTACATCTTGCAGCCATTTGCTATTTCATGGGTGACAGAGCAGCTGACAAGTTATTAAAAGTGGGACCATGTTCCCAACCAGCTGGAGTCCTCTTCTTCCATGCACTTTTCAGTAACTGTCATTAAATGAGGTTTCAATCCCAGAGAACAGGGAGTGACAAACCTGTATATTGTGTATAATCCCTGCTGGCTGCCCCTGACATGACGTTTATCTCCGCTCGTCAGGAAAAAGTGAATAATCCCCCTTCACTTCACTCAGAGAGATAAATGCCAGAGCCAGGATCAGCCATCACTACTGCCCTTGCTGTCTGCAGCAATCTCCTGGTGAATGTGGAATCTGAGCACAAAGGAACTCCTCCCAGAGCATGGTGCTGCTGCGCTGCCTCCAGTGATGGAGCTGGGACAGTGCGCCTCCCTGGGCATCTCTCCCGTTCCCCTCCACACCTGGCATCTGGCCCCTTGACCCCTCATCATCTCATCCCTTCTCAGAACTCTGCTAGCGTAAACATCATTACATGCAAACGGAACAGGGTCATTTATCTAGAGCCCAACCCAGCCCTGGCTAGAGCCCAACTCCCCTCTGCTCTAGTGCCTGGCCCAGCTCATCGTGATACGCTTTTATTTCACTTTTGAGGTTACTGAACAAGAGACAGTCATGGATTCCGTCGCCTGCCCCGGCCCTGTATGCTGCTCCGGCAGGATCCTAGCCCCAGAGCTGGGTCACAACTGGAGAGCTCCCCTGGTGCAGCACAGGCCTGCCATAAGCAGCAATGTGCTGGTCCCCTCAATAGCCTCGGGGTCAGGGGACAGGCTGGGGCTGGGCCCCGGGGGAGAGGGAGGAGTCTAGGGTTACCATACGTCCGGATTTTCCCGGACATGTCCGGCTTTTGGGGCCTCAAATCCCCTTCCGGGAGGAAATCCCCAAAAGCCGGACATGTCCGGGAAAATAGGGAGGGGGGGTCGTGGGGCTTGGGTCTCGGCCGGAGACGCTGGGGCCAGCGGTGCTCGGCCGGGGGCCGGAGCCGCTGGGGCCGGTGGTGCTCGGCCGCTGGGGCCGGCGGTGCTCGGCTGGGGGCCGGGGCCGCTGGGGCCGGCGGTGCTCGGCCGCTGGGGCTGGCGGTGCTTGGCCGGAACCGGGGCCCGAGCCGAGCTGGGCCGGAGCCGCCGGGGCCAGGGCAGGCCGGAGCCGCTCAGCCGGAACCAGGGCCGGCGCCCCAGGGCCCGAGCCGAGCCGGGCGGGAGATGCCGGGGCCAGAGCCTCTTGGTCTGGGCCGGCCAGCCGCCGGAGGGAGCCGCTCGGCCGGGGGGGCCGGACTGGGCCGCGCCGCGCCCCGCCCCAGCCCCAGCTTACCTGCTGCCTCCGTTTCAGGCTTCCCACGAACATTTGATTCGCGGGAAGCAGGGAAGGGGGAGGAGCAGGGGGGCAGAGCGTTCAGGGGAGGGGGCAGAGTTGGGGCGGGGACTTTGGGGAAGGGGTGGGGGCGGGGAAGGGGTGGAGTTGGGGCGGGGAAGGGGCGGAGTTGGGGTGGGGCCGGGGCCCCGTGGAATGTCCTCCTTTTTTTAAATTAAAATATGGTAACCCTAGAGGAGTCTCCATAGCACACGCCCATAAGTGGCCTTGGGACTAAGGCTGCTGCAGATGGAAGTGAGCCTGGGGCTACATTAACTTGCACCAGGGCCCCCAAGCAGCCCCGAATCCTGGGAGCACAAAGTTTACTTACAGCCCTGCTAGCCCCTGCACCTGGGTGGCACCCCCGGGAGGCAGAGTGTAGTGTGATGACAAACACAGAGAGCCATGCTTTGAGCAACAACTATAGAGAGAGCTGCCTAACTTGGAATTTCCCCCATTTATTAAGATTCTTGCTGCAACACATCCCGGTCCTCCCTGGTTACTGTGGAGGATCAGGAACTGTATAACCACCCCACAGCTCCCTTTCTTTATAATAAATGATTAAAATTTAAATTATAAACCAATGTATACACATACAACAGTTCAACATACACTTCCAATCCCTTAAAACAATTTACACTACTTTGCCCCCTTATTAATTAATTGTAGTTAAAAAGTCCTCAAAGATCAGGTCTTTAAGGGGGTCTGATTAGTCTTCCAGATGGTGTTCTCACTTTGCTGAGTCTGTGCGTGGAGTTCCCTTCGGACGTCTCTTCCTGCCAGAGTACCAGCAAATCCCAGCTCATCTCTGTTGTGTCGGGAAATACTGAAGATGAACCCAATTTCTCCAGAGAAGACCTTTTGGCACCTCCACTAGGTAGAATCTGGTAGTTTCTGCCAAGTTCTGAACAGTTCCAAATGTCCAGCAACTTTTCATCGATTCTAAGGTCAGAATGGATCATTGTGATCATCTAAACTGGCCTGGATAACATGGGCCAATTCAGTTCCAGGAGCGCTTTTGTTCTGGGCCAAACATTGAAAGTTTGTTGTTGCAGAATTATTATTTTAGCACCTTTCGCACCTGTTTTCAAAATTCCATCAGGTTGGGTCACTTATGTTTAAGCTCTATTGGTGACACAGGGTAAAGGCATCCTTAGTCTTCTTCCCATCAGAAGTTCTGCTGGAGATAGTCCAAACTCAGTGATGTTGACCAATATGCCAGAAGTGCTTAAGATGGGTCCACTGATTTTTGCAGAAGTCTTTTTTAAAATGTGCACTTCTGTCTCCACCTCCCTGTTGCTTTGGAAGTAATGTGGACTACTAGTATGATGTTCAAAATCAAAGTCCTGTGAAAAAGCTAGGAAAATGGAGGCCCTTTATCAGATATGAGAACTTCAGGAACTCCTTGTCTTGGAAATACTGATGTTAGTTTCTGGATTACTTGTGCCGATGAAGCCTGTGTAAATATAGCCAAGTCAATATACCTGGAGAAGTAATCGACTACAATAACGTATGTGTGTTCTATCCAGAAAAACAGGTAGCTTTATAGAGAGCACACGCTGGCGAATGTTTATTTTCCATGTTCCATGCCTCTCAGCCTTCTACTAAGGTCTGAATTTGCCTAATCAGACCAGACCATCATAGGGATTCCTGTCCTTGTGCCCTGTACCTATTTATACCTGGATGTCCCTCATGGATTTTGGAGAGTATCTCTTTCTGAAGTACCTTATGGCTAAGAATTCACTGTCCTTTCAGAAGCAGGCCATCAGCCATGCAAAGGTCATTTCAATCCTGTGAATATGGTCATAGGTCTTTCAAAAATTGACTCCTTCAACCCCAACTTTTTCAGCAGAGATGAGTCAGTTTCAGGCTACACTCATCCTTTAATTGTTCATCTCTAATTTGCTGAAGTTGGCTGGCAGATGCTGGAATTGCTGCCAGAACATGGTCAATGTAGACTTTGACATCTTTCTCTAAAGCCTTTTCTTCTTCCGTGGGTGGCTGCTCAACTGGGGCTCTAGATAGAGTGTCTACTGCTCTGAGTGCTTTCCCTGGGATATGTCCAATGTTGAAAGAAAACCGTGTAAGCTGTAGTCAAAATCTTTGAATCCTAGGTAGAAGGTCATCCAGTAGTTTTGAACCCAATAATACCACTAAGGGCTCATGATCTGTTTACATGTTAAATTTCAAGCCAAACCAATATGCACTGAGCCGTTCACTGGCCCAAGAGACTGCTAGAGTTTCCTTTGCCATTTTAGCATGCCACTGCTTAGCTTCTGTGAGACTTCTTGATATGTATGCAACAGGTGTCTTGTCTCCTTCTGGCTGTTTTTGTGTGAGCACTGCTCCTAAACCATATGGAGATGCACCTGCTGCTATTGTTATTGGATAGTTTACCAAATATTATGTGAAAATGTCAGTACTTTTATTTTATTAAATGTGTTTTGTTGTGGGCTGCCCCAAATCCACATTTTATGCCCATTAAGGAGCTCTCTTAAGGCTTTTGTTAGATGAGCTAAATTTGTAAGAATTTCCCAAAGTGATTTGTCAGGGCAAGGAATCTTCTTACGGCAGAAACATCTCTGGCTTCCAGAAAGGTGAGTAATGGCTTCAATTTGTCTGAATCCAGCTGAATTCCCTCTTTGCTAATTATGTGTCCTACAGATTTATTTGTTCCTTTCCAAATTTATATTTCTCATTCAGATTGGGGTGGCTTGTTGGAAGCATCTCAAAACTGCATGTAGTCATTCACCATATTCATTTCTACTAAATCTCTGACATATCCAGTCCCAACAAGCCTTGTGGATAGGGGTGAAGTGGTAGATGTGGTATATCTTGACTTTAGCAAGGCTTTTATATTGTATCACATGATCTTCTGATAAACAAATTAGCAAAATACAACCTAGATGGAGCTTCTATAAGGTTGGTGCATAACTAGTTGGAAAACCATTCCCAGAAATAATCAGTGGTTCACAGTCAAACTGGAAGGGCATATCAAGTGGGGACCCGCAGGGATCAGTTCTGGGTCCAGTTCTGTTCAACATCTTCATCAATGATTTAGATAATAACATAGAGAGTACACTCATAAAATTTGTGGATGATACCAAGCTGGGAGGGGTTGCAAATGCTTTGGAGGATAAGATTAAAATTTAAAATGATCTGGACAAACTGGAGAAATGATCTGAAGTAAATAAGATGAAATTCAATAAGGACAAATGCCGAGTACTCCACTTAGGAAGGAAAAATCAGTTGCACACATACAAAATATACTGCCTCGGAAGGAGTACTGTGGAAAGGGATCTGGGGGTGATCATAGAATCATAGAATATTAGGGTTGGAAGAGACCTCAGGAGGTCATCTAGTCCAATCCCCTGCTCAAAGCAGGACCAACACCAACTAAATCATCCCAGCCAGGGCTTTGTCAAGACGGGCCTTAAAAACCTCTAAGGATGGAGATTCTACCACCTCTGTTGGTAACCTATTCCAGTGCTTCACCACCCTCCTAGTGAAATAGTGCTTCCTAATATCCAACCTAGACCTCCCCCACTGCAACTTGAGACCATTGCTTCTTGTTCTGTCATCTGCCACCACTGAGAACAGCCTAGCTCCATCCTCTTTGGAACCCCCCTTCAGGTAGTTGAAGGCTGCTATCAAATCCCCCCTCACTCTTCTCTTCTGCAGACTAAATAACCCCAGTTCCCTCAGCCGCTCCTCGTAAGTCATGTGCCCCATCCTCCTAATCATTTTCGATGCCCTCTGCTGAACTCTCTCCAATTTGTCCACATCTCTTCTGTAGTGGGGGGACCAAAACTGGACGCAATACTCCAGACGTGGCCTTACCAGTGCCGAATAAAGGGGAATAATCACTTCCCTCGATCTGCTGGCAATACTCCTATTAATACAGCCCAATATGCCACTGGCCTTCTTGGCAACTAGGGTACACTGCTGACTCATATCCAGCTTCTTGTCCACTTGTAACCCCCAGGTCCTTTTCTGCAGAACTGCTGCTTAGCCAGTCAGTCCCCAGCCTGTAGCAGTGCATGGGATTCTTCCTTCCTAAGAGCAGGATTCTGCACTTGTCCTTGTTGAATCTCATCAGATTTCTTTTGGCCCAATCTTACAATTTGTCTAGGTCACTCTGGACCCAATCCCTACCCTCCAGTGTATCTACCTCTCCCCCCAGCTTAGTATCATCCATGAACTTGATGAGGGTGCAATTCATCCCATCATCCAGATCATTAATAAAGATGTTGAACAAAACTGGCCCCAGGACCAACCCTTGGGGCACTCTGCTTGATACCGGCTGCCAGCTAGACATCGAACCGTTGATCACTATCTGTTGAGCCTGACAATCTAGCCAGCTTTCTATCCATCTTGTAGTCCATTCATCCAACCCATACTTCTTTAACTTCCTGGCAAGAATACTGTGGGAGACTGTATCAAAAGCTTTGCTAAAGTCAAGATATATCACATCCACAGCTTTTCCCATAGCCACAGAGCCACTTATCTCATCATAGAAGGCAATCAAGTTGGTCAGGCATGTCTTGCCCTTGGTGAATCCATGCTGACTGTTCCTGATCACCTTCCTTTCCTCCAAGTGCTTCAAAATGGATTCCATGAGGACCTGCTCCATGATTTTGCTGGGGACTGAAGTGAGGCTGTAGTTCCCTGGGTTCTCTTTCTTTCCTTTTTAAAATATGGGCACTATATCAAAGATAATGGCCAATGGCTCTGCAATCACATCAGCCAACTCCCTCAGCACCCTCGGATGCATTAGATCTGGACCATGGACTTGTGCATATCCAGCTTTTCTAAATAGTCCTTAACCTGTTCTTTCACCACTGAGGGCTGCTCGCCTCCTTCCCATACTGTGTTGCCCAGTGCAGCAGTCTGGGAGCTGACCTTGTCTGTGAAGACCGAGGCAAAAAAAAGCATTACGTACTTCAGATTTTTCCACATCATCTGTCCAAATTTCCATTTCTTGTAAGCTTCCTTTTTGAGTTTAAGCTCACCGAAGATTTCACTGTTAAGCCAAGCTGGTCTCCTGCCATATTTGCTATTCTTTCTTGTGATAGTGATCATAAGCTAAATATGAGTCAACAGTGTAATGCTGTTCCAAAAAGAGCAAACATCATTCTGCAGGAGTGTTGTAAGCAAGACACAAGAAATAATTCTTCCGCTATACTCCACGCTGATTAGGCCTCAACTGGAGTATTGTGTCCAGTTCTTGGTACCACTGCGACATTCTGTACCTTGGGGGAGCATCCTGTAAACCACATAGTCCTCAATTATATATAATTGTGATATTGCATATTAAGCAGGCTGTGTGAGGTATTGAGGAAAGGTTATGATCTGCTGAAACCCACTGTTGTATCTAAATATGTATATCATTAATGCATGTGAAGTTATGAGAATGTGTTGTATGGTTATCACTAAAATATGCTGTGGGCTTGGGAGGTGCCCGGATACTAGCCCTCCAGAGACAATGACAAGGGAGGTAACCAACACCCAGGTGGATCCTGAACAGACATAACCAGCCATTGTCCAGCAAGGGAGCTACAATTCAATGACTCACTTGCATAAGGCCACACCAGGGGAATTGCTCAACCTTGCCTGGGGACTCAGCAATGCCCACCAGACATGCCTGGTTTCAAGTAACAACAGACAGAACAAAGTAAGTCACCAAGCAAAATAAAACAAAACGCACAAGTCTAAGCCTAATACATTAAGAAACTAGATGTTCCAATAAGCTTCTTTCACAGACTAGACTCCTTCCTAGTCTGGACCCAATCCTTTCCCCTGATACAGTCCTTGTTAGTTCCACCAGATATCTTAGGTGGGAAGCAGGGGTGTTCTCATGACTGGCCCCCTTTGTTCTGTTCCACCCCCTTTTATAACTTTGGCACAAGGCGGGACTCTTTTGTCTCTCTTGGTCCCCACCCCTCCTTCTAAATGGAAAAGTACCAGATTTAAGATGGAATCCAGTACCAGGTGACATGATCACATGTCCTATGAGACACCAGCCTCCATTCTTCCTGGGCTGGCCCACACATACTCAGGAAGGTTTGCAAGTAAACAGAGCCATTTACAGTTCATTGATTCTGAAGCATCTTTAATGGCTTCCAAATATTCATAAGCATATTTTCATAAAGCATATGGAGTGCAACATCACAGTATGATTCTATGATGTACCAAACACATTATCTGGATGGCAAAGCAAACCTGACACAATCTGAGAGATTCTCATTTGTAAATGTTCTGGTGCTGAAGATATGCTGAACGGAAGACGACTGAAGCTGTACCTTCCAAACCAGGTGATGAATGTAGTTAATGGTATAGATTGGCACAGTATGGGGAGGAGGTGGCCAGCCCTCCGTGGAGAAAGAAGTGGTTCGGGACTATTTAGAAAAACTGGATGAGCACAAATCCATGGGGCCGGATGCACTGCATCCGAGGGTGCTAAAGGAGTTGGCGGATGTGATTGCGGAGCCATTGGCCATCATCTTTGAAAACTCATGGAGATCGGGGGAGGTCCCGGATGACTGGAAAAAGGCTAATGTGTAGTACCCATCTTTAAAAAAGGGAAGAAGGAGGATCCGGGGAACTACAGGCCAGTCAGCCTCACCTCAGTCCCTGGAAAAATCATGGAGCAGGTCCTCAAGGAATCAATTATGAAACACTTAGAGGAGAGGAAAGTGATCAGGAACAGTCAGCATGGATTCACCAAGGGGAAGTCGTGCCTGACTAACCTAATTGCCTTCTATGATGAGATAACTGGCTCTGTGGATGAGGGGAAAGCAGTGGATGTGTTATTCCTTGACTTTAGCAAAGCTTTTGATACGGTCTCCCACAGTATTCTTGCCGCCAAGTTAAAGAAGTATGGGCTTGATGAATGGACTGTAAGGTGGATAGAAAGCTGGCTAGATCGTCGGGCTCAACGGGTAGTGATCAATGGCTCCATGTCTAGTTGGCAGCCGGTTTCAAGCGGAGTGCCCCAAGGGTCGGTCCTGGGGCCAGTTTTGTTTAATATCTTTATTAATGATCTGGAGGATGGTGTGGACTGCACTCTCAGCAAGTTTGCAGATGACACTAAACTGGGAGGCGTGGTAGATACGCTGGAGGGTAGGGATCAGATACAGAGGGACCTAGACAAATTAGAGGATTGGGCCAAAAAAAACCTGATGAGGTTCAACAAGGACAAGTGCAGAGTCCTGCAGTTAGGACGGAAGAATCCTATGCACTCCTACAGACTAGGGACCGAATGGCTAGGTAGCAGTTCTGCAGAAAAGGACCTAGGGGTCACAGTGGACGAGAAGCTGGATATGAGTCAACAGTGTGCTCTTGTTGCCAAGAAGGCTAATGGCATTTTGGGCTGTATAAGTAGGGGCATTGCCAGCAGATCGAGGAACGTGATCATTCCCCTTTATTCGACATTGGTGAGGCCTCATCTGGAGTACTGTGTCCAGTTTTGGGCCCCACACTACAAGAAGGATGTGGAAATATTGGAAAGAGTCCAGCGGAGGGCAACAAAAATGATTAGGGGTCTGGAGCACATGACTTATGAGGAGAGGCTGAGGGAACTGTGATTGTTTAGTCTCCAGAAGAGAAGAATGAGGGGGGATTTGATAGCTGCTTTCAACTACCTGAGGGGGGGTTCCAAAGAGGATGGAGCTCGGCTGTTCTCAGTGGTGGCAGATGACAGAACAAGGAGCAATGGTCTCAAGTTGCAGTGGGGGAGGTCTAGGTTGGATATTAGGAAACACTATTTCACTAGGAGGGTGGTGAAGCACTGGAATGCTTTACCTAGGGAGGTGGTGGAATCTCCTTCCTTGGAGGTTTTTAAGGCCCGGCTTGACAAAGCCCTGGCTGGGATGATTTAATAGGGAATTGGTCCTGCTTTGAGCAGGGGGTTGGACTAGATGATCTCCTGAGGTCCCTTCCAACCCTGATATTCTATGATTCTTTACCAAGGGGATTTGCCAGAAGGCTGCTGTAGCATCTAACTTTGAGAAGACTTTGGCTTCTGATAACTGAGCTAATGGCTGATTAGCTGTGGGAAGCACATGCCTTTCTTTACACATGCTGTTATTAAGTTATGTCAGACCCACACAAATCTAGATTTTGTCTTTGGGCTTTGATATTACAACCATCCCCACGCACCAGTCAATGGGTTCTTTTATCTGAGAAATAACCCCCATATCTTCCATTCTCTTTAACTCTTCCTTGACTTTCCCTAGTAAGGGTAAAGGAATGTGGCATGAGACTGTGAAAGCAAAGGGAGTCACTGATGGCACCAATTTTATTTTGTTGTTCTCCCCTGAGAGCTCTCTAGCCCTGTGAAGACGTGGAAATAGTTTGCTTTTTGCCATTAATACATTCCATTTTCTCTTCTAGAGATAGTGCTTGTATTGCTGATAACCTTACTAGGGAAGTTGTCAGTCGCTGTATTACATATATTATTTGTTGAAGAACTTTCTGGCCTTTCTCCAGTTTCCCAAGCCACTGGCCATAAACACTCAATGTAGTGTTACTAACCCTACACAGAATCTTATTTAGTTTTTAAAGATCTCCAACAAATATATATATATTTGAATTGCAGTGACTTCTGCCCCAGTATCAATTTTAAATGTAAGGGTTTGACTGTTTAGATTCATTCCTGTGTACCAAGGTGCTGTCTGTTCTATTGAGGATATACTCCCTAGAAGTGTGGACTCGTTGTCATCTGGTGATAACACTCCCTTTTGGATTGTTTCCACTGCTCTTGGTAACCTGCGTGCTATTGTAAAATGTCCCATTCTGTGGCACCTTCTACAGTCTCCCTCTTTAGCTGATCACACTGCATCCAGCTATGACTTGGTGTCTTGGTACATCTTCCATAGCTTTCGTAAACTTCCCTCCTATTTGGGTTCTTTGCTCTCCTACTCTCTGGTTGTGCACTGTTCTTGTTTTAAATGTGTCTGACAGCTCCTTTCACATTTCTGTCTTTTCTCTTTACTATGTCAATTTTGTCTGATGCAGTCTTCCCTCTGCAGCTAGCATGTAAGTCACATTGCTGTTTCTTTATGGTCCCTTGCATTCTCACTTTTGTTATAAATGTTGCCAGTGTGAGATCTGGGTCTAACTGAAACTGCTGTCTCTGATACCAACAACAGAGCTGAAGAAGAGCTCTGTGTAATCAAGAAAGCTTGTCTCTCTCACCAACAGTAGTTGGTCCAGTAAAAGATATTACTTTCCACACCTTATCTCTTTAACAGCTATCCGGTTAGGGTGACCAGATGACAGGAAGAAAATATCGGGACACAAGAGGCGGGGGGGTCACCGGCGGAGCAAAAAAACCCCAAAACCAAGTGCTGCCGTGTAACGACACAAACAGCTCCCTCTCCCAATTCCCTACTGTGGCCCAGTGCTGCCGGCAGTCGGGGGTGGGGAAGCCGAGAACAGCCGAGTGCTGCGGGCAGTCAGAGGAGATTATGCACCCTCCCTTAGCTATGCATACCTTCAGCGTCTAGGTATTTACACCATGCTCATCACCATAATGACAGAGCAGAGAAGTAACAACCGCTGTAACTTTTCCTTTCACTCTGCATTCTGACATGCAAGTCTATCTGTGTCCAGACTGGTAGCAATGTGTGGATCAGTTTACAGTGGGGGAGCCTCTGGTTTTCAGGAGAGGGGGGGAAAAAACCAACCGAGAATAGCTGAGTGCTGCACGCAGTCAGAGGGGCGGGGGGGGGAAGCCGAGAACAGCCCAGTGCTGCCGGCGGAGAAAAAAAAAAAAAAAGGCGGAGTGCAGCGTCCCGACCGAAGATTGATCGGGACACGGGACAAACACCTAAATATCGGGACGGTCCCGATTTTATCGGGACATCTGGTCACCCTATATCCGGTCTCTTATTAGTCCTTTTAACATTCCACATCCACTATGTTCAGCAAGACTATTAGCTGCAGTAATAAAAGTCTCAGCTGTCCCCTCTTCTTCCAGTCACCTCCTATTAAACTTGGCCCTTTCCTAGATAATGTTCTGTCTGTCTATGAACTGGACATCAAAAGCCTCTTTCACTTTGGAGTGTTCTTTCTTTTCCTTATCAGTGAGGGGGAGGGCACATAGGACAGCAGCAGAAGCATCACCCATGGCAAATATCAGAGAATTTACCTGGTATTCTTGTAAGCCAGAATTGCTCAGATCTACGGCTGCCTGAGTTGCCAAAATCAAATTTCACTGACAGAGTCATTTGCTCTATGGCCGCTGTTGCTGCGTTGAGACAGGGCTCTGGCTCCTCTCTGCTGCACCTTTCACAGGCCTCCTCTCTGATCTTTCACTTTCCCCACTCAGTCACCACACTGGCAGCCTGGGGGTCTCTTTTCTTTCCTTTACTCCTTCTCTAGAGAGAGGGATTCACTGACTGCTCACCCACGTGGTGGGAGGCATAGACACAGAGAGCTATGTCTTAAGCAGCACCTAGAGAAAGGCCTAACCAGGAAGTTCCCCATGTATTAAGCCCCGCACTGCAATACATCCTGGGCACTGGGGAGGACCAGAGCAGGAGCAGGAGCCAGGGGTGTGTGTCGTGCACAGTGTGGACAAGAAGCAGCCCGTCTCTTGGTACCAAACTGGTTGTGAAAAAGTTTTGATTTTTCCGTGAAAACCCAGAGAAGTTGGAGAGAAGTGGAACGTTCATTTCCCAAAACAGCCTTTTCTAGCTGGCAAACCATGTCCCGGCTCTAGGTGGGACATTGTGCCTGGGTCTGTCTCCGTCCAGGGCTGGGCCTGAGCGGCCTTTCCCTGGCAGGGGCTGCCTCCCCCTGCTCGGCCTCCTAGTCTGCTCCCAGCCTGGCCTCAGCCAGCAGCAGCAGGAGCCATGAGAGTGTGGCCAGCAACCTCCTCCCGCCCCCTAGCCTCAACAAGTGGCAGCAGCTTGGGGGAGGGGGTGGCATGGCAACCCGGTGTACCAGGTCACAACGCCACTGGGTTTGGGGGGCTTCTCAAACAGGGGGTCATAGGCAAACTGCCCCTTAACTGGGACATGGCACTTTGAGGGGGTCAAAGTGGGACAGTCCCACAAAACCCAGAACAGGGGAGAGCTCTGACAGCCAGAAACAACATCCGGGGCAAGGTTCTGTTAGCAGCCTTATATTGAAAATGACCAAACACTCCCCATGATATGCAGAGCCTCCCCACCCCCACCCAGCCCAGCCACTCCACCGCCACCCAGCCCTGCCCCAGCCCAGCCACCTCACCCCCACCCAGCCCTGCCCCAGCCCAGCCACTCTACCCCAGCCATGCAGCCCTTCCTCAGCCCAGCCACCCCACCCCCACCCAGCCCTGCCCCAGCCCAGCCACCTCACCCCAGCCATGCAGCCATGCCCCAGACCAGCCACCTCACCCCCACCCAGCCCTGCCCCAGCCCAGCCACCCCACCCCCACCCAGCCCTGCCCCAGCCCTGCCCCAGCCCAGCCACCCCACCCCCACCCAGCCCTGCCCCAGCCCAGCCACCTCACCCCAGCCATGCAGCCATGCCCCAGACCAGCCACCTCACCCCCACCCAGCCCTGCCCCAGCCCAGCCACCCCACCCCCACCCAGCCATGCCCCAGCCCAGCCATTCCACCCACACCCAGCCCTGCCCCAGCCCAGCCACTCCACCCACACCCAGCCCTGCCCCAGAACAGCTACCTCACCCCCACCCAGCCATACCCCAGCCACCGCACCCCACCCGCACCCAGCCATACCCCAGCCCAGCCACTCCACCGCCACCCAGCCCTGCCCCAGCCCAGCCACCTCACCCCCACCCAGCCCTGCCTCAGCCCAGCCACTCTACCCCCACCAAGCCCTGCCCCAGCCCAGCCACCCCACCCCCACCCAGCCATGCCCCAGCCCAGCCACCTCACCCCCACCCAGCCCTGCCCCAGACCAGCCACCTCACCCCAGCCATGCAGCCCTGCCCCAGACCAGCCACCTCACCCACACCGCCCTGCCCTAGACCAGCTACCCCACCCCCACCCAGCCCTGCCCCAGCCCAGCTACCTCACCCACACCCAGCCCTGCCCCAGACCAGCCACCCCACCCCCACCCAGCCGTGCCCGAGCCCAGCCACTCCACCCCCACCCAGCCCTGCCCCAGCCCAGCCACCTCACCCCCACCCAGCCCTGCCCCAGCCCAGCCACCCCACCCCCACCCAGCCCTGCCCCAGCCCAGCCACCTCACCCCAGCCATGCAGCCCTGCCTCAGCCCAGCCACCTCACCCCCACCCAGCCCTGCCCCAGACCAGCCACCCCACCCCCACCCAGCCCTGCCTCAGCCCAGCCACCTCACCCCCACCCAGCCCTGCCCCAGCCCAGCCACTCTACCCCAGCCATGCAGCCCTGCCTCAGCCCAGCCACCTCACCCCCACCCAGCCCTGCCCCAGCCCAGCCACTCCACCCCCACCCAGCCATGCCCCAGCCCAGCCAGTCCACCCACACCCAGCCCTGCCCCAGACCAGCTACCTCACCCCCACCCAGCCCTGCCCCAGCCCAGCCACCCCACCCCCACCCAGCCATGCCCCAGCCCAGCCACTCCACCGCCACGCAGCCCTGCCCCAGCCCAGCCACCTCACACCACCCAGCCCTGCCCCAGCCCAGCCACTCTACTCCAGCCATGCAGCCCCTGCCTCAGCCCACCCACCCCACCCAGCTCTGCCCCAGCCCAGACACCTCATCCCCGCCCAGCCACCTCACCCCCACCCAGCCCAGCCACCCCAACCCCACCCAGCCCTGCCCCAGCCCAGCCACCCCACCCACACCCAGCCATGCCCCAGCCCAGCCAGTCCACCCCCACCCAGCCCTGCCCCAGACCAGCTACCTCACCCACACCCAGCCCTGCCCCAGCCCAGCCACCCCACCCCCACCCAGCCATGCCCCAGCCCAGCCACTCCACCGCCACGCAGCCCTGCCCCAGCCCAGCCACCTCACACCACCCAGCCCTGCCCCAGCCCAGCCACTCTACCCCAGCCATGCAGCCCCTGCCTCAGCCCACCCACCCCACCCCCACCCAGCCCTGCCCCAGCCCAGCCACCCCACCCAGCCCTGCCCCAGCCCAGACACCTCACCCCCGCCCAGCCACCTCACCCCCACCCAGCCCAGCCACCCCACCCACACCCAGCCCTGCCCCAGCCCAGCCACCTCACCCCCACCCAGCCCTGCCCCAGACCAGCCACCTCACCCCAGCCATGCAGCCCTGCCTCAGCCCAGCCACCCCACCCCCACCCAGCCCTGCCCCAGACCAGCCGTCTCACCCCCACCCAGCCCTGCCCCAGACCAGCCACCCCACCTGCACCCAGCCCTGCCCCAGCCCAGTCACCTCACCCACACCCAGCCCTGCCCCAGCCCAGCCACCCCACCCCCACCCAGCCCTGCCCCAGCCCAGCCACCTCACCCCAGCCATGCAGCCCTGCCCCAGCCCAGCCACCCCACCCCCACCCAGCCCTGCCCCAGCCCAGCCACCTCACCCCAGCCATGCAGCCCTGCCCCAGCCCAGCCACCCCCGCCCTCCACCTAGCCCTGCCCCAGACCAGCAGTCTCAGCCCCAGCAGCATTTCCCTCGCCTACTTGGGGGCCGCCCCTGGAACGAAATATTTGAATGTGAGTGACTCAAGAGTAGGAGGGAAAATCTAACCACTGGCCACACACCTGCCCCTGCCACCACCAGCCAAAGGGGTCCTAGTGCTAACCGGAGCTAACTAGTACACACACGGACAGATGGACGGTATATTTTTATGTTATCTTATAATTTTTCTTACCTTATCCCAACACAGTGCCACAGTCCAGACTATGGAGATGTGCACTGCAGAGCGCTCTGATGTGTCCCAAGTACACGGAGAAGGCACATTACATTTTCTAACTAGCAAGGCAGGACAAAAACCGGCCAGGTGGCAACCCTAGGAGTAGATTGTGCAATCCTCGAGTCACAGGAAAGTCCAGGCCCAGCTTGAGACATGAGTAGTTAGTGTGGCAAGTTGTGTTAGAAATGGTAGATGTGTGTAGGGTGACCAGATGTCCTGATATCAGAGCAATGTTCCCCAACATTTTTACCTCGTGCCCCCCTAACCCATTTTCATGCTCCCCCACCCCCCGGGGCTGGGAGCGGGCCACGGCTCCAGGAGGGGGGGACACAGACAGGGCTAAGGGGGCTGAGGCTGGGGCCACAGCTGGGGGCAGGAGCGGAGCCCTGGGTGCAGGACCGGCAGCCGGGACCCTGGGTGCGGGGCCAGGAGTGGAGCCCCGGGTGCGGGGTTGGCAGCTGGGAGCAGGGCCTAGGGCTTGGGGCCGGCAGACGGGGCCAGCAGCTGGGAGCCAGGACCCTGGGTGCGGGGCCAGCAGCTGGAGCCAGCAGCTGGAGCTGGGGCCAGGTGTGGAGCTGGGTGGCTCTCCCTCCTCACCCCCATGGGGGCTGGCTCAGGCCCCAGTTGCGCCTTCCTGAATGGTCCTCCACACACTTCCTGGGGGGGGGGGCACACTCAACAGATTGGGGACTTCTGTATTAGAGGCTTTTGTCTTATATACACAACTATACCCCCCACCCCCTGGAAAAAAAAGTGTCCTGATTTTTCATACTTGCTATCTGGTCACCCTAGATAGGGGCCATGGGCTAATGGGGACCCCACCTGCTGTGCCTACAAGCCCACTATGTAACATGCCCATCATCACATCATCCTGTCCTCTTCCCCCATGTAACGTGCCAGCTGTCCCATCCCCCTGTGTTACATGCTCCCCCCATTCCATTCCCATCCCCCAGGTAATATGGCCCCTTGCCTCCCCCCCACTCCTGTAACATGTCTCTCCAGCCCACCTGCCCTCCTCCCATGCGGTGATGCTGAGAATGACTAGATGAAATGGGAAGGACTGGGTAATACATTAGTTGAAAAAGGATCTGATCAGAACTGATAGGAGAAATAGCAAGAGAAGTTCTTCCTTTTGATAAGGAAATTCTCTGAACTCTAGAGATAAGGATGCAAGGAATCAGAACAAAGCGCGCCTGCCTTTATACTGGTGTCAGTACCTAAATCAAAGCCAATTCCAGAGACAGCGCAAAGGCATCCGGATATTTTAATGAGATGGTACGTTCTGGGGTGGAAGTATTTGTGCTGTCTCTGCATGAAGCTGTGACACAGGGAGGTGACCATGTTTACTGTTTCCATTGACTGGTGGAAAGGACAAAATTCAGGGAAGAGTGACTGTGCCTGTCTAACTGACCTTGTTATTTACCTTTGGAAGGGCCCTTCTGGCCTCTGAGTCACTTAAAATCAAAATTGAGCTGTCAGCAGGAATGATGAGAGCTAACCCTGGCAGGTGGATCACAGACAGACAGCCTCTTCCATAGGTGTGGCTGCGTAGAGCACGTACCTAATGCTTGGCCAGTGAGTACACACAGGAGAACTATTGAATTTGTACAGAACAAACACTGGGGGAAATTCATGGCAATGGGGTAGCACCTGGGATCAGTTTAGTTCATTTCACTGCAAGGATGAATCTTGATCTCTGTGTGCGGAGCACTGTGAACACTGAACTTGGTGCCAGGAATACCTGTGTTGTAATCCTGCTTCCGTCTGTGGCCTCGGGCAAGTCTCTGTGCCTCGGTTTCCCCATCTGTACAGTAGGGACAACAATGTTCTCACACACTTGTGTGATTTAAAGGTGAAGGGGCACTATAGACATGTCCCTTATTCCACCCTCATTGACAAACAACAGCTCAGGAGAGAAAATGATACCTACCAGATGGACATGAATAGGCAGGGGAATGGAGGGAGGTGTCCTGTAGTTACCCCACTAGGGTTTTGCTTGGACACCTTTATTATTGCCTATGTATTACAGGCAGAGCTGGTAATGATATCTATAGTTAAGGACCAAGAACATTCTCCATTATAAATCCCTATTTTGAAATGCTTAAACGTTACTGGACTTTAACCATTTGGCCTCAAATTTTCCATGCCAGGTGCCTGCCTTAGGCTGAGTTGTTTTTTTTTGTTTTTGTTTTGCTTTTTGAAAGTTTCAGTAAAAAAGGTTCAGCCATTTCTGAGTCTAAGCTTAGGAGAAAATAAGTATTTTTTCCAACCCTTTATGAAGATATCTACCACCTCCAGACTTTGCAGCAGGGACTTGAAATTTGGTAGGAAAATAGTCCTAGAGTCAGGGAGGTGCCTTTTGTGATCCCCATGAAAATCCACCCTGGTTTGGCTGAGTTATAAGCATCTGAAAATTGCCATTTTCATATGTGCTACAATGTCTGAAAATTCCATCAGTATTGAGCATGCTCTGGCCCAGCTGACCTTCCATCTGTACTGAGCATGCTTCCTGGCCAAACTCAGCTTCCTGCATAGTAAGCACAGAGCTAGAACTCTAAATGGGACATTGGCACAGCAGCACCACTTCCCCCACTCCCATCCTTTTGGCTCAGGAGAAGGTGTGCTGGGCTGGGAGCCAGGAGGCAATCTTCCACTGGTTGGTGTTAATCATTCTGGACATTTCACAGCACTTTGTCATTGAGTGAGGCCCCACAACTGTACCTTAGGAGACAGGCACGTGTCACTTCCCCTATTGCATAGCTCGACAACTGAGAGGTTCCACCAGTTCACTTCTGGCCAAGCTGGCCCCAAACCTCATCTCTGGTATAACAAACCTGAGTTTCATCCGCTCAGCCACAATTCCTTTGAGACTACATCTGCCAACGATATGTGCCTGGCTGTGTTGTCTGTCAACACTAGACCACATTCTTCGCCAGAGCCAGGAACAGAACCGAGGAATCCTCGCTCCCAACATTTTACTGCTATCTAGCAAACAGCTATGTAAGCGACCAGACAATGTGTGTGTCATTACCCCTTTAGCAGCTGTTCACACAGAGAGTAACAGCCTATCGCTGCTGCCCGTTACTCCTTAAGCTCAATCAGCAGAGGTTTGTATTGGGGGTGTAAGGATCATGGGTTCAGACTCTGCTGATGGCCCCTGTAGGGCTCAACACTCAAAAATTAGAAAATGCCAGAATTAAGAGTGCCTGTTTAACCTTAACTCTGTCCCTTGTGTAGATACAGTCTTTAATTGCATGATTGCATACAAGGCCTCTGCCTCACTCAGTGGACATGAGGGCAATGAATGAGGCATAGAGGGCAGGAAGTGAATGGACATTCTCTTGTTGTTAACACACTGTACTAGGACCCAGAGGAGAGGGGTTCTCTCCCTGGCCCTGCTACAGGCTTCCTATGTGATTCTGGGCAGAACTGTATTATACTGCATACTCACAGGGGTGCTGAATGAAGGTCGCAGGTAACCTTCATCTGGGACTTTCCTAACTCTGAAGTGTTTGACTTTGCAACCTTAACATTTTTGAAGTGTTGATTTTTGTGTGTAATTATTTATACAGTGCAAAACATGTGCAGTGCGCCCACATTTGTGCAGAGTGGGGTGAGATTTTTAATGACTGGTTGGGATAATGGGTTTATGTCTCATTCAAAAGCAGCTCCAGTGTCTGCACCTTAACACCAGCAATTAAATTCTGCAGCAAAGTTTTCAGTTACCGTAAAACCAGAAACTTGTAACTCACCATTTGCTGAAAAGGTTTGAAATTTTGCAACTCGATCCCATTTCTACAAATGATTTGCAGTCTGAGGCTTTGTCTTCGCTACCCGCCGATCCGGCGGGTAGCAATCGGTTTATCGGGGATCGGCTTACCGCGTCTAGTGAAGACGCGGTAAAATCGATCCCTGATCGCTCTGCCGTCGACTCCGGAAATCCACCTCGGCAGGAGGCGGCAGCGGAGTCGGCGGCAGCGCGGCAGCGGTCGACTTTCCCGCGTCCTCACCGCTAGGTAAGCCGACCTAAAATACGCAACTTCAGCTACGGTATTCACGTAGCTGAAGTTGCGTATCTTAGGTCGGACCCCCGCTGCAGTGTAGACCAAGCACGTTTTGATGAGAGACAATTTAATTCTGAATCTAATTTTGGGCCCAGCTCTGTTAGTAACCTGTGTACAGAGAGTTAATTTACCAAGTGATTTTTGAGTGGACTGTATCCCTTTAAACTTATGGAAAAGGGGTTTCAATGTCTTTTCCCCATCCATCTAATTTACATAATGCATCCTTGGTGATGTCATCTTTGTGCTTGAAGGGGAATTGAACTGTAGGCGTGACATCACCCGAAAAGCCCAATCGGTGCTGAAGTCCTATAGGCTAAGAACTACACCAGGGGGCAGTGTCCACAATCAGAGGAGGAATGGGAACAGCACGGAGCTCTGTCCACATATCTATTCAAGGGACACCATCATAGGACCTAATCACATCAGCCACGCCATTAGGGGCTCATTCACCTGCACATCTACCAATGTGATATATGCCATCATGTGCCAGCAATGCCCCTCTGCCATGTACATTGGCCAGACAAGACAGTCTCTATGCAAAAGAATAAAGGGACACAAATCTGACATCAGGAATCATAACATTCAAAAACCAGTAGGAGAACACTTCAACCTCTCTGGTCACTCAGTAACAGCCTTAAAGGTGGCAATTTTGCAACCAAAAAGCTTCAAAAACAGACTCCAATGAGAAACTGCTGAACTTGAATTAATATGCAGACTAGATACCATTAACTTAGGCTTGAATAGAGACTGGGAGTGGCTGGGTCATTACACAAATTGAATCTATTTCCCCATGTTAAGTATCCTCACACCTTTTTGTCAACTGTCTGAAATGGGCCATCTTGATTATCACTACAAAACTTTTTTTTCTCCTGCTGATAATAGCTCATCTTAATTAATTAGCCTCTTAGAGTTGGTATGGCAACTTCCACCTTTTCATGTTCTCTGTATGTATATATATCTTCTTACTGTATGTTCCATTCTATGCATCTGATGAAGTGGGCTGTAGCCCACAAAAGCTTATGCTCAGATAAATTTGTTAGTCTCTAAGGTGCCACAAGTACTTCTGTTCTTTTTGCAGATACAGACTAACAGGGCTGCTACTCTGAAAGCAGTCTAGAATGAATCACTCTGCTCCCCCGTGTAACGTGCCCCATCATGCCCATACAAAGAGCAGTGGCTCCAGACATGAGCTGTTAATATTCACTGCATCTGCACTCGGGATGTCCCAGACTCATCATACCTTGTCAAGTTGGACACAGGATATTTATAGATAGGTGGAAAGAAATCTGGATTCAGAGTGAGCAGACACCACCAAGTCCATGAGAACCAAATCCTACCAGTTGCTCCACAGCCACAAATATCAGCTCATTGGAGAGGGGACATGCCAATAAACCTAAAAGACATTGCAGTAGCAATGTAAGAAGTCACAAAGACACAAAGCAAATAGCCACAGATAATAGGCTTTGGATTGCAATCTCCACACTCTGACATAGTGCAGCGCTGGGGCTCGGGAGAGTATGGGAAGGAAGGGTCATTGATAGTCATAGAAAAAGAAAGTTCTTGTTTCTATCTTTCATGGGGCGTAAGAGATTATCGGAGCCCCAGAGTGACAGGGCTGGTGGAGGGACATTGTGGAGGTGTGTGCTGAGACAGGAACACTGTGAAGATGTCTGCTTTGAGCAGGGGATTGGACTAGATGACCTCCTGAGGTCTCTTCCAACCCTAATCTTCTATGATTCTCTGACAGTGTATAACACCCTTTGGCAGGAGTAAATGGGCACAAACTGGCTCTTCAGTCAACAAAGAAAGGCAGAACAGGAGCCCGTGGTTGGAAGCTGAAGTCAGACACATTCAAATTAGAAAGAAGGTGCAAATGTTTAACAGGGAGGGCGATTAATCATTGGAACAAACTCCCCGGGGAAGTGAGGGATTCCCTAGCTCCTGTTGTCTTCAGGTCCAGACTGGAGACTTTCTGGAAGCTGCATGAGCCAAAGACAAGTTACTGGGCTCGACACAGAGGTAACTGGGTGATGGTTAATGGCCTGTGAGATACAGGTCAGACTAAATGACCTAATTGTCCCCTCTGGCTTTCAGCTCTGTACAAATCCTTGTGAGTTATAGGCTGGTGGAGACTCAAAGGGAATGGAGCTAGCTGCTGAATCGCCACCAGCCCCGCTCCCTGCAGCACCAATCCTTTCCTTGGAGCTCACCCAGGCTTGTTTAGTGCTGAGCGATCACAGCTGGAGGCGCTGTGGCTGTCAGCCAGAATGGCTGCAATCATGTGACCTATAGCCCTTTCACTTCAGCACCCAGGGACCTCCGAGCCCGTGTGGAGAGTTCCGCTGGGGGTAGCTGGGCAGCTCTGCTTTCTGTTCATCCCTCTCTCATTTTCTTTTGCGGCCCTTGCTCACGCAGCGCTGAGCTCATGTTCTCTCCTGCTTTTGGACCCTAGTTACAGTTTTACATTCTTTGAGCTGAAAGAGGTGAGATTCTCCAAGGCCCAGTTCACACGCTAGGGATGGGAAGGAAAGTGCACGTGGCTGGGCAGGAAGCCAGCTTTTGGGGCAACTGTTTTGAGACGCCTGCTGCGTAGGAACCTGCACTGAAGATAATAGTCAAGGCAGCAGCATGTTACTGCTCAGAGACAGGGAAAAGCCTGTCACAATTGACCGAGGCTGCTATTAATCTCAGCTCAGTGGTAATTATGGCTCCTTCCTCTTTTCTTCCCTTTATTACTTTCTGAGTTGCTGTTAACATGATTTGAGTCTGAAGCATAAAGCGAATTGTGTGTGTGGCAAGTTTAACGCCCACATTTAATTCTCCAGCTCCCCCTAATTACACCCTATTGCACATCAGCACAATTATACCTTCAGGAGCCATGGGGAACCTGCAGCTAGTCCCCCCTTACAGAGGAGACAAAGCACTGGGCATGCGAGCAAGGGCTGGATCCCGAGCACTGAAGTCCCTGGGCATTTGGGCATCGGCTCCAATGGAGCTGGATCAGGTCCTCAGTGCTGTGCCAAAGGCCAGTGCCTGCTGGAGCGAGAGCAGCAGGGTGGAGGTGAAGGTGAAGGGCCAGGCCCTGGAGAGGCAGCTTTACATCCTACAGCTAGCAGCACATTCCCCAGATGGAGGCCAGATTTTTCCATCAAAACTGTGAATTTTGAAAATATTCATCTAGCCCCAATCAGCACTAAGTGGCAGCCCCACTAACCAGGAACCAAGACCCAGCCCAACTGGCAAGGAACCGAGACCCAGTGCCTCAGTTTACCCTGCATATGTTGTATTGCTACCCAGGAGGGATGTGGAGGGGAGGTGGGGGCAACAGGATTAAGTTTGCTCTCAGGGCAGGCCAAGATACATAGGTGGATGGGTGTTGCCTAGCTGTCTGAGTGAACTGAATGGGTCATCGTTAAAAAGACTGTCCGAGGAGGCCAACACATGTCAATGGAAAATCCAGTCACCAGGACACGGACACCTAGCAACCAAAGACCCAGAGGCAGGAGGATTTCCCCGCCTCTCAGCAGGGAAGCTGAGCAGAGACCCCAGCTCAGAACAAAGGACTGGGAGCGTGAGGGGGGAAGTAAAGAGTTGGCTTCTGGAAGGAGCCTTGACTCTTTCAGCTGGAAGAGGACTGAGGAAGGAAGTCAGGAGGAGAGACACGGGATCTGAAAATGAGGTTCACTACAGCTTGGCTGGTGAGTTGCTCTGTGCTGAGTAGAATGGTCCTTGCATTCACCTTCCTGTCTCTGTGCTAACCTACAGACTTCCTACTCTGGGTTCCAGTCCACTGATAAACCTGATTGTTCTGAAAACGCTGCTTGAGGGTCACTGCAAATACTGTCTGAGGTGCTTTAGTTCCTGCAGAGTGGGCAAGTCTCTCCCAGGAGTCTGTCTCAGTTGGACTCACTGTGCAGAGCTCATGGTGTGAAGCAGGAGTGCTGGAGCCCAGAGGTTCAGTCTCAGGAGGTGGTGAGGCCGTGTGCTCGACCCTGAAGGACAAGCTCTTGGGGGTCTGGCCCATCGAAGGGGTTCCTCCTAGACACTGTTGCAAAGGAGGGCACATAGCATCAATCCTGTGGGTCTGTGACACTGTGGAAGATGCTTGGAAATACAAACAAGTGTCATCATCCCAGCTGTGATTCTGAACTGCTTTGTAAGAACTGACTGCTCCATCCTTGGCCTTGACTCTGGGTCCTTCATCTGTCTGGGGAGCCTTCCTCTTTGTCACATTTGCGTGTCCTTGTGGTGGTGCACTACCAGGGCCTGCTCTTCCTGGGAGTTTCAACCTCTCACCCTGGTTGGGGCTTCCCTGTTTACTCCTGCCCCAGCTCAAAGGCTGGTCTCTACCTGCACAGAACCTGCATGACCAGGTGCCCCACATGCTCCCACACCTCTGGGCACAGAGCTGTGAAGCTGGGGTATGGGGCGGGGTGAGCTGTCAGCTCGAACGGGCAGGGCCTCAAATGGCTGGTGGGACTCCTCCCACTGTGCCTTTGTCCAAGTACCATGTTATAAACCTCCCCCTTCTGCACCCTGCTGGCTGGGTGCGATGGGGTTCAGGACAGGTTGTCTGGACAGGGGTGGGGGGAGCTGGGTTTCCTTGCCCCACAAGCTCAGGCCGTTTTGCCAGCACAGCTCGTGCACTGGAGTCGTACCCTGGACTGAACTCCCACCGAGCTCCGACGTCTTCATCAGGATGGTTAACAGAGAGAACTTGGGCTCCCAAACTGCACTTCCCAGAGAAGCTGATCAGTCCTGAGCTGGTATCAGGCAGGGTCCAGCTGTGTCCTGGCATGGGCCCTTGGCAGCAAAGATTCCTGAGTCACAGGTTACAGCCTGGACTCCAGAGAGGACCGGCAAGTGGCAGAGGAACAGGCCTAGCTGGGATGGGCTAGGTGGTGCTGCTCACATCCACGGCCAGCAATCGCCAGGGAGGTGACAGGACAGCATCTCCCCGGATGCATCCCAGCAGCACAGCAAAGCTCAGGTGTGTCGGGCATCCACGGTCACTGGGGTAGCCCAGGACCAACGGGCAGTGCCGACCCAGCTGAGAGAGCAGCTCCCGCTGCTGGAGTGCAGGGGGTAATGGTGGCCAGGCAGCCCAAAGCACCAGGCATGTTCATCCACACCCCAGCACACAATGCCCACCCAAAGGGGGCGCCAATGAGACCTGCAACAGGGGGTGGGGCGCATGGGTGCCTCAAGGACCCACTCCCCCCTGACGGACAGACAGACAGAGAGTTGTGTATGGGGACAGATAACGCATCATGATTGTCACGTGTGCCCCCCTCCCCGCCCAAGCCACCCTTTGGCCTGTGCCCCCGAGCCAGCCCTTCCCTGTATATGGGGCCGTTGTTTGGCTGAGGAGGGGTAGAGAGAGGTGCTGTCTGCTTCACCCATTGCCTAGACCCTGCTCTGCCCACCACCCTGAGCCCCCAAACAGCACCCTGCATGCCCCTGCCCCCACTCTGGCCATCCCACTCCCTGCCGATATTTGTGCTCATCTATGAGTCTGGCTTCTGCTTGTGACCTCACAGTCACCTCCATGGTGACAGACACAGCTGTGGGTGGTCCCTGGGGCTGTGGAGCCATGGTGTGGCAGGCAGGGATGGGTGGCCGAAGCCTGGCTTTGAGACTGGGGAGTGCAGGTGTGCTGTATCGCCCTCCTGGGAATGGACACAGCCCACACCACATGGAGCCCTCATGCCCGCCTGCAGTCCAGGGCAAGGCAGGAGGGTTTGCCCAGGGGCCCAGGCCTTGCATTGTGCCCCCAAGCAGTGCTGAACAGAGGGAGAAGCACATGTGACGTTCAGCAGAGAAAATCCTAGGGGGACGCTGCAGTGTGTGAGTGTGTGGCCCCTGCCCTGCCCCACTGAGCCAGGACCCCACAGCACTCCTCCTTCTCGGGGGGGGGGGGGGGGGGTTGGCTGAGTGCTAGGAACCATTAGTTTGGTACCGAGCCAGTTCTCCCTGCTCAGATCAAACCCCCATTGGGCCTTGCTCACCCCGGGGGTTCCAGCCCCATTGAGCTGCCCCTGTGCAGCCGGGCAGGGCTGGTTCGGCACAGCTCACCCCGGTGCACCATGGCACTGGGGACTGGGACCCCTCCGAGCCCTCCTGCTCAGGCCCCGGCCAGCTCTTGGGACAGGCACTGTCGTACCAGCCAAGATGCCATTGTGCTGCCGTGGTCGGGGCAGTGGGGGGCGGGGTACAGGGTGGGCATGGTTATAAATAAAGCCAGCCCACACACTTTCCTGGTACGAGCCCATAAGGGCAGCAGGTGCCTGCACTGGGGGAGGAGGAGAGTGCCTGGACTCCTCGGTGCCTGCCCAGGACAGCTGCTGTCTGGCAGGGTGTGCCGGAGAGCAGCCAGCACTGCATCAGGAACCGGAATGTGGCGCGTATTGAAATGCACAGTGCCATCATTAACAGCCTGGCGAGCTGGGCACAGGATGCTGGCGAGCTGCAATTCTGGTTAGGCCACCTTACGTGCTGTATTTGCATATAGCAGGCTTAATATGCGGCCTCGTAAAATACTTTAGAGAGCGAATCAGTCACAGACTAAAGAGAACCAGGAGGTTTTAAGGTGGCATTTGAAGATTATTGCGCTAATGTCTTCGTGTTGTGTGTGTGTGTGTGGGTGCTCCCTTGCTGCTCTCCCAGCACAGAGCCACAGGGATGGGGGGTGTCGGGGGGGGGGGGTACACACAGCCATGGGGATGGGGGGGTTGGGGAGATGCACAGATCAACGGGGAGGGGGGATGCACAGAGCCACGGGGATGGGGGGTTTGAGGGGATGCACAGAGCCATGGGGATGGGCCAATGTGCAGCGTGGGGCAGTGGCTGGCAGAGGAGGAGCAGGACTGGGCACCAGGAAGAGGGAAGGCAGCTCAGGCCGGATTTGGAGCTGGCTGCACCTGCGCAGCCTGGGAGGATGTGTGGGACCATCAGAAGCCAAAGCCCAGTCTGTCTGCCATGGCCTGTGCACCCTGCCATCCAGGGACGGGGCTGTAGGGAGCCTGGCACAAGGGGAACAGCCACGGTTACCCCAGGGCAGGACCCAGCGAGGCTGGGCTCAGCACCAGGGTGCTGCTAACCAGTGCTGGGTGCCTCCTTGCATCTCCACCTGCCTCTCCCTGCGAGATGCTGAAGCTTTAGCTGTGCTGTAAATTGGCTCTGCGCTGGCACTTTCCCTGCTCATTGCCAGGCCCAGCAGCCTCGGCAGGGAGAGACAAGACGTGTTTGGAGTCAGCGCAAATGCCAGGTCTTGGGGGCAGCTGAGGAGAGAGCTGGAGGAGCCAGGGAAGGGCCTCAGTGCACAAAGGCTGGTGGGGATGGTTAACAGGGCTCCTGGGCCACTCTGCTCCATGCAGAACAAGATCTTCACAAATGGGCACCCCGAGAAGAGCCTGGTTTTCCCCACCTGCTGAGCACCTAGCAGCTCCAGGCCCCTCGGGCAGGGGGAAACAGAAGGGTAACAGCTGGACCATGGGGTAGCAGAGGGGTACCAGATGGGCAGGGCGTTATCAGAAGGGGTAACAGCTGGGCTGGGGGTAGCAGAAGGTAACAGCTGGGCAGGGGGTAGCAGAGGGCTAACAACTGGGCTGTGAGGTAGTAGAGGGCTAACAGCTGGGCAGGGGTGTAGCTGTGGGGTAATATCTGCGAAGGGGTGTAGCGGAGGGGTAAGAGCTGAGCCGTGGGGTAGAGGAGGGGTAACAGCTGGGGTGTGGGGTAACAGGGGTAACAGCTGGGCAGGGAAGTAGTAGAGGGGGTAACAGCTGGGAAGGGGTGTAGCAGAAGGTAACAACTGGGCAGGGGGGAGTAGAGGGGGTAACAGCTGGGCTGGGGTGTAGAGGAGGGGTAACAGCCGGGGAGAGGGGTAGCAGAGGGGTAACAGGCAGGGGGGGTAGCAGAGGGGTAACAGCTGGGAAGGGGTGTAGCAGAGGGGTAAGAGCTGGGCAGGAGTGTAGCTGTGGGGTAACATCTGGGAAGGGGTGTAGCAGAAGGGTAAGAGCTGAGCCATGGGGTACTAGAGGGGGTAACAGCTGGGCACGGGGTAGTAGCGACAGCAGCTGGGGCAGTGAGAACACCAGGCATTTGCAAGTGGCTGTCAGCAGTGCAAGGAGCTGAGGCAGATTTGGGTCAGCCTGGAGCAGCTCCAGTGCGGGTGTAAAGTGGCGTGCGCCTGGCAGGTGGGTGGGTGGCACGCAGTGGCTGCTCTCACTCTGTGCCCTGGCCCCTTGTGGCTTGTACCTCTCCAGGCAGCCCTGGGACCCCGGCTGTCACTGCAGCTTGCAGTGACCTGGGCAGCATGGGCCGGAGATGGTTGTCGTCCCTGGAGGCTGCATTCTGGGGTGCGGCCTAGGGCAGGGCCTCCTGAGCCAGGAGCAGGACAATTCCCCAGTGCGGCCCTCAGACGCCTTTGTAGACCCGTGGCAGGTAGGGCCAGAAGGGCCCGTTCCGCTCACCCCCATCTGACCTCCTGCCGTGCACAGCCCAGAGACACTCACCCAGGGAATCCAGAGCCCTGCCTGTCACTGGAGCCTGGGCTGGGCTGGGCTGTTTACACAGTGCCACCCAATCTCCATTTATAGACTCCGAGTGATGGAGAAACCACCACATCCCGGGTCAGTTGCCCGAATGCTTAATGACCCGCACCCTTAACACTTTGCACCTTATTTCTGGTCTGATTTTGTCTGGCTTCAGCTTCCATCCATGGGATGTTGCTCCGCTTTTGTCTGCCAGACTGAAGAGCCCTCTACCACCGAGTGTGATCCTGCCACCCCTTCACCGTCTCCTTGACGAGCTAAACAGATTGAGCTTCGGAAGTGTCTTTCTGTGAGGCCAGTGTTGGCTTCCCAGACACCGGATCATTCTGGAGGATGGGCTGCCAGGAGAAAGAGAGGGCATTGCACCGCTCTGGATTCCCTCCGGATGGCGCCCCAGTCCCTGGCATCACAATACTTCAGTGGGTGCCATCAAACAAAACTGAAATGGGAGCCTCCCTCTCCCAGCAGTGGCCAGAGACAGACAGCTGCTAGGTCACTCCTACCTGCTAGGTCACTCCAATCCTTGACTCTGGGAGCCAGCCTTACCCTGCTCTGCTGTGAGAACCCCCACTCCTGGGCTGTTCATGCACAGCCTCTGGCATTTAAGCTGCTCCTTTGATAGTGCAACCGAATGACACTAGCCAATATCTCTGGTCCCAGACAACCCAAGGAACCTCCGTCTTGCAGTGTCCAGTATTGCCCACTGGACGCTGCAAGCTTATATGAGCTCATCAATTTAACAAAGAAATTGATATGTACCAGGCTTGTTATCCCAAGGGGAGTCTCTGACACGCTTCAAACCAAACTCACTGCTCCAGGTAGAATAAACAAACAGATTTATTAACTATAAAGATCGATTTTAAGTGATTATAAGTCAAAACACAACAAGTCGGATTTGGTCAAATGAAATAAAAGCAAAACGCATTCTAATCTGATCTTAACACTTTCAATGTCCTTCAGTTGCTTGGTGTGGTGTCTGTAGACGGAGGTGGAAGAGAGACCATGGCAAACGTCTCTCCCTTTTATCATGTCCTTTCTTCCCTCTTGGCTTTGCCCCCCCTTCAGAGTCAGGTGAGCATTACCTCATCCCAGTCCTAAACTGACCAAAGGAAAGGGAGTGACTCACTCAAGAGTCCATCAGATTCTTTTGTTGCTGCCTAGGCCAGCTTCCTTTATTCCTGTGAGGTTGGGCTGGGTTTGTCCCATACATGCCTTGGTGAGGTGTAAACTGCCCCTCTGCTCTTAGAGAGTTTTTCCCTGGGCTTTCTTTAAGCCATGAGGATACATTTTCAGCCTCATAACAATATACATGAAATTACAACCTATAACATTACTATAGTATTAATTATTCAGTACATCATGAGCCTTCCAAAGACACCCGACATGACAAACTTTGCATTGGATACCACACAATCCTATTATAAGGATGAACATGGGGGTGCTGGGTGTTCCCCCGAGGTACAGAGTGTCACAGAGGTTGCACAGACAGACCCGGCAGCACAGGGAACAGGGACTGCGCAGCAGTCACAGCCCAGCAGCCACCGTCCAGCCTTTTGTAGGCAGCAGGCCTAGCTGGGGCTTGGAGAGGTTTAAGGCTGAGAACATGGTGGTTTTGCTTGTCCATGGCATAAGGGCAGGTGGGGGAGGGAGTGAGAAGGTGCTTCTGGGATGAGCTAACTGATGGGTGCTGAAGGCTGCATCATTACTGGGGGGAAGGGGGGAATGGTGATGGCTCAGTGCCATCTAAAAGAAGAGTTAGTTGGGCAGGCCATAGCTGGGAAGGGCTGACATGTTGTTTATGTTCAGTGCCGTGGAGGAGGGGGGACCAGCATAGGGAGGCACAGGGGGGTGACCCGCTGAGCCCAATGAGCCAGGCAATGATCTGGCAGTAGCTTTTCGAAAGGGTTTAAGGGGGGAAGATGGGGTTTGTCAAGACCAGAGAGGAGGAGGAGGATGTGGTCATGAAGGTGAGAGATGATGAGGGCCTGGGCCAGAGACACAGCTGTGTGGCCAAAGGACAGGCTGGGTCTTAGACACGCCGGGCTGGAAGGAGAGATGTGATCCAGACACAGCGTGGATGTCTAGAGAGAGGAACAAGTCAAAGGCAATGCCCAGGTTACGGGTGTGATGGCGATGGCAGGGGACCGAGAGAGCAAGGTGCTGGGAGGGCTTGGGGGACAGGTTAAGTGTTCTGTTTTGGCCAGGTTGAGATTCAGGGTCTGTCTTCAGGGCACAGTTAACTCGAGCTCCCTACACTCCGGTGACTCCTCTCGAGTCAGCCCAGCCCACGTGAGAGCAGCCCCGCTGTGCACAGGCGCTTACATGGACATGCAGAGCACCAGCTGGAGGGGACCCGGGCAGCCCTGTCCCCTGTGTTGCCAACTCTCATGAGTTTGTCATGAGCCTCATGATAATTATTGTTTTCCTGAAAGCCCCAGCTCCTGGAGCCAAGTGGAGATGTGATAACTTCAGCCTTTATTCTTAAAGAAAAAGTCAGTTTCTGGCCCTCATGGCTGTAGAGAAAGCGTTAAAATGTGACCCCCGTGCACACCAGAGGTTCAAAAAGCAGAAGGCAAATCAAAAGCACCCCAATATTATTTACAAACTCACAGGATTTTAAAGCCAATCTCGTGATTTTTGGTGAGCCTGACTCATGCTTTTTGAACATTTGGGGTTGGCAATTCTAGCCCTGGCACATGCTGTGCTGGCACTCGGAGGGGACCTGGGTCAGCATGGGTCCTTCGGTGATACAGCCCTGCCCCGAGAAGCAGCAGGGGCCCCAGGCAGCAGTGCAGCACACCGAGGCCCTCTGACAGCCCCAGGAAGAAGTCAAGAAACTCGTAGAATTGGCAGCTGGCGTCGAGCAGCTGCCTCCGCACCAGTGAGTCCAGGAGCAGAGCTGTCCCGTACAGCACCCAGAGAAGGAAGAACAGACACGTCACCCCGACCCGCAGCTGACAGTCACTCTTGCGCCATGTCAGCATTGCCTTGGCCACGCCTAGTGCGGCAGGGAGCAGAATGAAAACAGCCAGGCAGGATGTGACGTGGGCCAGGTGCCACCAGTGCGTGTCCCTCATCATACACAGCTCCTGCGGGTGCCCCTCCGTCCCACTCAGCAAGGCAGCTGGCACTGCCAGGAGGATAGCTGCCACCCAGAGAGCCACGGCCATGCACCAGTGGTGCCGTCTGGGAACCCATTTGTCCCACATGGCACTGCATGCACCGGCAGCTACCAGCAGCCCTTGAGCAAAGAGGCTCCCGTACCACAGCATGTACGCCACCTTGCAGAGCCCGTCACCAATGACCCAACCTTGGCTGATGCCTGCAGCAAAAAATGGCAGCATGGCTGTGAAGATGGTGGTGCCGAGCGTCAGCTGGAACAGGGAGGCTCTGCCAAGGGGCCAGCCCCAAAGACCCCAGCAGTTGGCCAAGGCCACCACCAGGGCCAGGTTACTCAACAGGCCCAGGGCACAGACTACAGCCAGGAAGTTGAAGGCATGACTGCGAAAGAATGAACAGTAGCCACTCTGGCAGGGTGCAGCGGCCAAGATATCATTAGTGTCATAGTCGTAGGAGTAATTCGCCGTCATGTTCTCAAAGCTGTAATCGCTCGTGTTCAGTTCCAGGCGGCTGGACTGGAAAAGAGAAACATCAGGTAGTTCAGCCCTGTGCCCCACCCGGCAAGTATTCCTTGACCACTGGGCGGCACAGTGTGCCCCAGGGGTTCACTCACTGGGTGATGGGGGTGCATTCCTTGGCCACCAGGTCCCGATGCAAGCCCCAGGAATTCACCTATTGGGTGCTGGAGGATGGGGTTCTCTGGACTCCAGGCAGCTCTGTGGGTACCAGGGTTTATACGCCGGGTGCTGGAGGGAGGTGTCATTCTTGGGACACCACATAAGGCCAGCGTGGGAGTTGAGTAGGGATTACTTTTTTCTCTCCCCCCCCCCCCCCCCCGAGTTTATTGGGCCATGTGGCTGTAGGCCTTGGGCAGGGTTGTGCTGCTGAGTTGGGTGGTGCCTTTTGCTGGGGTGATGGCTCTGCTCAGGTGAGCTTACTGATGCAGTACCAGGCCCCTCCACCTCCAGGCTCACTTTAGGGAAAGGAGCAGGAACTACTGGGGCACAAGAACAAGGGGTTGGTATGAAATGCATGTGTGAGCAAAATTTGGAATTTCCATCCCGTGGAAAATCCCAACATCCCCACATTCCCCACAACCTCAAATGAGGCAAAAATGATGAAATTTTCCATGGAACAGACTTTCTGAAAAATTTCAGTTCCAAAATGTGGCAATGTTTTCTTTCAACATATACAGTCAAAATGAAACAGTTCAATATTCCTGAAATCAAAACGCTTCTTTGCAACATTAAACTGCATTTTGCCATAGTGACACATTGCATTATGGGAGTTAAGTTCAGCAGCCTGATACTGCTGTTCTCCCTTGACCCAACTACATTTCCCGTAATGAACCTGAATCATGTGATTCCCAAGATGCACCATGCAGCTCAGTCAGATTGCCTTATGAGCAATGTAGTCCTCCAGGGAGCCTGGCTCATAGAAGAGAATGGGGGCCAGGACTACAGCTCCCATAAGTAGGGCCCTACCAAATTCACGGTTCATTTTGGTCAATTTCACGTTCATAGGATTTTTAAAATCATAAATTTCATGATTTCAGCTATTTAAATCTGAAATTTCACAGTGTTGTAATTGTAGGGGTCCTGACCCAAAAACGAGTTGTGTGTGTGTGGGGGGGGGATTGCAAGGTTATTGTAGGGGGGGGGGGGTTGCAGTACTGCTACCCTTACTTCTGCGCTGCTGCTGGGCAGCTGGAGAGCAGCGGCTACTGGCCTGGAGCCCAGCTCTGAAGGCAGAGCTGCCGCCAGCAGCAGCGCAGAAGAAAGGATGGCATGGTATGGTATTGCCACCCTTACTTCTGCGCCGCTGCCTGCAGAGCTGGGCCCTCAGTCAGCAGCCACCACTCTCTGGCCGCCCAGCTCTGAAGGCAGCAGTGCAGACGTAAGGGTGGCCTGGTATGGTATTGCCACTCATACGTCTGCGCTGCTGCTACCAGGATGCTGCCTTCAGAGCTGGGCACCCGGCCAACAGCTGCCACTCTCCGGCCGCCCAGCTCTGAATGCAGTGCAGAAGGAAGGGTTGCAATACTGTGCCCCCCAAAAAATAACCTTATGACCTGCCTGCAACTCCCTTTTAGGTCAGGACCCCCAATTTGAGAAATGCTGGTGTCCCCCATGAAATCACACAAAAGACCACATTTCACGGGGGACACCAGATTTCATGGGGGAGACCAGATTTCATGGTCTGTGGCGCGTTTTTCATGGCCATGAATTTGGTAGGGCCCTACCCATAAGGCAACGTGACAGCGGGAAACAGTTTAATGGGCCATTTAAATCAATGAAACTTTCCAATTTGGCTCGGAATGACCTGCAATGAACTATCGCATTTCAGTTTACTTGACAAAAAATGGAAAATTTTCAGTACAATCAACATTTTCCTGCGAAGAATTTCAATTTTTGAGGAAACTGCATATTTCTGTCAGAAAATCATTGCACCAGAATATTCCCAACAAACTCTACTTTACAAGGTGCACCATGGAGATCCCTGCTCTGTCCCGGAGATCCCTGCTCCATCCCAGAGATCTCTGCTCTGTCCTGGAGATCCCTGCTCTGTCCCGGAGATCTCTGCTCCATCCCAGAGATCTCTGCTCCGTCCCAGAGATCCCTGCTCTGTCCCGGAGATCCCTGCTCTGTCCCGGAGATCTCTGCTCCATTGAGCAGGTCGTTGGTCGCCCAGACACGGAGACTGTGCAACACTTCCTGCTGCTGGCAAGCACTCTGGTCATACGTGTGAGCAACAAGTGTTGCACAGTCCAGCCTGTGGAACCCTCTGGTTTGTGCCATTGTGTTTGGACAAGGAGTTTTAAAGGCTGCGCTCCTATGTCTTGGTCTCTGACCAAGTTCTGCACTGATGGCTCAGAGGGAGCCTCCTCACACCCATTTGCCACATCTGAGTGTTGCCAACTTAGCAACTTTGTCACTAGATTTAGCGACTTTTTGGTTTCCCTAGCAAGAAAATAAGTGTCAAAGTGACCAGTGACAAATCTAGCGACTTTCACTGCCAATTACAGTGACATTCAGATCCTGTAGTAAGGGCTTCATCCCTGGAGGCACGGTGCCCCCCATCCCATTGGGACACATGGCCCTGTCTCACTCCACCCCACCTTCCATCCGTGCGGCTCTCCTCGCCAGCTAACCTGCCTCGCCCGCCCAGCCCGCTTCATTAGCCAGCTTTCCCTGCTACGGAGCAGAGAGAAAGAACATTTGGGTAAAAACAAGCTCTGGCTAATGTGCTGCTCTTTCCGAAGTGCACCTGGCTTTAGCAAAGTATTTAATTAGCCTCCACAAACTTATTTTCCTCGCCTGCAGATTCCAGTGATCTCAGCCCAAGAAGCCCTGGAATGCGATTCCTTCCGAGGACATGCTCAATTGAGACATGATGACATTGACTTGGTGTGCGGTAGAATGTAGTAAGAAGAGCACGGAATGGATTTTGTTAACACTGTCAAACTGCTTGTGAATGATTTTGTGACTATACTCGCCAGGGCGCAGATATATATATATATTCTCTGTTGAATTCTCTGGACATTTTGTTTAGTGACATTTTTGACTCCTTTTGAGTGCTTAAACAGCTACATCTAGCAACTTTTCAGAGTTTGTCTGGTGATTTCCTGCTATGTGGAATTGGCAACCCCGCGAGAGTCTGATTCCAGCTGCCGTGGGGTGGAGTTCGACTCCTGGTGCCTCCTCAGTTATGCCCCATCTACCTGGCTGTCCCGCTCAGATACAAACACAGGGTTGTTTCATAGCGAGACGTTTCTCTGTACGAAGCCACATCGCTTAGGGGTAGGGTGACCAGATGTCCCGATTTTATAGGGACAGTCCCGATTTTTGAGTCTTTTTCTTATATAGGCTCCTATTACCCCCCACCCCCGTCCCGATTTTTCACATTTGCTGTCTGGTCACCCTACTTGGGGGCCTGCCTGAAGGATCCCCCATGGGCCCCCTGTCCCACCTGGCCCTGCAGCACCATCACTCTAGGTCTCTCACAGACTGCCGCGCCAGGAGGAAGTCCTCCTATTTGTCTCACTCTCACACAGCTTCTGTCTCTGGTTCCTTTTGGCCTCCAAAAGGTCACAAATCCCTGTCCTCTCAGTGTGTCCTTCTCACTGGCTTTTGTGCCAGTCCACTGGGATGCTCCCAGGTCTTCAGTTTCAGGCCAGGCTGACCCTTTTCCTATCCCCTTTTCCACAGACACTTTTCCCCCTGGCTGCATATATGGACCCCGCATTCAAAAACACCTGTCTGCAGAGACAGCAAGGCATAAACCACTAGGAGCCAGATTTATTGGCTGTTTGTAGTCGCCTTTGCATTCAATCACTAGCTAGGAGCCAGCTTTATTGGCTGTTTATAGTTGCCTTTGCATTCAATCACTAGGAGCCAGGTTTATTGGCTGTTTATAGTCGCCTTTGCATTCAATTTTCTCCTGCAATATTCACACAAAGTAATTGTGTTTGTGTGGACATGGGCAGTCCTGGCTTGAAAGGTGCAGTCACACATCCTAGTACCTCCTGTTTGATTAATCACCGCAGTGTCATGCTTTTGGACTGGGGTTTTTGGCAGCACTGAGCTGTGCGAATAAGCAGTGTCCCATCTAGACCACATGTAGGCACTGGGCCAAGTTCAAAGACGAATCCAGTCTGATGTAACTTACCGTTTCTCTCAGCCCCTTCAGCACGTCACCCCAACTCCTAGCCTACTACTCCCATGCCCCTCTGCTTCCACATCACCTCTGACCATGGCCCTCTCAATCTAACCAGCTTGCATTGTGACCTACCCCAGCTGAGTCCCCTTTTCTCCTTGGTAAGAAGGTCGGATGGTGCCTGAGTCAATGTGAGGAGCTGTTTTCTGCGTAGGGTGACCAGACGTCTGGATATAAGGGGCTTTGTCTTATATAGGACCCTGTTACTCCTCCCTGCCCCCATCCTGATTCTTCATACTTGCTCTTTGGTAACCCTAGTTCTGCCCGCATTTACACCCGTTTAGTGCCACAGTGAGGAGCTGAGGGCCAGGGAGTCTAAGTCACAGCCCCTCGCACCTCACCTCTGAACATCACCCTCTGGAGAAGTGTGGAATGGGCTCTGGGGAGACAGCCAAGGGCCTGTATCTGGACTAGGGAAGGGGCAGTGTGGAGGTCTCCAGGCTGTCTAATGAGAGTGGCGGAGTGGGAGAGGTCTCTGTGGTCAGAGCAGAGGGTGGAGCTTCTAGGCCATACGTGACAGGAGTGTGAGATGTTGTAGCCAGTGGGCCATGCTGGGTAGCTGGGATGGGGGCAGGGGAGAGGGTTGAATCTCTGGTCTAAGGCAAGACATTTGTGCCCCTAACGAGAGGCTGAGCTGGAGGATGGGCCCTGGGCTGTGTGTGTGTGGGGGGAGATGGCCCACACTGGAAAGGCTGGTGGGTTCAGGAGAAGGCTTCCAGCTGGGCAGAATTATAGCTGTGACTGAGACAAAGCTGCTTTGCCAACATTTATTATTATAGCCACTGTCTCGTAGCCAGGCTGCTTAGAATTAATGGAGCTTATTTACAACCATCGCTGTGTCTTAAGCAAGTTTGTTATCTGAGTGTGACATTCATTATGTGTGAGGCAGGTGGAGAGGGCTGGGCCTGGGGGCTTACCTGCCGGCACAGTCCAGGGGGGGGGAAGCTGGTGTGAGGGACGGAGGGGCAGACAAACACCATGAAACAAGCAGTGATCACCTGGCATCTGATGCTGGGTGAGGAAAAGGTGTCTCTTGGCTACACTCGACTGGAGGTAACAGCTATAAATCCCTTTCATTACACATGGGAAATGAGGCCTAGAAATGGCCTCTCCTAACATCCCATTGCAAGCTGAGCTCTGGCAGGCAGCAGCTGGGACCGTCTCACTGAGCTGATGTTTTGTGACAAGGTCTGGAACCTCCTCGAGTCAGTGATGGACAGTCATTGACACCGGTCTCTACATCACCTTAGAGCCCATCTAATCACCAACTGAGTGGGGCAGCAAAGTTTGTTTTTTAACCCTAATTCAACACCAGTTTGTGTTACTGTAACGGTAGAGCGTGAGGAGTAGTGTTTTCACTTAACAGATGTTTGTCTAGAACTTTAACTCCATTGTCACAGAGTTTTTGTTTGATAATTTTCTTAGTTTTTAGAAAGATTTTTTAACTGTAGAGTGTGAAACCTGTAGATGGTGCTGTTGCAATTTGGATCTAGGAGCAAACTGGCTTTCGCTGCACTCCAGTGGTGCAGACTGTGTGGACAGTCATAGAGTGCGGCCAGGAGATTCCATTTCCTTATAGCACAAATCACCAGTGTTGTGCTCTCTGGGCACCTCACAATGTTAACGCTTAGCGTGGTGATTCGACATGGCCCCTGGGAGCTGGAATCACCTCCTCCACCCAGTTCCCCAGGTCCTTCTGCCCTAACAGGGCCAGCTGCTGCAGCAGAACCGGCTGCAGGCAGGAAGGCAGCCATGCAATCAGGAGTTCCCCTTGTCTCTACCTAATTGGCCTGTGATTTATGACCTGTGACACAAGACAAGAACAATGGCCTGGCCTCTCATCATCCACAGTGGGAACAAATGGCCTCATTTCCCAGCACAAAGTGAACCCTCCTTGGCAGGATGCTGGGCTCAGTCCAACGGCCAGTGGGGAAATCCTAGAGGAAGATTCCCCGCAGAGGTGGCCCCGTCTGGGCGTCACCCATCAGACGGGATTGCTGAGGCCATTTGAGATAGGAACAGAACAGCTCGGCAGTGAAGCACGGGGGGGCCAGCAATGCCTGGCACTGTGGGGAGCAGGGCAGCCGGGGTCACACAGAACTGGGTCTGGCTTTGGCTGTTTGGAGTGTCTCTGGATACAGGGTGTTAGAGAGCCCAGGGCAGGGATCTCAACACCGAAAGCACTTCAGACAAGTCCAAACTGGACCCATTCCTGAAAACAGCGTCTCTGCGCTGGTGCTGCACCCGGTTGTTGGGGGATCATGGGCCCAGTCTGGTGGCCTGACCGAGGGCTAGTGATCTGCCTGCTGTGTGTGGGAGCCAGGCCTCAGTCTTCCCCGTGGCTTCCTGTTTCTCAGCAGAGGAGGCCATAATGAGGGAGGGACCAGGAGCAAGCGGGGGGGGGGGGGGGGAGAGGACGGGGAAGGGACAAGGCAGGCCCAGGTGTGAGGGGGGCCCAGGGATGAGGGGGGCCCAGGTGTAATTGGGGGGCTCATGGACTCAACAGGCCCAGGTGTAAAGGGGGCCCAGGGGCTAGGGGGGTCCAGGTGTAAGGGGGGCCCAGAGACACAGCAGGCCCAGGTGTAAGGGGCACCCAGGAACGCAGGGGCCCAGGGACGCAGCAGGCCCTCTTTGTATACAGTAGGAGCTAGAGAAACATGAAAGAAAGCAGAGGTGCTCTACTTAGCAGGGAAGGAGAGCTAATAACTGAGGACAGCAAGATGGCTGGGGGTGTTTTATGCCAATTTTTTTTCCAGGCTTCATTAAAAAGGTTAATGGTGACCAGATATGCAACAGGATTACTGTTAACAAGAAAGGGGAAGGAACACAAGCTAAAATAGGGCAAGAACTGGTTAAAGAATATTGTGATGCACTGGCTGTATTCAGGGCCTGATGAAATTCATCACAAGGTACTTAACAAACTAGCTGCAGCAATCTCAGAACCATTAGTAATTACCTTCCAGAGCTCATGGAGGATTGGGCCAAAAGAAATCTGATGAGGTTCAACAAGGACAAGTGCAGAGTCCTGCACTTAGGATGGAAGAATCCCATGCACTGCTACAGGCTGGGGAGTGACTGGCTAAGTAGCAGTTCTGCAGAAAAGGACTTAGGGGTTACAGTGGACGAGAAGCTGGATATGAGTCAGCAGTGTGCCCTTGTTGCCAAGAAGGCTAATGGCATATTGGGCTGCATTAGTAGGAGCATTGCCAGCAGATCGAGGGAAGTGATTATTCCCCTCTATTCGGCACTGGAAAGGCCACCCCTGGAGTATTGCGTCCAGTTTTGGGCCCCCCACTACAGAAAGGATGTGGACAAATTGGAGAGAGTCCAGCGGAGGGCAAAGAAAATGATTAGGGGGCTGGGGCACATGACTTACGAGGAGAGGCTGAGGGAACTTGGCTTATTTAGGCTGCAGAGGGGAAGAGTGAGGTGGGATTTGATAGCAGCCTTCAACTACCTGAAAGGGGGTTCCAAAGAGGATGGAGCTAGGCCAGGGGTGGGCAAACTTTTTGGCCTGAGGGCCACATCGGAGTATGGAAATTGTATGGCGGGCCATGAATGCTCACAAAATTGGGGGTAGGGGTGCAGGAGGGGGTGAGGGCTCCGGCTGAGGGTGCGGGCTCTGGGGTGGGCCCAGAAATGAGGAGTTCGGGGTGTGAGAAGGGGCTCCGGGTTGGGGTGCGGGGGGGGGGGGTGAGGGCTCTGGGGTGGGGCCGGGGATGAGGGTTTGGGGTGCAGGAGGGAGTTCCAGGCTGGGACTGAGGGGTTTCGAGTGTGGGAGGGGAATCAGGGCTGGGACAGGGGGTTGGGGTATGGGGGAGGGGTGTGAGGAGTCCGGCTGGTGGTGCAGGCTCTGGGGTGGGGCTGGAGATGAGGGGCTTGGGGTGCAGGAGGGTGCTCTGGGCTGGGACCAATGGGTTTGGAGGGCAGGAGGGGGATCAGGGATGGGGCAAGCTGTTGGGGGCACAGGGTGTGTGTGTGAGGGCTCTGGCTGGGGGTGGGGCTGGGGATGAGGTGCTTGGGGTCCAAAAGGGGGCTCTGGGCTGGGATTGAGGGGTTCGGAGGGTGGGAGAGAGATCAGGGCTGTGGCAGGGGATTGGGGCACGGGTGGGGGGGGCTCAGGGGTGCAGGCTCCGGGCGGTGCTTACCGCAAGCAGCTCCTGGAAGCATGTCTCCCCTCTGGCTGCGAGGCGTGGCCAGGCGGCTCTGCGCTGCCCCATCTGCAGGCACCACCCCTGCAGCTCTCATTAGCCGGGAACCCCAGCCAATGGGAGCTGTGGGGGCAGCATCTGCAGACAGGGCAGCACACAAAGCCGCCTGGCTGCGCCCTCGGCTTACTACATAGGAGCTGGAGGGGGGTCATGCCACCTGCTTCCTGGGAGCGGCGCGGAGCGGGGCAAGCCCTTGACCCCACTCCCCGGCTGGAGCACGGGAGCAGGACATGCCCCAGACCCCGCTCCCCGGCGGGAGCTGAGGGCCCGATTAAATGGTCTGATGGGCCACATGTGGCCCATGGGCTGTAGTTTGCCCACACCTGAGATAGGCTGTTCTCAGTGGTGGCAGATGACAGAACAAGGAGTAATGGTCTCAAGTTGCAGTGGGGGAGGTCTAGGTTGGATATTAGGAAACACTATTTCACTAGGAGGGTGGTGAAGCACTGGAATGGGTTACCTAGGGAGGTGGTGGAATCTCCATCCTTAGAGGTTTTTAAGGTCAGGCTTGACAAAGCCCTGGCTGGGATGATTTAGTCGGTGTTGGTCCTGCTTTGAGCAGGGGGTTGGACTAGATGACCTCCTGAGGTCTCTTCCAGCCCTGATCTTCTATAATTCTATGATCCTGGAAAAAATTATTAAACAGTTTGTGAGCGCCTAGAGGATAACAGGGTTCAAAGGAACAGCCAGCATGGATGTATCAAAAACAAATCATGCCAAACCAACCTAATTTCCTGCTTTGACAAAGTTACTGTCCTAGCGGCTAGTGGAGGGAAGCCAAGATGTGCTATATGTTGTTTTTTGTACGGCTTTTGACATTCCCATAAGTAGGGCTTCATGTCTGTCACGGAGGTCGCAGAAGTCATGGACTGTGACTTCTGCAGCAGCCAGTGTGGCTGAACCTAGGGCCGCCTGAGCGGCTGGCCTCAGGGACAGCTGCTCAGGCAGCCTTGTGGACAGCCACACCGGCAGCTGCTGGAGCGGCTCTGCAGCCAGCCTCTTGGGCAGCCCCGCAGCCAGCAGCACCAGCCGCTGCTGGAGCGGCCTGAGGCCAGCCGCACCGCTCGCTGCTCTGGCAGCCCCGGGCAGCTGGCCCCAGGGACCACTCGAGCAGTGGCCAAATAGGCTGGCCCCGGGGACCACCTGAGCAGGGTCCCGGGGGCTCCTGGCAGCGGACCTGGGGCGGCCAGAGCAGTGGCTGGCATCCCAGGGCTCCCCCCGGCAGCAGCCAGAGCAGGACCCCGGGGCTTCCCCCCCCCCGGCGGCAGCTGGAGTGGCAGCACAACCCCTGGGGCTTCTCCCCCGCCCCCCCCCCCGGTAGCGGATGGAGCAGCAGCGGGACCCCCGGGGCTATTCCCCCACCAGTGGTGGCCAGAGTGGCAGCGGGATCCCTGGGGCTTCCCCCGCCCCCGGCTGCAGGTGCCATGAGCCCTCTGGTCCCCCCCCCCCAGTTCAATCAGGGGTATTTATGTTATAAGTCATGGACAGATTGGCGCCGCAAGCCTGGGAGGCGGGAAAAGTGAAGCAGCCACGGCGTGCTCGGGGAGGCGGGGCAGGGGTGAGCTGGGGCGGGGAGTTCCCCTGCGTGCCGCGCCCCCCCGCCCCCCTTGCCGGTGGCTACCGAGGCGGCCGAAGATCTGGCCGCCGCGGTCGCTGCCGAAGAAAATGGCGCCCCCCAAATCCTAGTGCCCTAGGTGACCGCCTAGGTCGCCTAAAGGTTACACCGGGGGGGGGGGGGTGCCTCAGGGTGGGGGGTGGGGAGCTGCCGCTGGGGGGGCGCCTCAGGGCGGGGGCTTGGGGACGGGGGGTGGGGGGGTACAAGGTGGAAGTTTCACCTAGGGCGCGAAACATCCTTCCACCGGCCCTGTATTACACGGGCGGTCATTGTCCCGCTCTACTCGGCATTGGAGGATGGTGTTCAGTTCTGGGCACCACATTTTAGGCAAGAAATGGAAACTAAAGAAGGTGCAGAGGAGAGCAACGAAAATGTGAAAAGGTTCAGAAAACCGAATGTATGAGGAAAGGTTCAAAAACTGGGCTTAAGAAAGGAAGGCTAAGGGGGGACCTGATAACAGTCTTCAAACACGCAAAGGCTGTTATAAAGAGGAGGGGGATCAAGTGTTCTCCATGGCCACTGAAGGTCAAGAAGCGATGGGCTAAGTCTGCAACAGGGGAGATTTAGGTCAGATATTAGGAAAAACTTTCTAACACTAAGGGGAGTTAAACTCTGGGAACGAGTCCCAAGGGAGCCCCCTCACTGGAGGTTTTTAGCAACAGGCTGGATAAACCTCTGTCAGGGATGGTCCAGGGTCACTTGGTCCTGCCGCAGCACCGGGGGCTGGGCTAGAGGAGCTCTGGAGGGCTCGTCCACTCTGCACTCCTAGGATGCCATGGCCTAGCCCCTCTGCAACAGTGGTTTCCAAGCTGTGGCTCGCAGACCCCCGGGGGGCGCAGACTATGTCTGCGATATCCAAAGGGGGGCGCGCCTCCATTCAAAACTTTGTAGGGGTCCACAAATGAAAGAAGGTTGAAAGCCGCTGCTCTGCAGCAAGGGTGTTGCACAGGCAGTCACTGCGTTTGTCTCCACTGCAGCAGCTGCCCACAGCTTGCGCCCCGCTGGCATGAGCCTGCTGACCAGCTGGGAGACTCGCTCCCTGCTGCAGGGCAGACAGAGCCGGTGAGAGCCCCCGGCACAGGGCAGCAGAGACGGACGGATGGAGGAGGAGGGCTTAGGGCGAAGGGAAGGGTTGGGGTGACTCTGGCGGCTGGGGAGGGGTGAAATGGGGCAGAGGGAGAATGTGGGGAACAGCCAGGGCGGCCTGGGGTCAGGAACAGATGGGGGAGGCTCAGCGGAGACTCAGGGATAATGTGGGGCCAGAGAGGAAAGCGAGGCGGGGCCAGCCTGTGACACTGGGGCCCCGCTGGCGTCCAGGCGAGGGGGGCAGAATCAAAGCCAGCCTTGGAGATGGGGTGAGTGTGGGCCGAGGAACATGCCCTTTCATGGTAAGCAGCCAGTCCTGTGCCCAGATGACCCCTCTGCCTGTCCCCCAGGGCGCAGGAGTAGCAGCATCAGGAAGCAGTGTTTTCAGAACTAATGCTTTGATCATCATTTTTACAAAGCCATTTTCCTGGGGCAAAGGCCACAAATCACAGTCAGTGCCTGGCTCAGGGCCCCAGGACGAGGCTGCAGCCAAGCTGCCAGGCAGGCTTGGTGCTGGATGCTTCACAGATGCCATGGCTCATGCAGCCATGATACCAGCCAGCCAGCCACGCTGGGCACAGCTGGTTGCAAAAGCCAGTCTCAAGCCGGTGACAGCAGCTCCCAGCTCTAGCTCTGCAGACAAGAATCAGTCTGCCCCACATGATGACCACTCAGTGACCAGGGGATCAGGCAGGGACTGGGGGATCTGTGATGTACCAGCCGGCTGTCTGGGCTCAATTCACAAGTACAAATGATACTGCAACCCACTGAGCTTCTGTGCTGGATGGGAAGAGGGGGGAACCACAAGGTGATGCCTCTGGATAAACTCCCAAACCATCATTGTTGGTGCTCATTCCCATAGAATCCACTCCCAACGGCTTAGGAGTGGCCCAGGACTGGGATGGCTGGGGGTTGGGATTGAGAAGCATGGGAAGTCCAGGGAAGCAGGGAGCATCCCTCTCCAGTGTCCCATGTTTGGAGAGCTGTCACTCATTTTTGTCTCACCTGCATTCTCCCCAAAACTCGGAGTCTCCTCACTTTATTGGAGGAAATTGCCATCAGAAATAATGACTCTTGAATAGGAGATTCTAGAGTTACTTTCCCAAAGGAAGGAATCCTGCAGTACCTTCCCCTTCCTGAAGGGGAGCTGGCGTGCTCCTTGGTTTGGGTCTCTGTCCCACTTGGAGCAGGGAGCTGAGTGAGTGAAAAGTGCCCGGCACAAATCATAGGTACAGGGAATCTCTCCCCGGCACTGGCAGGTGGAGAGGGAGGCAGGAGGAGAGCTGGGGTGGGAAATGCTTTCCCATCCTGTGGAACTCAAGATCTATTTTTTTTCCCATTCCACACCAGCTGGACACCAAGCCCTGCCAACATTTTCTTGGAAAAAACAGAGAGCGAGCGAGAGCAGCCTTCAAATATCCAACAGTCCAGAGGTTCAGCTGCTCTGCTGGAGTGTGGGGGACCTGGGATCACATCCCTGCGCTGCCTGGCTTGGCGCAGGGCCTTGAATCTGGGGCTCCCCTCAGTACCCTAACCCCAGGGTCAGTCCTGACTTAAGCAGAACAGCGCAGACAGCCAGGCTGGAGAGAGGCTCCTATAGCCCAGGTTCAAATGTGGGCCAGGGGAGTGCCCGAAGCACTGGGCTGTCAGCGACTGGGGCAAGGCCCCGTCTGGCTTTGACAAGAAATTCCTGCTTGAGCTGAGAAAACTTCCTGGGCAGCTTCACAGACACCAAGACATTCCTGAGGAAAGTCTCTGTTTCCAGGACTCACCATCTTCCAATGAAAACCTGTTTTGTCAGAAAGCCCTGACCAGCTGTGCTCAGGAGCGAGGAGTGTTAGCCCAGCATGTGTCTGTATCAGCGGGCAGGATCGAACTGGGGAACTCTGGAGCTTAGTGCCTGAGCTTCTACCGCATGAGCTAAAAACCAGCTGGCTGTTAGCTAAGGCTGTAGAGCAGACTCATTTAACTCTCTCTTTAAGTGGTCTCGGTGCCACTAGATGGGACAGAACACCACACCCAGAAGGTGTGTGGGTTACACCTGCACCACTCTGCACTCTGCCTTTGCTCTCAGCCCTTCACCTTCATTACGGGAGCAAATCTATTTTAGGAGGACAGTGTAGGTGGGCAAAGGAGCCCCTGGACTCACCACAGTGATGATGCAGTTCCCCATGGTGTCCGCGTGCTGTGCGAATTGTGACTGGTACAGGAAAGCTCTCTCTGCCTTTGTCTTTCTGTCCAAGGGGAGGGGACAGGCTGCTGCTACAAGATAAGACCTGGGATATTAAAAACAAACTTTCTGCTCCAGTGAAACCCCCGGAGTGAAGGAAACAGGGGGAGCCGCACTGCCAGTAAGTGCCTGGAGTCCTCTGCGCAGGAAACACTCCTGGAGGGGACCAATCTACTGGATATCCTGGCAGGGTCCCCAATGCCAAGGAATGCATCTCTCTTCCAGGCTTCCTGTCTGGATGCCTCATATACATGTTCCAGGCCCTGAGACAAATGCATGCCAGAGACCTGACCCGACTGACTCCATATCTCAGACTACACGTAGCACCAACCTACAGCCAGATTACAGCCAACCCCACATGGCATCCTTCAGGGTCCAGTTCACTGGCCCGCATGGTGTGGGCACCTGTCCTTCCCTGTTCCTCCCAATCCCACGACCCTCCCATTCCACCATCACCCTCACCTCTCTGGCCTGTTTGTTTGCTTCTTACCTTAGAAATGTCAGGACTGGTGATCCTGGGCTCCCCTGGTTTGGCTGGAGGACTCATAGCAGGGCTCACCTGTGTATCAGGAGCTTTTCCTCCCCGTTACTCAAAGGGGGAGGCAGGGTTTGGATTTTTAACTCAGACCTCCTTTTCCCAAGTGTGTATTAGTCATTTGAGTTACACAGGCATCTACAAAAGCAAACTCAACCCAAAGTGTGTCAGACAGTCTGATTACATCTCCCTTCCCCACTCTGCTGCTATCTCTCATGTGCCTGGGCAGATGAGACTTGCATTTCTCATGTCAAAAACAAAACAAAAAAAAAGACAAATTCTAAGGCCTTCATAATCCTTATCATCAAACAGGAGACATAAAGGCATAGGCCCCCTCTTCATCCCTTTGCTGGTCAGCTTCAAAATGGTACAGATCTAGGCCCAGATCTCCCCCCCCCCCACACACACACATACATTCATGGGGTGTAATCTTCCTAGTGTGCAAAGAGGAGGGTGTGGTTCCTCCACTAACTCACCCCCCTTGTGAGCCTACCAAAGCCCCCCAAAGGGCTCTGGGCACCGCCAAAATTAATGACTCGTAATTAGCCTTTGAATTTCTGAGTGGAAAAGGAATGTGGCTGTTTGGTGGACAACATGCTGTAGTATTTAGTAATTACACACTAAGCAACTGTGTTATTTTGCAATAATTTTATTAAATAAACGAAAGACTTATTCTTTGATTACCAGAGAATACTAAATAATTCACTACTTAGCACTGATCGGAATGAGTGACTCTTACTGTGAACTACTCACAGAACAAGTAAACCTGTTTGTAAGAAACTGAATTGTTAATTCCCAGTCATCAGCATAATATTGCAACATGTGCAGTGAAATAGCAGCAATTAGACAATAGCCCAGATAATAACTACCTATCAAACAGCTCACCCTAACTATTACATATTACATATAACAACAGTGATAAAAGAACCATTACGGTTGCCATGTAAAGCCCTCAGAAGTCAGGAAATGCCAGAATTAAGGCTGCCTGTGTAACTTGAATTCTGCCCTGCATTAAGAAAAGGTCTTTCCCAGTATTGCGCAGAGATTCTGTGGCAAAGCCAAGGACAGAATCCAGCTAGCCTGGGCCCCAATCCAGCATCTTAACCACAAGAGATGTCTTTTTCTTCATACAGTCCTCTCTCTCACCCACTGTCCATCCTGTGCACTGAATGAGGCAGGAGTTCTGTGGAAAAAATAGCATGTGATCATGTGATTATAAAGACTGTGCATACACCCAAAGGGGCAGCGCTAAGATTTCATGGGCAACTGTGCATTTGGCATTTCCTGACTTTTGAGTGCTTGACTTTGCAAACGTAACATCCTGCTCATGTATTTTGTAGGTAATTTTCTAGCTTTTTAAAAATAAAAACAGAAACAAGAGGAATCCCATCACGTGGAATCCTCAGGGTTGGATGCTTTAGACACACAGCCTCCACCTCTAGCACATGTACTAAAAGAGTATCTGGTAGCAGTGGCAGGATTTACATTCTATGTGGACCAGTAACTAGAAGGAAATGCAGCACACACTGTATCAATTTCTTACACAGCTATTTGCTAGAGAGCAGGGAGCTGTTGGGAACCAGCATTCCTGGGTTCTATGCTTGGCCCTAGAGGGGTGTGTGGGCTGGTGGTTACAAACAGCACAGCCAAGCACATAGATTTGGCACAGCCATTTTGAAAGGCAGGGTGGCTACGTGGATGAGCCTTAGGTCTGCTCCCTAGTGCTGCCAGAAGAGTTTGTGCAATCTTTCTGTGTACTACTTGCCTGCTTCTTAGATGGGGGCCCGTGGACATGCTCACTAAGGAGTGTGAAGTGCACAGAATTTTCAGTACCACCCAATGTAAGAGCTGAGATTAGAGGCCAACTTCTCCATTGTCCAGCCCCTTATGTTGTCATTTACACCTGCAAAGTGGGTATTACATACCACTGCTCCAAGCTGGGAGCATTTTATACCCACTTTGCACAGCTGCAAATAACGGCACAAGGTGTAGCTGGTGGAAAATCAGGCCCCAGATCTCATGGTCTCCTCCTGGTTCTCAGCTCAACATTTCTTCCTTTAGGCCAAAGCATATCTGGCTGCAGTTGCTGCACATGTGTCTGCTCTGGAGCTCCAGCTCTGTTGGGTCCCAGGGCATTCTCTGTGCAATTGGCCTGTGCAGGTAACGGTCAGTGGCACTGGGGAGCATGCTCAGTGCATAAGGACTGTTCCAAGATTTTATCAGCAAGTGGCTACCAGACCCTACTGAGCACGGGCAAACAAAGCTTTTCAGAGGCTTATACCTCAACCAAGCCTGAGTGGATTGTATACGGCCAGCAAGAGGCACCTTGCTGACCTGAGCGTGATATCCCTACCACAGTCCAAGCCCCTGTTCCCCAGCATGGAAGCTCTAGAGCTTTTCCAAAAAAAATGGCTGGAATGGTCTTTAACAGTAGTGAGGCTATTTATTCTGGCCTGTCGCTTGAAACAGCTGAACCATTTTTGTTCAGACTTTTACTAACTGACTAGCTAGCAAGGTAGATACTGTCTGAGGCAGAGCGTAGGGAATAGTTCAGCCAAACAGGTAAAGTCTGGCAAAGTTATGAGCAACTGATAACAGGAATTGTTAGGCAAACTTAGCTCCAGACATCAGGGCAGCTCCCCCTATAGTCATTCCCTCCTAACTAAACATTTAATAAAATGTCTAAAGACATTTTACAGAAACTTCAGCAAAAGTGGATGACTGGTCAGTCCTCATATGAGAAAGGAGAGTCAAGGTGGGGGTGAGTGGGGCTGTGGGGGGCAGGAGGGTGAGAAGCTAGTGAGAATGGAGGGGCATGGCCCACTCAGCCTGGCACCAGCGAGGGTGGAAGGAAGCAGCTTTTGCAAGCTCCTGGATGGTGCCTGAAGCAGACCAGATTCATTTGCAATGTGTGTGTGTCTGTCTGTTTGTGTGTGTGTGTGTGTCTGTCTATCAGTGTGTCTGTGTCAGTGTGTCTGTTTATCAGTGTGTCTGTGTCTGTATCAATGTGTCTGTGTCAGCGTGTCTATCAGTGTGTGTCTGTATCAGTGTGTCTGTGTGTCTGTCTGTGTCAGTTTGTGTCTGTCTATTAGTGTGTCTGTGTGTCTGTATCAGTGTGTCTGTCTGTTAGTGTGTCAGTGTGTCTGTGTGTGTGTCTGTGTGTCTGTCTGTGTCTGTGTGTCAGTGTGTGTGTCTGTGTCTGTGTGACTGTATCAGTGTGTCTGTGTCTCTGTGTGTGTGCCTGTCTACCCGTGTGTCTGTGTGTCAGTGTGTGTGTGTCTGTATCAGTATGTCTGTGTGTCTGTTTGTGTCTGCGTTTATGCGTCTGTCTGTCTATCAGTGTGTCTGTGATGTTTTGGGGATCACCCAGATCAGTAAGGAGCTCTGTCACCGCCTGCCCTGTGTTGTTGGGTGCCTTAATGCCATGCTGCCTTAATGCCATGCTGCCATGGCTCAGAGCCTTGGCACCGGTAGCCAGCCTACCAGCATAAAGGTCTCACCCTGGTCACTCCTTGCAAGGTGACTTCAGCGGCCCTTCCTGTCCCAAGTGCCTCTAAAACAATCTGCACCGAGTTCTTAACTGCCAGACACTTTCACTTTCCCCCTCTGATCTGCTCACTGTTATCAGTTCTCTTTGGGACCCACACTCCACACAGTTTGCACCACAGAGACCTGCTTGGGGTAAAAATAAACAAAAGGTTCATTGACTAGAAGAGCCCCCGATTCAGAGATGGGCTGGCTGGGATGATTTAGTTGGGAATTGGTCCTGCTTTGAGCAGGGGGTTGGACTAGATGACCTCCTGAGGTCCCTTCCAACCCTGATATTCTATGATTCTATTCTTTGATTCTATGGTGAGGGAGAGCAAACCCAGCAAGTTACCCAGAAAATAAACATAAAGACACACCCTCAGGGTTTCACACTTCTACAGTAGATAAAATTTCCTTTTCTAACATGTTACCTAGTGCCTTTGCTCACTTTCCCAGCATGTCCTCTGTCCTAGAGGGGATCCAGCACCCCACTTGGATGCTGGCCCTCAACATCTGGATAGCCTCCACATCAAACCCCTTCCCCTTTAATAGGCTTTGCAGGATTTTTTCTCTCTCTCACACTATGATGGTGATTCATGGTGGGGAAATTCCCTCCTTTCTGAGGCCAGGGCTACACTACAGCCCTATATCGAGATAACTATGTCGCTCGGGTTTGAAAAATCCACCTCCCTAGGCAACGTACTTACACCGACCTAAGCCCCATGTAGACAGCGCTGTGCCAGCGGGAGAGCTTCTCCCGTCTCGCACGGAGGTGGATTCACTCACTGACGGGAGAGCTGTGGGAGCCTCGTCACTAAAGCTGTGCTGCTGTAGGGCTGTACGTGATGACAAGCCCTTTGTTTTGCAAGACTGGGGTTTTCTTTTCAGGTTCAAGTTGTTTCAGTGGTTTCTCATCACTTGTCTGTTTCTGGGTTGGACAATGCGAGCTGCTTGGAGCTAGTGTCATAGGCGCCGACTCCGTAGGTGCTCCAAAGCTCCAAAGCTGGAGCACCCACGGAAAAAAATTAGCGGGTGCTTAGCACCCACTGTCAGCCAGCTCCCCTCCTTCCCCCCAGCGCCTCCCGCCTGCTGCTGATCAACTCCTCCCCATCCCTCCCATCGCCTACCGCCTGCCGCGATCAGCTGTTTCGTGGCGTGCAGGAGGTGCTGGGGAGGAAGGGGGAGAAGCGAGGATGGGGCGGGGTATGCTCAGGGGAGGGGGCGGAACTGGGCGGGAAGAGACCGGGCAGAGGCAGGTCAGGAAGAGGTGGGGTGGGGGGGGGACTTGGGAGAAGAGGTCCTGCTCCAGGCCTGGGCTCCAGCTCTGGGGGACCCGTCTGCTTGTCATAGCTGACACACCCATCCCTGCGGTATGGCACTGGCTGTGACCACAGGCCCAGGTCACTCATGCCAGGCCACCAAGTGCCATGCAGGGGAGCCAGCCAGGGCTTGCACCCACCCAGCACTGCCATGGGGATGAGGGAGAAGCCTCAGGCGGCAGAGGCAGCCGCTGGCTTGAGTAGCTGTCTCCCTGCCAGAGCCACTGCCTCTGTGGAGCACGTAGCCATCCAGGCTGGGTGGACAGGGTGGGTGACCCGAGGGGGAGAATCTCCACTGAATGCTCCGCAGAGTGAGACCACCACCCCCACGGCCATTCTCCCTGCGCAGCTCCATGCGTCCCCTTCCAAACCACCATTCCTGGGAGCCCGCAGGGACACTCCAGCACTCCTAGACCACCACTGGGGCGCTCTGGGTCTGGGGCTTGCTGCTCCTGTGCCCCAGAGCATTCTAGCTCCTTTCATGCTGCTGTCGCTGCCAGTTCTGTTCCTGACCCTCTGCCAGCCACACCCAGCTGCCTCCTCTCCCCAGAGAAAGCTCGTATGTCTCCCTCCTCTCCTTCTCCTGGCTCCGCTTTCCCTTCGCCTCTCCAAGCCCACACGATTCTAGCAGCTTCGTTATATTTCAGGCTTTGATCACTGATGCTGCTAAAAATGCTGTCACCTCCAGAAAGGGGACTGTGGAGGAGCAAAGTTTCAGGGCAGCATCAGTGACCTCCGTTGGGGCTGAACCCTGCTCTGCAGAGACTTCAGTGGAAGCACAAGGAGGGCCTGGCGTCACGGGCGCCACTCACAGCTGGGTTCTCCCATGGCTCGAGGTTCACAACCGGGAATGTGTCACTGTGATCACAGGCCCTAGTCAGCCCACTTAGCTGGCTGGCCAGTTTCCATTTACACAGCACACACATGCTGCGGACTGGCTTCTTGGTTTGGATGCTCACAGACAATTAGAGGTGTAACAAGGGTATCCGTTCTTGGATTTACCAATCTGGGATGATTTTTGATGAGGAAGAAGCAGAGGAAACCCGTTGTCGGGAGAGTCTGAGGCAATGATGCATTCAGACATGCCTTGAACTGTGTCGAGTCTCCATTTCTTTGTTTGCCCGCTGGGCCCTTTGCTGCTGAATTCTTCTTGATTCAGCCAGAAAGACTCGCTAGTTACAGATCTACCCCAGCAGCTTGTGCATTAAGCAGGCTCTACGTGCCCTTGGAAAGTCTCCCCCAAGAGTATGAAGTGCCCAATTCCAGTCCTAGTGGCTTATGTTAGAGCAATGTCATTTGGGGGAGAAATGCAATCTATTTTAGGAAAGAAAGGAACATTTCTCTGGCAGGTTGATTTAAAAATAAATGGCAAATTTTGGAAGTGCTCAGAGAGTTGGGATATTAGAGGCAACCCCAGGGGTTGCAGCTTAGTGGGCAGAGGGGTGAGGCAGCTGCCAAAGACACATGCTAAAAATGAGCTCAGTACAAAATCTATGCAGTGGATTGTGACTCTGGCAGACCAGGTGCCAGCTCATGCCAAGGCCCCAGGCATCAACTGAACCAGTCTGACTCACCTGTGTGTTAGTATTGTTACAATAGGTATTAGAGTTATAAAAATGTGTTTGTTTAGACTTTTTAGCTTATAATAATCTTATAACGGCTGAACCTCATGAATAGTATATACCTCGATTGCATTCATCACCATGTATTTTTTGAAAGGTTTCCATGCCCCATTTAGGGCTTATGTCCCGCCCTCCATCCCCGTTTCTGTTGATGTCGAGGTTTGGTGCCGTCGGCCATTTTGAAAATTTTTTAACTGCCTTATTCTTATCTAAAAAAACAGAACCCAAGCATTTTTCCCACCATGTAGCCCTTTTACATAGGAGCTTTAATAAAAGTTAAAACCATAAGCCCTTAGTAAAAACAAAAGTTTTTAAAAGCTTTTTGTTAGTAAGGACTTGTGGATTTAGGCCGGGGGTGTTTCTGCATGCTCTTTTTTATTGAAACACACCTGTAAATAAAGGGATGTGTCTTCATATAGGCCTGTCTTTTCAAGTAAACATAAAGCAGAACTTTATTCCTTTACAAAACTTACTGTAACTTGTACTTGCATTTGTTAAAAAGTTTGGGGAAGAAGCAGCCTTCTTATCTCTGAACCACTGACTCACAGAGGCTGTTTTTGCTAACAGGAGCTTTGCTGCAGCTTCAAATTGTCCTTACTAAAAAAATAACCAATGTTAGTCTAAAACATAGGGGGAAACTTTTAAACATTGTTTGTTACTAAGGGCTTATGGTTTTAACTTTTATTAAAGCCCCTATGTAAAAGGGCTACGTGGTGGGGAAAATGCTTGGATTCTGTTTTTTTAGATAAGAATAAGGCAGTTAAGGGGGGGGTAGTGAGGGGAGGGGAGAGAGATGGCTCTTGTTTAAAAACCTTGGGACGACAGGATTGGTTCAGGAAAATGAATTCTATGACACTGCTGTAGAACAACATCTAATTGGTCAGATCCAAAGGCAGTGATAACAAGCCTGAGGAGCTGTGAACCTGGGCAGCTGACCCTTTCCGCAGAAACACTTGGAAGGATAAGATCTCTCTCTCTGACTCAACCACGTGCTGTCTATCTTTGCCCTTTGCAAAGGGGCTTTCTTTTCCCTTTTCTTGCCCTGTTCTCTCTTTTAACCTAACTTTATATGTTTCTCTTTTATTTAACTCTTTTAAAATGCTTTTTTCTTAACCTACCCTTGTATTTAATAGTTTAAATGCTTTTCTATTAACCTACCTTTATACTTTTTACTGTGTGCTTACTAACACTCTCTGCTTTATAAGATTCCTTTTGCCATGTGTGTTCTTTTTAAACCTACCTTTATAGTTTTCTCTTTTATTTAATGTTTTAAATGCTCTTTTCTTAACCTACCCTTATATTTAATACACCGTTTACATTTATCTTAACATTTTTATTCTTTAATAAATTGCCAAACTAGGCCTTTAAATCATCTCTCCTTACTAAACCTAACCAAACAACCTTTCTTTCCTTTTTTCCTCTAAACCTTACCAAAGCTTTCCTTTTTTAATCTTTAAGCTCTCCCACTCTATTCTTTCAACCTTTTTCTCTAAACAATCAACCAAATGTATCAAAGCACAAGCACGCAACATTCCCCCTATTCAAACATAAAAAATAATCTTTTTTTTTTTCAAAATGGCCAACGGCGCCAAACCTCGACACCAATGGAAACGGGGACGGAGGGCAGGACATAAGCCCTAAATGGGGTGTGGAAACCTTTCAAAAATACATGGTGATGAATGCTATTTGAGGTATATACTACTCTTATGTTATAAGGTCATATGTAAGTGTTTGCTCTGTGACTGTAAACCCACCAGTCAGGAGAGAAGCATTACCAAGTGTGAAATACTAGTTACCACACGAGGTGTCGTCTCCTCTCCACCAAAGGAAGGCCCATAGACACCAGACAAGCCATTGTGGATCATCAGTGGACAAAAGACTGTTGATTGCTCCCCGCACACCCATGAAGAGGAGACGTGCACAAGCACTCATCCCAATTTGAACTCTGGGGGAAGGGAATAAAAATTGTTGTCAAGAAGAAATTCTCTCTATGCTGCTTGAACTCGGAGGGGCAAGGATTTCTAAGCATAGGTGAGAGTTCCCCAGTGCTCAGCCTGGGTTAGCCCTGAAGGACAGAGAGCTTGCATATAACAGCAGCTTCGATTACCCTTTTGGAACCTAAGAGTGTAACTCATTTGTGTGGTATGGTTACCTGCTGTAACCTTGTAAATAACACTCTCATTTCTTTTTCTTAGTTAATAATCTTTAGTTAATTTATAATAGGATTGGCTACAAATGTTATCTTTGGTAAAGGATCTGAGATGCAATTGACCTGGGGTAAGTGACTGATCCTTTGGGACTGGGAGTAACCTGAATGTTGTGGGTTTTGGTATAAGGGACCATCTATCACAAAGACAGGCCTACCTGGGCAGCAAGCTGGATCAGAGTACCCAAGGGCACTGTCTGTGACTCCATGTTAAGGCTGCTATAGTACTTGAGGAGTCCACATTTGATACTCGGTTGGTGAAATCTAAGTATAGAACTCACAGCCAATCTGGGGTTTGTGCCCTGCTTCTTCACAGTCTGGATTGAAGCTGGCTGATGGCTAGATCACAAAACATAATGATCAGTGTGGAATCATCAACCATCGGGGAAGTTTCTAGTGGGATCCCACAGGGCTCGGTTCTCAGCCCATTCAACAGTCTTATCTGAACGCATACTCTTTTTTCTCACAGGACCCTGCCTCGTTCAGTGCACCAGGTGGTCCTGGCTCCCTTAATGAGCAGCTAGTCAATATTTGGTTTTCCCATCATTGTTCAATGGGTGGCCCCAGCCCTGATTTGCTGCCCACTATACAAACCCTGCTCTGAAGACCGAACCATTCATTTCCATGGCACTCATCACGACAGTTCTGAGTGCTTCACAAACATTAACTCATTTATCTTCCCAACACGCCTGCGGGATGGGGGTGGGCAGAGGTGAAAGTAAGCCGGTCCGGCGTACTGGCAAGAGCCAGTACGCCATGCTGGACTGGACCGGCTTCCGCGGTGGTGATTTAAAGGGCCCAGGGCTCCAGCTGCTGCAGGGAGCTCCGGGCCCTTTAAAGCGCCGCCGGAGCTCCGGCAGCCGGGCTCGGGCAGGGATTTAAAGGGCCCGATGCTCCAGCCGCTGCGGGGATCCCCGGGCCCTTTCAAGCAACGCCCGAGCTCCCAGGCCCTTTAATTCGCCCCTGAGTCCCGGGGCTCCCAGCCACCTCTGCAGCTGGTAGCTCCGGGGTGATTTAAAGGCCCTGGGGCTCCCAGCCACAGCCGGAGCCCCAGGGCCTTTAAATCTTGAAAGACCCTGCCTCTTCCGGTTGAGGCCACTCCTCTTCCGGTTGAGGCCACTCCTCTTCTGGTTGAGGCCACGCCTCCACTCAGGACTCTGGCGTACCGGTAAGTCCTTTAAGTTCCTTTCACCCCTGGGGTTGGGGAGCATTGGCCCCACTTCCCAGGTGGAGCACTCAGGCACAAGGATTAAAGTCAAAAGTTTCCACGTTTTTGGCTGCCCAATTGGTGATGATGAACCCTGACTTCCCAGGTACTGAGCATTATCTAGCACATCGTATGTTCAAAGCTCAGTTGTAGCAGTGAGAGCTCAGCTCTGCTGCCAGTCAGACCCCAGGGTATCAAGTCAGGCACTGGGAACATGGGGAACACACATAACTAATGAAGCAGGGGTCCTGCCGCCTCCTTCACTATAGAGACCTGGTTCATCCCCAGAGCAGGTCCAGCCTGTGCACTGAACAAGACAGGGATGCTGTGGAAAAAACAGTACGTGATCATGTAGTGAAAGGCTGTATCATAATGCCTATGCACCAGGGTGTGGAATTAAGATTCAGTGGGGAACCTAAATTCTGGCATTTCCTCACTCTAGGGTGCTGAACTTTTCAACCTTAATAATGTTTTAACTTCGTTCTTTTGTGTGTAATCCCACAGCAGTCTGGGCTCCTGAGTGGCCCTTAACAAGGCCTGGCTCCAGCTTCCGGCCTGACCAGCAGGCAGGTCCTCGGGGAGGGGAGGCGGGGGGAAGGGAGAGGAGGAGCGGGGGGGGGGTGTCTCATGGCGAGGAGGGGCTGGGAAGAGGCTGGCGCTGCCCATGATCCTTGAGCAGGTACGTAGCAGAGTCACAGGAATCCGGGACAAATACTGTCCAGGAGTCATTCAGCCCAGGACCGGGACTTGAGCTCTGCATTTTGAGACTGTCCCACCAATTTGGGACATGCAGTCACCCTACCAGTAGCCCTTGGAAAGTCAAAACAATTCATGTTCTGGGTGGCTTGTTTGTGCCCTGGCGTGTTCCTGCTGCAGTCTCCCTGGCTACGTGTCCCCTAGGGAGCTTTGCTTCCCACTGCATTGGGGCATTGCTTGAAATGCACATCAGCTAAAAGGAACAACCTGGGCTTGGCCTCGTAAATCCAGGCTAACGAGTCTGGTGTGTGTGTGTGCACACGAGCTCATGAACATGTTTCAGTGCCCAGGCTTGTCTGTGCATGTATGTTGGCACATGTATGCGTGTCTCTGGATACCTGCCTGTGACCCTGTAGCATGTGGAAGGGGCAGGACACGGGGTGTGTTGCCAAGCACTTTGGCATGTTGGGTGTATTTTGCTAGGTTTTGGGTCGGGGGGGGGGGTGTCACTGCCTCCTATTCAGCTCTGGCCATGATGCGGGGAGTTGCCGCCTGGCCCTGTCTGTGCTGGCTCTGTGAGGGGCAGCCACTCTCCTATCTGGTATCTGGTGAGGTTCCCCTATTCCCCCCGACCATGACTCTTTGCGCTCCCTGAATTAGCACTTTCCCTGGATTGGCTGTGCCTGGTTCTTAATTAAGTTCCGTTCCAGCCATTGCAATTCAGGCTGCGCAGCGGCAGGGTGGGCGATGTCTCGGGGCATCCAGCTCTCATCAGTGGCTTATAAATCAGCCAGGGCCTGTGCAGCACCTCCGACTGCCAAGCTGGGAGCCAGCCGGTGTGTGCTCAGGCTGCCCCAGAGCAGAGAACTGGCACAGCCCACAGCCCACTGAGCTGGCAAGAGTGAGACAGCGGTGAGTGCCCGGCTCATGCACAGGGTGGTGTCCTCCTGAGGGGGTGAGGAGCCCAGCCACAGAGCCATATATTCCCCTCCCTGAGCATATTTCCTCAGCTAGGGAGGGAGACCCACCCAGCCAGGGGGGCAGGAGCATGCGTGACTCTCACCAGGCAGAGGGGCAGGTGGCTCTGTCCAGCCTGGGATTGCTCAGAGGCCGTCCAGGTGAATTACAGCCTCAGAAACTCAGGGCTAGAACGGGGAGGAAAATGCAGGTGATCGAACGTATCTGGACTTCAGAAAGGCACTTGATGGGGGAGATGACGACAGGCTGTGCTGAAAAGGTGAGCTGTGGGGCTGGAGGGAGGTTGCTTGTCGAGTTCCTCAGGAGTCAGTCCTGGGACCAATCTTATTTAATATTTTCATGAATGACCTTGACACAAAAAGTAGGAGGGTGCCAATGAAATTTGCTGCTGACACAATGCTGGAAGGCAGCAGCACAGAGGAGGACTGGCAGAGTTGGATGACCTTGAGGATTGGAGTAATAGAAATGGGATGAAATGTAATAGTATGAAGTGCAAGTTCATGCACTTAGGGACCAATAACAAGAATTTCTGCTATACACTGGGGGCTCATCAGTTAAATGTGACAGAGGAGGAAAAAGACCTGAGACTCTAGGAGGTATCAGGCGAGGCATTTCCAGAAGAGATCGGGAAGCATTAATGCCAATGTACAAGGCACCGGTAAGCCCTCCTCTGGAACACTGAAATTCTGGTCTCCCATGGTCAAGAAAGATAAATTCCAACTGGAAGAGATGCAGGGGCTAGGTGGACAATCAGGGGAATGGAAGGCTGATCTTACAAAGGGAGACTAAAAGAGCTTGGCTGGTTTAGCATAGTGAGATAAAGGCTGAGAGGAGATCTGCTTGCTCTCTATAGGGGGTAAACACCAGGAAGAGGGAACTATTTAAGCTAAAGGACAATGTTGACACAAGAACAAATGGGGATAAACTGGCCATGAACAAACGGAGGCTGGACATTAGAAGGTTTCTAACCATCAGAGGAGTGAGCTTTTGGAACAGCCTTTCAATGGGAGTTGTGGGGCAAAGAAACTGACTAGTTTTAAAAGGGAGCCTGATAAATGTATGAGTGGGATTGTACGATGGGGTTACTTGTGATGGTGGAGGGTAGGACTCAGCAGTTCTTAGGATCCCTTCTGGTTCATGTCTTATGTCCCTAAATTCTCATGCTTCAGAACTTCAGTCAGTCACCTGCAGGGGGAAGAGAATTTTGTCCCCTATGATGTAGTTTTCCTGTGTGTCTGTAGCCTGGAGAGAGAGAGAGAGAGAGTGAGTGTGTGTCTCTCTCTCCCCGGGTGGGATCATATGTCTCAGCTAATCCATGCCCTGCCAGGGCAGGTGCCTTGGGCATCGATGGCGCCTCGGTCCCTCCTGGGCTCTGCCTGTGAAATGCTTTGGCCTAGGTCTGTTTACTGGGCATGGTGTGTGGGTGCTGTTCTGTGAGCAGTTCTGCAGCAGGGCACACTGGGTAATTTGGGGGTCCCTTCTGGTCTTAAGATCTATGGCTCTACACAGCCCACAGTCGGCTCTCAGCCCAAGTTGTGCCTGAAGTGGCCGGAGGTTTCTGCTCCAACGATCAGTAGGAGACGCTGCAGTGTAAATGGCGATCATTAGGCTTCAGAGTGCACACAGCATTGAGAAGAGGTGGGAGAGGCCATTCCCAGCTGCCTAGCTGCACCCGGATGACACCGAATCTCTATCACCCTCAGGAGCTTTCCTTTGCAAACATAAAGGTTTCAAAGGTATTAATAGGAAAATAGAAGCTCTAGTGGCCCCCAGAGACAAGCAGACAGCCTGGCCAACAACAGCACTGCCAAGGGACTGGGGATCGAGGCTGCCCTGAGCAGGGCTGGGGGTGGGGATTTTGACAGATGATTTTTTATCTTTTATTCCTATTTATTTCCTTTCCTTTTTCAAACAAGCCCCTCCCACGTCCCTACAGCAGGTGCCTCCAGCATGGTGGGGCACAGGAACGCCAGGCTGGGCTAGAACATGCTCTGGCTGCAGCCACAGATCTGCCACTGTGCTAACAGGGGAACCTGGCTTGCCACACAGGCCTGGGCTCCCAGCAAGGCACTCCAATAACAGTCTTAAAGCTGCCCATGGGCCCCTGTGATTAATGCTCCCAGAGGAACCAGCGAGCACCAGAAACCTGTGCTCGGGCCGGAGAGATAAAAAGTGCTATGGGAATTCACATGATAAACAGCAGTAATAATGACAGCGGATGCTTAAGGGCTTAAGAGCCACTGAGCAATGCTCCTTGCTGGGACAGGCTGCGGCGGCCAGCACCGCCAGCAGCAGCAAGAGCTGCCTCCAGCAGGCGTGCAGGGCTGGTTCCCAAGCTCCTGTTCTCTGGGAAGAACCCCCCACTCAGTGTCAAGTGGGACTCCCAGGGCCAACCGGTGAGGGGCTGCCTGCCTCTGTTTGCAGGATTCCTGAGAGGAACGGGACAGGGTGCTGGGTTAAAACTGATAATCCGGCTAAAAGCCCAGACCCTTCTGGGGCTTTTCTTTGTGACCCTGCAGATTAAGAAGTCCCTTCTGTGCGGTGTGACTGCCCATCACTCACTGGCCTCAGAACCCAACCTCCCCTGGCCTGCAGGGGACAAGCCGTCACCCTGCGACTAGACCAAAACCGGGAGTTTAACAGAATCACAGGAGCCGAGCTCTCAGGAAAGATGCAGTCACTGTCATTCCAGGCAATAACTAGCAGAGGATGGCTGTGGAGACCCCAGAGCAGGCCTGCAGGCACTGGGGCAGTACTCAGTGGGGACGCCACAGGGCGGAGCCATGGGACACGCCTGTTCCTCCGAACGGTGAGGCAGATGAAATACATGGGTTAAGGTAACAGCAGTGCTAGCTCTGCATTATGACACATGCACACACACACAGGGGGGACACACCTATTTGCACACACGGGTTACCATGTGTACGTATGCACACACAGAGTCACATGCACAGATGCATGCACAGTAGGCTGACCAGATGTCCCGATTTTATAGAGACAGTCCTGATTTTGGGTTTTTTTTCTTATATAGGCTCCTATTACCCCCCACCCCATTCCGATTTTTAACACCTGCTGTCTGGTCACCCTAATGCACAGGGGCATGTGCAGGGAATGACACACATATCCATGAAGAGACACACTTGCACACAATCACACATGCACCTGTGCACAAGCTGGGACACCAGCACACACACACACACATGTATACGTACATCGAGAGACATGTGAGCAGACATGTAATGAGCCCACCCATGTTACCAGCCAGGTTTAAGCCTGGGACTTCAGCACCACAGCACAAGCTTCGCCCACTGGGAGTACAGATGTGACTAGCCTGTTCTCCTCTGTCCAGGCTAATCACTAGAGGAGGAGGATGCACACTTTACAAGTGTGTTTCACAAGCACGCATATAAGTGCATGCACAGGGAGATGTGTACAGAGCCCTACACACACACGTGCAAACGCACAGCTACACGCAGCTCAGTTCCACAGCAGCTCCCTGGCCCAAGACTCTCCACACGTGTCCCAGAGAACAACAGGGCTGGCCCCTGCGGTCTGCATGTGAGGGGGCAAGATGTCCCAGGTGGGGCTTTGTGGGGCGGGGGCTGCTCCGTGGGGTGAGGCCATCTCTGCCCCTCCCCCCAACTCCCCTTGCTGTGGTGTTGAGAGGGGACCTCGCTCTGTCTCGTGCTGCCTCGAGCTCAGGTGTCTCACCCCGTCTCCTCTGCCCCCTGCGTCCCAGTGGCTCCTCTCAAGGTTTGGCCTGTGCTCTGTGGCTCCCTGTTCCCAGCTCTCACTGATGTCCCTGGCACTAGCTGCCGAGAGTCGGCCTTAGCTGGGCACACGTCCCTGCAGAGCAGGGCTCTGAGTGGCATCACTGGGCAGGGCGCTGCAGGCCTGGGGCTGGCTGTGACTCATACGCTGGGGAGATGCTGGGCTGGCACCCTGAGCAGTTAGTGGGTCACAGCCCTGCTGGCTGGGAGATGCCAGCAGGTGAGTGGGGAGCTGTGGGAGTGGCAGAGTTTGCTCTGGAGTTCTGATAAGCTAGTGTCAAACCCCCACAACCCCAGCCTATTTCCCCCAGCCTACCCTCCACGACCCCCAGCCCCAGCCTACCCCACTCTGATCCCCAGCCCCAACCTACCCCTCCCCAACTCCCCGACCTCACTCTACCCCTCCCCAACCCCCCCGCCCCAGCCTATCCCCCCCAAACTACCCTCTCCGACCCCCTGCCCCAGCCTACCCCACTCTGATCCCCAGCCCCAGTCTACCCCTCCGCAACCCTCCCACCTCAGTCTACCCCTTCACGACTCCCAACCTATGCCTCTCCAACCCCCCCAGTCTACCCATCTCCTGCCCAAACCTACCCCTCCCCAACCCCCCGCCCCAGTCTACCCATCTCCAACCCTCCTGTCCACACCTACCCCTTTCCAACCCCCAGCCTTTCCCCCCCAGCCTGCCCCTCCGCAACCCCCCACCCCAGCCTACTCCTCCCTGCCTACACCCCCTTCAAGCCTCCCACCTCCAACGCTGCTGGGAACCACCAGAAGGGGAGATACCCAGCGGTGGGGTGGGACACCCAGAGGTTATTGTGTATCCCACTGTCAGGGGCAGGTAAGCGCCAGGCATACATTGCAAAGCCTGGCCAAAGGCTGCTTTCTCCCTGGGTGCATTAAATAAACCGTGGTCTAAAAAGGAACCAGCTGTCAGAGGGGGAAGGTCTCACCCAGCTCTCTGGGAAGGGGGAGGGTTTCACGCAGCTCTCTCGGGAGGGGGGGAGGAAATCACCCGGGGGGAGGGGAGATTCTCGCCAAGCTGTCGGGGGGTCTCACCCAGTTCTCTGGGGGGGGGGGGGGATTCTCGCCCAGCTGTCAGAGGGGGAGGGTTTCACCCAGCTCTCTCGGGAGGGGGGGGGGGAGGAAATCACCGGGGGGGGGGAGATTCTCGCCAAGCTGTCGGGGGGGGTCTCACCCAGTTATCTCGGGGGGCAGGGAATCACCCAGCGGGGGGGGGGGGGGTCGCCCAGCTGTCAGAGAGGGAGGGGAGCAGCTATCCAAAGCAATAGAAACAAAGCGGGGGGGGGGGGGGGGGCTGGGGCTGGCCTCTCTCCCTTGCGCTGAGGATCCTAGCCCCGTCTCCCTGCCTGGCTGGAGCCAGCGCGCCCCAGCGCGGGCGGGGGCAGCGCAGTGCCGGGCTGTCTCTCTCTCCTCTCGGCGGGGGCGCGGCCGCGCGGGGCTGGCAGCGCCGCTGGAGCATGGCGCTACCCCCCGCCCCCCAGCAACCGCTGCTGAGCCGCGCACCGCCAGTCCCTGCGCTAACATCTGCAATCCTGCCCTGCAGTGCCCCCTGCTGGCCTCCCAGCCTAACTCAGCCGCTCCACTTCCGGCTCCCTCAGTCCCACAGCCCAACTGCTCCCTGCAATGGGTGGGAGGAGGCTGGCCCAGGCCGCACTCACTAGTCTCTGCAAGGTGCTTGGAGATCGGTGGCTGCAAGGTGAGCCCAGCTGGCGCAGATCTGGTTATAAGGCCAGACAGTACCGTTGTGATCATCTGGTCTGAGCCCCTGTACAGCACAGGCTGCGGGCTTCCCGGAGTTAATTCCCATTTGAACTGGAGCGTAGTGTTTAGTAAACATCCAGTCTTGATGTTCAGTAATGGAGACTCCACCATGACCCACAGTGGTTCTTAAAAACCACGGTTAAGTCGCCTTAGCCATCTCCCAGTTACACTAAAGAGACTCAGTGTCTGGAGTCTGTCACTAGCAGGCAGGTTTTCCAACCCCTTAATCATTCCCCTGGCTCTTCTCTGAACCTTCTCCAGTTTATCAACATCCTTCTTGTATTGTGGACACCAGAACTGGCCATGGTGTTCCAGCAACAGTCTCACCACCGCCAAATATAGACGTAAAATAACCTCTCTGCTCCCATTCGATATTCCCCTGCCAAGGGTCGCATTAGCCCTTTTGGCCACAGTATCCCATTGGGAGCTCGAATTCGGCTGATTATTCACTAGCACCTCCAAATCCTTTTCAGAGTCACTGCTCCCCAAGATTGAGCCCCTCTCCCCATCCGGGAAGCATGGCTGACATTCTTCAGCCCTAGATGGATGCATTTACATTTTGCCATCTTAAAACACATATTGTTTGCTTGCACCCCAGACAGAAGTGTTGGGCTGGCTGCTCTGGCAGAGGGCTGGAAGAGGATGGATAAAAGCCTAGGTGTGATGGAAGACATGGGATATGGTGAGAACAAGGACTATGCACTGGGTTTATATGGACTCTGATTTGGGACTTTTGTTATAGACTATTTGCACAGGGTTTTTGTAATACACTGCCCTCCAGGAGGGGTATTGTAAGTAAGAGCCTGAAGTGGAGTCCTTTCAGTTACTAAAGAGGGAAACTGAGGCGAGGGTCTACTTGCAAGGCTCCCTATGGCCATGAGGGGGCGCCTGGGAGGATGCCACTCATTTACAATCAGTGACCTGTCTTCTTCATTACTTACTACACCCCCAATCTTTCTTTCATCTGCAGACGTTATCACTGATGACTTTATGTTTTCTTCCAGGTCATTGATGATAAATCATGCATGGGTAAGAACTGATCCCAACAGAACCCCAATAGAAACACAGCTGCTAGATGATGATTCCCTGTTTACAGTTACATTTTTAGACTTGTCATTTAGCCAGGTTTTAATCCATTTAATGTATGCTGTGTTAATTTTGCACCAGTCTAGTTTTTAATTAAAATATTGTGCAGAATGCTTTACGGAAGAGTAAGTATTTTACATCAATGCTATTATTACTTTTATAATCAAATTTACAATCTCATCAAAAATAGATATCAAGTTAGTTTGACAGAATCAATTTTCCATTATGCCATGTTGATGTGCATTAATTATAAAACCCTCCTTAATTATTTTATTAATTAAGTCCTGTGTAAACCCTTCCATTATTTTGCTTGGGATCGACATCCGGCTGAGAGGCCTATAATTAACTAGGTCATCCCATTTACCCTTTTAAAATATTGGCACATTAGCATTCTTCCAGTCTTCTGGTAATTGGCTGAGCCTTAATCAGTGGGCGGGGCATTCACTCAGGCCAGGGCTTTATAAAGCCGCGCACAAGCGACCAGGGGCTGCTAACAGGGAGTTTCGCAAGGGAGTTTAGAAGGGGAGTGGGAAGGGAGTGGGAGTCCCTCGCCAGCCGTAACCCCATCCCCGTGGCCCCCCCCTAAAACCTATAAACCAAACCACATTCCAAAACTCCCTTCTGTAAACCACCCTTTCACTAACTAGGATACAATGCAGGCAGAAGCCCAGCAGCAGAGTGGGGGCTATCCAGTTTATTGCACCGACTGTTGCATGTATGATTACCTGCCCTGTGGGCGGGTGGCGTATGTGTGCAGTCGGTGCAAGGAGCGCCTGGCCCTCAGAGACCATGTACGGACTTTGGAGGCCAGGGTGGCGGAACTGGAGGAGCTGAGAGAGGCAGAGAGGTATGTTGATGAGGCTTTCCGGGACACTGTAGAATTGTCCCACCTCCGCTTAGACAGCACCTGTGCTGTTAAGGAGGAAGAAGGGCCCAGGGAAGTAGAGCAGTCAATGGGAGCAGAGGGAAACTTTCCCGTAGTTGGGACCCTCCTTCCAGATGGTTCTGGGGTTGCCTCTCGCACTGAGGTTGCCTCTCCGGGGGAGGGAACTCCAGTTTCTAGGAAAAGGCAGGTGTTAGTAATGGGAGATTCGATTATTAGAAATGTAGATAGCTGGGTCTGTGATGACCGGGAGAACCGTATGGTGACTTGCCTGCCTGGTGCGAAGGTTGCGGATCTCTCGAGGCATCTAGATAGACTTATGTGTAGTGCTGGGGAGGAGCCGGTGGTCGTGGTACATGTAGGTACCAATGACATAGGGAAGGGTAGGAGAGATGTCCTGGAAGCCAAATTTAGGCTGCTAGGGAAGAGACTGAAATCCAGGACCTCTATGGTGGCATTTTCAGAAATGCTCCCAGTTCCACGCGCAGGGCCAGGTAGGCAGGCAGAGCTTCAGAGTCTCAATGCGTGGATGAGACGATGGTGTAGAGAGGAGGGGTTCACGTTCATTAGGAACTGGGGAAACTTCTGGGATGGGAGGAGCCTATACAGGAGAGATGGGCTCCACCTAAACCAAAGTGGAACCAGACTGCTGGCACTAAACATTAAAAAGGTTGTAGAGCAGTTTTTAAACTAGGAGATGGGGGAAAGCCGACTGCTGCAGAGGAGCGTGTGGATCGGACACAGACTTCTCTTAGGGGAGAGTCTGATGATAGAGAATCTCCAGGTTATAGTCAGGAGCAGAGGACTGAAAAGTATAATGTAAGGGCCGGATCAGATGATAAACAGCCACATAAAAAAGAATCTGGCACATCAGAAAAAGGCAGGCTAATAAACAGGGACAAGTTTTTAAAGTGCTTGTACACAAATGCCAGAAGTCTAAATAATAAGATGGGTGAACTAGAGTGCCTTGTGATAAAGGAGGATATAGATATAATAGGCATCACAGAAACCTGGTGGACTGAGAGCAATCAATGGGACACAATCATTCCGGGGTACAAAATATATCGGAAGGACAGAACAGGCCGTGCAGGGGGAGGAGTGGCACTATATGTTAAAGAAAGTGTAGATTCAAATGAAGTAAAAATCTTAAGCGAATCCACAGGTTCCATAGAGTCTCTATGGATAGAAATTTCATGCTCTAGTAAAAATATAACATTAGGGATCTATTATCGACCATCTGACCAGGACAGTAATAGTGATGATGAAATGCTAAGGGAAATTAGAGAGGCTATCAAAATTAAGAACCCAATAATAGTGGGGGATTTCAATTATCCCCATATTGACTGGGAACATTTCACTTCAGGACGAAATGCAGAGATAAAATTTCTCGATACTTTAAATGACTGCTTCATGGAGCAGCTGGTACGGGAACCCACAAGGGGAGAGGCGACTCTAGATTTAATCCTGAGTGGAGCGCAGGAGCTGGTCCAAGAGGTAACTATAGCGGGACCGCTTGGAAATAGTGACCATAATACAATAGCATTCAACATCCCTGTGGTGGGAAGAACACCTCAACTGCCCAACACTGTGGCCTTTAATTTCAAAAGGGGGAACTATACAAAAATGAGGGGGTTAGTTAGACAAAAGTTAAAAGGTTCAGTGACTAAAGTGAAATCCCTGCAAGTTGCGTGGGCCCTTTTTAAAGACACCATAATAGAGGCTCAACTTCAATGTATACCCCAAATTAAGAAAAACAGTAAAAGAACTAAAAAAGAGCCACCGTGGCTTAACAACCATGTAAAAGAAGCAGTGAGAGATAAAAAGACTTCCTTTAAAAAGTGGAAGTCAAATCCTAGTGAGGCAAATAGAAAGGAGCACAAACACTGCCAACTTAAGTGCAAGAGTGTAATAAGAAAAGCCAAAGAGGAGTTTGAAGAACGGCTAGCCAAAAACTCCAAAGGTAATAACAAAATGTTTTTTAAGTACATCAGAAGCAGGAAGCCTGCTAAACAACCAGTGGGGCCCCTTGACGATGAAAATACAAAAGGAGCGCTTAAAGATGATAAAGTCATTGCGGAGAAACTAAATGGATTCTTTGCTTCAGTCTTCACGGCTGAGGATGTTAGGGAGATTCCCAAACCTGAGCTGGCTTTTGTAGGTGACAAATCTGAGGAACTGTCACAGATTGAAGTATCACTAGAGGAGGTTTTGGAATTAATTGATAAACTCAACATTAACAAGTCACCGGGACCAGATGGCATTCACCCAAGAGTTCTGAAAGAACTCAAATGTGAAGTTGCGGAACTATTAACTAAGGTTTGTAACCTGTCCTTTAAATCGGCTTCGGTACCCAATGACTGGAAGTTAGCTAATGTAACGCCAATATTTAAAAAGGGCTCTAGAGGTGATCCCGGCAATTACAGACCGGTAAGTCTAACGTCGGTACCGGGCAAATTAGTTGAAACAATAGTAAAGAACAAAATTGTCAGACACATAGAAAAACATAAACTCTTGAGCAATAGTCAACATGGTTTCTGTAAAGGGAAATCGTGTCTTACTAATCTATTAGAGTTCTTTGAAGGGGTCAACAAACATGTGGACAAGGGGGATCCGGTGGACATAGTGTACTTAGATTTCCAGAAAGCCTTTGACAAGGTCCCTCACCAAAGGCTCTTACGTAAATTAAGCTGTCATGGGATAAAAGGGAAGGTCCTTTCATGGATTGAGAACTGGTTAAAGGACAGGGAACAAAGGGTAGGAATTAATGGTAAATTCTCAGAATGGAGAGGGGTAACTAGTGGTGTTCCCCAAGGGTCAGTCCTAGGACCTATCCTATTCAATTTATTCATAAATGATCTGGAGAAAGGGGTAAACAGTGAGGTGGCAAAGTTTGCAGATGATACTAAACTACTCAAGATAGTTAAGACCAAAGCAGATTGTGAAGAACTTCAAAAAGATCTCACAAAACTAAGTGATTGGGCAACAAAATGGCAACTGAAATTTAATGTGGATAAATGTAAAGTAATGCACATTGGAAAAAATAACCCCAACTATACATACAACATGATGGGGGCTAATTTAGCTACAACGAGTCAGGAAAAAGATCTTGGCGTCATCGTGGATAGTTCTCTAAAGATGTCCACGCAGTGTGCAGAGGCGGTCAAAAAAGCAAACAGGATGTTAGGAATCATTAAAAAGGGGATAGAGAATAAGACTGAGAATATATTATTGCCCTTATATAAATCCATGGTTCGCCCACATCTCGAATACTGTGTACAGATGTGGTCTCCTCACCTCAAAAAAGATATTCTAGCACTAGAAAAGGTTCAGAAAAGAGCAACTAAAATGATTAAGGGTTTAGAGAGGGTCCCATATGAGGAAAGATTAAAGAGGCTAGGACTCTTCAGTTTGGAAAAGAGAAGACTAAGGGGGGACATGATAGAGGTATATAAAATCATGAGTGATGTTGAGAAAGTGGATAAGGAAAAGTTATTTACTTATTCCCATAATACAAGAACTAGGGGTCACCAAAAGAAATTAATAGGCAGCAGGTTTAAAACAAATAAAAGGAAGTTCTTCTTCATGCAGCGCACAGTCAACTTGTGGAACTCCTTACCTGAGGAGGTTGTGAAGGCTAGGACTATAACAATGTTTAAAAGGGGACTGGATAAATTCATGGTGGCTAAGTCCATAAATGGCTATTAGCCAGGATGGGTAAGAATGGTGTCCCTAGCCTCTGTTCGTCAGAGGATGGAGATGGATGGCAGGAGAGAGATCACTTGATCATTGCCTGTTAGGTTCACTCCCTCTGGGGCACCTGGCATTGGCCACTGTCGGTAGACAGATACTGGGCTAGATGGACCTTTGGTCTGACCCAGTACGGCCTTTCTTATGTTCTTATGTTCTTATGTTCTTATGTTCTGGAACTTCCTGACTGTTCCAAGAGTTATTGAAAATCAACATTAATGGTCCTGTGAGCACCTCAGTCAGCTCTTTTAAAACTCTTGGATGCAGGTTATCTGAACCTATTGATTTTAAAATGTTTAACTTTAGAAGCTACTGTTTAACATCCTCCTGAGTTACTATTGGAATGGAATGTGTTTAATCAACATATGATATATCTGCACTACCTATTTTTTGTTCCCAAATACAGAACAGAAATATTTATTGAACACTTCCATCTTTTCTGCATTATTGATAATTCTACCATTTCCATTTAGTAATGGACCAATACCATAGTTAGAATTCTTTTTGTTCTTCATATACTTAAAACCTTCTTATTGTCCTTAACTTTGCTGACCATAGATGGCTCCTGCTGTCCTTTTACTCCCCTTATCGATTTTCTACAATTTCTAGCTTCTGATTTATATTCATTACTATCGACTTCCCCTTTTTTCTTTTTGTTATATATATGGTTTTATTTTAATTGTAATTAATTAATCGTATTGCCTCTATTTCTCTTCCAAGTCAGTTTTTTTTAAAAACGAGTGTGGGCTTCTTTCTCAATTGGAGGATTGTGTCATTTTGGGCATCTAGTAAAATAATCTTCAACAGTTCTCACTTATCATTCACATTTTTCAGTTTAAATTCTTTCTCCCAATTGATTTGGCTCATAATTGTTTTCAGTTTTGTGAAACTGGCCCTTTAAAGCACCAAGAATATATATATCCCTGGTCTGGACTTATTCTGTTTGCACATAACAATCAAGCCATGATCCCTTAAACCTAAACTACTACTAATTTTTAGTTCTGTGATCAGTTCTTCTTTATCTGTCAAGATGAGGTCTAATAAAGAATTCCCCCAAGTTGGATGCAACGCTTTCTGAGTTGGGAAATTGTCATCTATAATATTTCGAAATTCCGAGGATGTTTTAGCAGCAGCAGCATGAGACCTCCAGCATACGTCACTCAAACTGAAGTCCCCCATGATCACACAGCCTTTTCCCCTATATATTATAGACAGACACGTGAGGAGCCTGCACATCTCCTCCAGCACACTGTGCTCTGAAACTCTCCATTGATGCACAAAGAGGTGCACACTGCACACCCTGACCCTATCTGCTGTTGCCTGCGGAGCTGCCCTAGAGATTCTTGGATTCTCAGGATTGAGCCAGATCATGATGCCTGGTGTGATGCCATCAATGGTTGGTCACTGTGGCTGGTGCAGTGGTCCTCAGCAGCTTATGCATCCTGTTCCCTAGTGTGATTTGGGGGTCAGTAGCAAACACCAACTGATACCCCATCTTGTGCGTTACCTGTTAGGACATTGCTCCATAAGCATTCAACATTATTTTCTTCTGAATTGCCAGTGGTTCGGAGACAGGCAAGGCCATTTTTGACAGAGTGCCACTCCCCCTCCCCTTTTGCCCACGTGAGCCTTCCTAAATACTGAAGGTTGTAACCAGTGAATTTAACATTCCAATCATGCAAATCAGCCCTCTAGGTTTCCGTAATAATACCAACTAGATCAAATGTATGGGTTTAAAAGAGCAATTCCATTTCCTCTTGTTTGTTACCCAGGCTCCTAGCATTGGTGTCTAGGCAATTCAAGAATTTCTTTCTTCACATCCTTTGGTTTCTTGGTTAATTTTGTTCTCAACATCTCAATTTTGTGCTAATGAAAGCCCATTTGTTCTCCCATTAGTTTAACACCCTCCAGACTAAGGTTGGGTGAATTTTTTGGCAAATAGAAATTTTGCTGAAAAAATGCATTTCTCAGGGTTCCAAAATATTCATGAATTTGGGTCAAATTTATTTAATAGTTTGGGCTGAAAAAATCTGAAAATACGTTTCAAAAAGGTCAAAACATTTCATTTCAACTTTTAATTCTGAAACAGCATTTTCAGTTTCATATTGGCCAAAAAAACCCAAGCCCACAAAAAAGGGTGCAAAACACCTGAAAATGGCAGAATCAAAATGAAAAACTAAAAAAAAAAAATTAGTTTTGAGTTTACCAGAAACATTTCAGTCCATTCAAAACAAATTGCTTTTTTGAGTTTTTCGATTCAATGTAAAAATGAAATTGGTTTTGGTTCGAATTGAACTGGATTTTTTCAGATTTGGGGGTTTGGCTCTGAACCAAAACTCCATTCTTTGGTCAGCTCTACCCTGACTGCTCCAGCCAGGGCAGACGCCAGGCCGCTGCCGAGCTCCGGGTCTGCTGCTGCTGTTGGGAACTCAGCATGGACATACATTGCTCAGGTTAGACCTGACATCAAAGACATCTGCTTCGCCAGCCTAAGTCTGTCCCATCCCATTGCAGCCTCCTTTTCGTGGGTGCCCTTGCATGGAACCACAGGGAAGGGCCGCCCCAAGCCACCTCCACAGGTCCCTGCCCAAACAGCACAGGAGAGGAGGAAGGAAAGGTTCTACAGGCATCATCAGCCGGCCTGGTCCCAGGGGCTGAGGCCCTGTGCAGGGACATGGCAACATCTGCCCTCAAAGCACAGCATCATACTAGAGGGCGCCTTGCTCAGCACACAGGACGCCTCCCCCAACCCATCCACAGCCACCATCTCCTCTGCCCCCTTGGTGTAGCATGCTGCCCCGAAGTGCAGACATCCCATTGCTTGCTACATTTAGACCTGGACTGGATATAGTGTGATGGCAGCCAACTCAGCCAGCACTCCAGGGGCTGAACGGGGACCTCCAGAGTCAAGGCATAAGCTGCTACAGCTTGAGCTAAAGAGTCAAGTCCCTAGGCAGGGCCCGTAACAACTCATACCCTCTGTGGATTGGGCACAGAGGGGCCCGTAATACATGCTCACCAGTTAGTTATCATACCAACTGGCAATGTCCTGTAGGCAGGGCCCCAGAACCCCGGCCTCTGCAGCCCTTAATAGCAAAGCTGATGGAGCTACATAGAATCCCCCAGCTCAGGATCTGGCCCAATGGGTGTGTCCCACGCCCCAAGGTACTCCCCAGCAGGGGAATTTCATGCCTATGGTGGGGATTTCGAAGGCAGCGCAAGGGCGCTCTGGGAGACGAGTGTCCAACGCCATCAGGCTCCAAATGAATTCCCAGGTGATGGCGCCCGCTGGATTAGTCATTCCACATTCAATTGATTAAATTCAACAAATCTGCCAGAGAATCTTCAGGCCCTCAAGCTGGTGCCCGCAGAGGCCCAGGGCCTGGCCTGCCTGAGCCCACCGAGTCCTGGGGCTTTGCCTGCCTGTCACACCCAAGCCCACAGAGTCCCAGGGCTTTGCCCGCCTGTCACACCCGAGCCCACGGAGTCCCGGGGCTTTGCCCGCCTGTCACACCTGAGCCCGTGGAGTCCTGGGGCTTTGCCAGCTTCTCAGAGAACAGGGGTCTTGCTGGCCCATCATACCAGAGCCCACAGGGCTTGCTCCAAGGAGGTCAGCTCTGCTGCCACACACAGGCCCTGGCCATAGGGAACAATCCTGCATGGGCCCCAGGTGTGAACTAAAAGACCTTTTCTAGCTAATTTTCCTAGCTGTGTAGATTTCAAGGGCCATTCTGACCATCCAGTCTGAGCTCCTGCCTCGCATAGGCTGGAGTCAGATGCTTCCTCAGGGATTCCTGTATCCAGGATAGTGCCCTGGGTCTGATGGAGACCAGAGATGTCCATCTCTAGGGACAGAGCTCAGTTCCACCGACCCTGGTTCCCGACGGTGACACCCCCTGCAGCCCCAGCACCTGCTTAACTAGCCCTGCCTGCTCAGACACAGGCCTAGCTGCCGTGTGCAGAGCAGCCTTGTGATGAGGGGAGGGGAGAGCTGGCTGCTCCCTGGCTGGGCAGGCTCCTTCTCTGAGCCATGTTCATGTGCGCTCTGGGCATAGTGCTGATTGCTGAGCACAGCCAAGGAGGCAGCCCCAAGCCATCTCTTGAGCCAAAGCATCAGGTTTCTGTCACCTTGCCCTGAAGGCTGCTGGGTAAGTCCTGTGGCACAAATAGACACCCAGGCAGTATGGCTGGAGCAGCCTCTCTAATGCTCAGAGTCCCGGTAGTTCAGGGCAGGCTCACAGCCCTGGCGCTGGCGGCTCCTCCTGCTGCTGCCGGACTATGCTAGTCAGCACTGACCAAGCAGTTATTCAGATTCATACCAAGCAGTGGGGCACATATAGCAATGCCCGCAGAATAACGCCAGCCACTAATGCTCAGCTGTGTAGATTGTTGGAGGCTGGAGTTCAGCAGAGCGCTGGCTTCTCCTTTGTGAGCTTGGAATGGCTGGGCAGGAAACTGCTCTGCAGAATCCTGGGGAGCTGGGAAATTCCCACCCATATGTGATGTAATGAAAGAGGTGGCAGCGCTGTGGCAGGGAGCAGGTGACTCTTTGGGCACTGGGAGGGTGGTGGCAGCTGTGTTGGGTATTTGAAGAAGGAGCCTTTATGACAGTCTGGAACCCTATGTTCACCCCAGGACTATGCTACATTTTGTACAAAGGATGCCTTGTGAGGTATCATCTGAAAATTCAGAATTTGCAGACCATTATTGTCCTGGTAAAATATGTGTGGCAATATTGCATGTAAAGTGATAAGATTCTCCTGTATGGTATTACTAAGATATGTTCCAAGTCTGGGGAGCAGTCACAAACCAGTTCTCCAGAGACAAAAGGCAAGCTAATGCCTCAGTCAGGTGTCAACAAAATCAAATGGACCCTCACCTGGTTAGTGGCCATTCTTTGTCAGGAAATGATGACAAGGAGGATGTGGGGGGAAAAATCTACATCTTGACAAAGAAACAGCTTGGGGTTCCTGTCCATACAGACTTTCTGTCTTCTGGACCTCAGCTGGAGATGCTTCTCGAAGAAGAGAGAGAACTATAAGAAGGGAGAGCAAATGCCCCAAATGATTTGTCCCTTTCTCTCTATCCATGGCGACCACATCACCTAACGAACAAAGGAAGCAGCACTGGAGTGGAGGAGGGATCCTGACGGAAAGAAGTTCAGCGGGTAAGACTGCTGGAACGTGGTGAGAGAGACCTTTGCTTTGAATTCACTTACCTTGTTAAGTTAGGCATTAGTTGTGTTTTACCTTTTATGTTCTTGTAACCATTTCTGTCTTTTATGCCTCACTACTTGTAGTCCCTTAAAATCTATCTTTTATAATTGATAAATTTGTTTTATTGTTTTATCTAAACCAGGGTGTTTGAATTGAAGTGTTTGGGAAATTTCATTTGAGATAACAGGATTTGTGCATATCGTTTTCTATTAATAAAATGATGGACTTTCTTTGGGTTTGTATTGTCCATGAGAGGGTTTAATGCAAGACGCGCATTTTTGGGAAAGTCTGGGCCTGGGAGTTTGCCGGTGTCACTCTGCAGTGTAAGTCAAGAGTGGCTGGCTGCAGGAGGGTCACCAACAATATTTCAAAAATAAGGAACATAATAATGATAGTAATACTAAGCAGCACTCACCTACGTTTGCCGGGGAATTTCTTGCTGTTCTTTGCAGCACTCAGCAACTCCCAATCTTGTTGAGATGAAAAATAAGGGGGGTCCCTTGTAATAAGGGACTGTTGGCAAGCCTAGGCTGCAGCACTCATGTACTGTACACGGGAGTAACTTATATGCAGGAGGCTGGGTGTGGGCAGGCCAGGAGTGGTTGCTCTCAGAGCGAAGCCATGTAAAAGGCTCCCCAGGTTGGAGAACTGAGTGGACACAGTCCAGACTGTAGCCTGGGGAATGTCACAGGCTGGTACTGGGGAAACACCACCAGTTGTGTCAAGGTGAGCTGTGGGCTTCCTTTGGCAGCAATTCCCATCATGTGTGGCCAGCGGCAGTGCCGTGTTGCCTGTGCTCAGAGCAGGGCTGGGTCCAGTCTTCGGCCGGTGCCCCCCAGCTAATGTATTTTAACTCACATGAAAGTGACAGAGCTTTGTGCTAGTCACAGCATCTGGCCTGTCTGTGTGAATTATGCTGCGGCAGATGGTGACTCAGAGTGGGGCTGAGCTCCCAGCTCCGTCACCCGGCCCCCGTGCCAGGGTGAAGCTGGGCGGACACTGACAGGCCCATCAGATGATCACATGCCCACTTTGCTGCTGAATAAACGAGTCCAGTAAACCAAAGACAAAGAATCAGAACAATCAGTGAGGCAAAGGACCCGGTGGGTGCACAGCCTCCAGCTCCCAGCCACTGCAGGCTTTTCCCCGGAGGGTAGTTTCTAGGGCCTGGTCCGCATGGGCAAGGTCAGCCAGGGAGTAAATTTAAAGCAATGAGTTAAGCTGGAGTCAAGGCTGAGTGGGCCCCCCTACAGGCTGTTTAAAGCCACCTGTTCCGGTTTAGTGAAGCCCATTAAGTCACTAAAGTGGAAGAAGCCACAGTTCAGTGGACCTCAGGCCTGGTCTACACTACACAGCTAGGTTGACGTAAGGCAGCTATGTCAGTGTTTACATTACAGGCTTGTCCTGCCGATGGAAGTGCCCTACTACACCAACATAGTAACTCCACCTCTATGAGAGCTGTAGGGCTTATGGCGGCGTAGTTAGGGTGACACAGTATCTGTGTAGACACTGCGTTACTTACATGGGCTGTTGGCTGTCTTGTCAATTTTTAGGGTTCCACGCTGGAGCCGTGAAATTGACAAGAAACCCGGGCAGCTAAAGCCTGGTTGCCCCCGGCTCCCTGCTGCCAGCTGGGCTACAGTGGCTGTAAGTCAACCTAACATAAGTTGACTTAAGTCTGTCGTGCAGACATGCCTGTAGAATGTCCACACGGGCAGCTCAGTTGGTCTCAAAGTGAAGTCAGGTTGTTTTGGTTCCATTTCTCTTTTCAGGCCAGACCTTTGGCTTAGTGTGCACTTTCAAATACCCAAAGAGGTGGGCATCTTGGAGACCCTCCTAGCTGGATCCATCACACCCTTACGTTATTGGGGAGAGAGTTAGATAAGCTGGAGGATAGGGATAGGGTCCAGAGTGACCTAGACAAATTGGAGGATGGGGCCAAAAGAAATCTGATGAGGTTGAACATGGACAAGTGCAGAGTCCTGCACTTAGGATGGAAGAATCCATGCACCACTACAGGCTGGGGACCGACTGGCTAAGTGGCAGTCCTGCAGAAAAGGTCCTGGGGATTACAGTGGACAAGAAGCTGGATATGAGTCAATAGTGTGCCCTTGTTGCCAAGAAGGCTAACAGCATATTGGGCTGCATTAGTAGGAACAGTGTCAGCAGATCAAGGGAAGTGATTATTCCCCTCTATTCGGCACTGGTTAGGCCACATCTGCAGTATTGTGTCCAGTTTTGGGCCCCCCACTACAGAAAGGATGTGGACAAATTGGAGAGAGTCGAGTAGAGGGCAACGAAAATGATCAGGGGGCTGGGGCACATGACTTATGAGAGGCTGAGGGAACTGGGGTTATTTAGTCTGCAGAAGAGAAGAGTGAGGGGGGATTTGATAGCAACCTTCAACTACCTGAAGGGGGGTTCCAAAGAGGATGGAGCTCGGCTGTTCTCGGTGGTAGCAGATGACAGAACAAGGAGCAGTGGTCTCAAGTTGCAGTGGGGGTGGTCTAGATTGGATATTTGGAAAAACTATTTCACTAGGAGGGTGGTGAAGCACTGGAATGGGTTACCTAGGGAGGTGGTGGAATCTCCTTCCTTAGAGGTTTTTAAGGTCAGGTTTGACAAAGCCCTGGCTGGGATGATTTAATTGGGGCTGGTCCTGCTTTGAGCAGGGGGTTGGACTAGATGACCTCCTGAGGTCCCTTCCAACCCTGATATTCTATGATTCTATGATCCACATGACCCAGATCCCCGTCCAGCAGGGCATCTTCATGCCATCAATAGAACTGAAGAAGTGGGGGTTGAAGCTGAAAGCGAAGGAGCTTCAGCTAGAGCAACAGAGCCTAGAGGACCACAAAAGGGAGCGAGCTGACCAGGAGAAGCAGTGGAAGCATGAGGAAGGCCAGCAGAAGAGCCAGGAGAACGCAGAGAACTCATGAACTCGAGATGGGGAAGCCGAGGGGCAAGACAACCCCCCGTGGGGGAAGTGGGGAAAGGTCCTGGGATGCCAATTCCGCAGGAAACCTAGATAACAAATTGTTGCCCCAGTTTAAGGAGGGAGGGATATACACGCCAGCCTCACTGCCTTTGAGAAAGGTTGTGATTTGAACCAGGTTGACCCTACAGATCAGCTCAGCTGCCTCAGCCCCTTACTCAGTCCGTAAGCTATAGAGGTGTACAGCCAGATGGACTGAGTTGATACTGGAGACTATGAACAGTTTGAATTGACAACTGAGGCTTATAGGAAAAGTTTTCAGGTGTGCAAAAAGCCCAGGGGGTGACAGATGGAAGCCACCATCCTGGCGGGAGAATACCTGCACAAGTGGGGTAAAGTGCAGGCATCACCACACTGGAGGATTTGTATCACCTGGAGCAGTTGGGTTGGAACAACTCCCTGAGATCTGGCCCCACAAGCTGAAAATGTGGCTAGTGGTCAGGAAGCCGAAGAAGCTGCGTAGCACAGGCTGGTTGGCAGATGGGTTTTGGACAATAGGTCTGGGTATGAAAGAAGACCCAAAGGGGACTGGTCTAAGCATGGATCCTGGGAAGGGGAACCAATGGAGGTGCCCTAGAAGTGGGATTCAGGGAAACCCAAAGTGCGGGGAGCAGCCAATTCCAGTAGACTCCCACTGAGGCATTGCAAGGACCAGAGGTGCAACATTTGTGGAAAAACAGGGCGCAAGTGGGGAGGATGCCTAAAGTTTGATGAAATAAGGTTTGCCCAGGACAGAGGATCTAACTTATCCCCCCAGCCAAGAAGGCAGCCTGGAGCTCAGGCCTGGAGAGTGAACTAAGCGACTGACCTTTCAGAGGAAAGCAGTCACAGAGCCAGGGGGAGGTGACAGACGGGCTCCCCCTCCAGGCATTGGTACTCAAGGAGCTAATAGAGGAGGTATCTGAGCCTCTAGCTATTATCTTTGGAAAATCATGGGAGACGGGAGAGATTCCAGAAGACTGGAAAAGGGCAAATATAGTGCCCATCTATAAAAAGGGAAATAAAAACAACCCAGGAAACTACAGACCAGTTAGTTTAACTTCTGTGCCAGGGAAGATAATGGAGCAAGTAATTAAGGCAGTCATCTGCAAACACTTGGAAGGTGGTAAGGTGATAGGGAATAGCCAGCATGGATTTGTAAAGAACAAATCGTGTCAAACCAATCTGATAGCTTTCTTTGATAGGATAACGAGTCTTGTGGATAAGGGAGAAGCTGTGGATGGGGTATACCTAGACTTTAGTAAGGCATTTGACATGGTCTCGCATGATATTCTTATCGATAAACTAGGCAAATACAATTTAGATGGGGCTACTATAAGGTGGGTGCATAACTGGCTGGATAACCGTACTCAGAGAGTAGTTATTAATGGTTCCCAATCCTGCTGGAAAGGCATAACAAGTGGGGTTCCGCAGGGGTCTGTTTTGGGACCGTCTCTGTTCAATATCTTCATTAACGACTTAGATATTGGCATAGAAAGTACGCTTATTAAGTTTGCGGATGATACCAAACTGGGAGGGATTGCAACTGCTTTGGAGGACAGGGTCATAATTCAAAATGATCTGGACAAATTGGAGAAATGGTCTGAGGTAAACAGGATGAAGTTTAACAAAGACAAATGCAAAGTGCTCCACTTAGGAAGGAAAAATCAGTTTCACACATACAGAATGGGAAGAGACTGTCTAGGAAGGAGTACAGCAGAAAGGGATCTAGGGGTTATAGTGGACCACAAGCTAAATATGAGTCAACAGTGTGATGCTGTTGCAAAAAAAGCAAACGTGATTCTGGGATGTATTAACAGGTGTGTTGTGAGCAAGACACGAGAAGTCATTCTTCCGCTCTACTCTGCTCTGGTTAGGCGTCAGCTGGAGTATTGTGTCCAGTTCCGGGCACCGCATTTCAAGAAAGATGTGGAGAAATTGGAGAGGGTCCAGAGAAGAGCAACAAGAATGATTAAAGGTCTTGAGAACATGACCTATGAAGGAAGGCTGAAAGAATTGGGTTTGTTTAGTTTGGAAAAGAGAAGACTGAGAGGAGACATAATAGCAGTTTTCAGATATCTAAAAGGGTGTCATAAGGAGGAGGGAGAAAACGTGTTCACCTTAGCCTCTAAGGATAGAACAAGAAGCAATGGGCTTAAACTGCAGCCAGGGAGGTCTAGGTTGGACATTAGGAAAAAGTTCCTAACTGTCAGGATGGTTAAACACTGGAATAAATTGCCTAGGGAGGTTGTGGAATCTCCATCTCTGGAGATATTTAAGAGTAGGTTAGATAAATGTCTATCAGGGATGGTCTAGACAGTATTTGGTCCTGCCATGCGGGCAGGGGACTGGACTCGATGACCTCTCGAGGTCCCTTCCAGTCCTAGAATCTATGAATCTATGTCCTGTTGTACTCTCCTGGGCTTAGACTCCTCTGACCCCCAGTGGGAGCAGAAGGTGGTGGGTAATGGGAAAACATTCATGGGGTGGAGAGATTCTAGGACAGAGAGACTCTTTGTCAGACCCTGTATGGTCAACCCCACTAGATGCTGCAGGGCTGTGTGGCCTGGGTTAAGGTTCTAAATGTGAAGCCATTCACCCTGCCTGTGGCTCAGATCCCGGGGCAGACACAGGAGGAATCGGGGTGGCTGGTAGTTGGGGTTCTTCAGGATATCAGCTGTGACATCCTTTTGGGAACTAATTGTATCACCGTAAGACAAAATTCAGTCCCTGTTTCTGTACCAGCCAAGGCTTTGAATCACATTCAGACTGGTGGTGTCAGTGCAAATGCAAATAGCTTGGCTGGCAGGGAGAATGAGGGGTGGTCACCCCCCTTACTTGCAACACAAAGGAAAGGCTGTAACGCTCATGACACCTTTCTGTCTACAAGCAGACACCTGGATCTGAGTGGGGCAGAGGAATGGCTCCTACCCATCTCCTCCCTGGGGGTGAGGGCAACTGGCTAACCCCCAAGGGGAAATGGGATCCTGGCATGTGCATAGCCCTGGGTGGAGAAACCTCTGCAGAGGGGGCCTGCCAATGTAGAAGTGCACCCTGTACCCCTGCCTCACCAGAGCCCCAGAGATATGGCTGGGTTAAGATCAACTTTGCAGGGGGACAAACCTACACTGATCCCCTGCTAACTGCTCAGGGGGTCAACTTCCTACTCCAACCACGGGGTCAGGACACCCAGGCTGCAGCCGAGAGGTCTGACACATGGAGGAATGTGGGGTCACTGCCCTCCTCACTCCCTGGCAGACGAGGGAGAGGAGGCAGTGGCAGGACCCCAGCCCAGTTTCAAACCCAAAGTTTTTGGGGTGACAAAAAGGAGAAGGGCCACATGAAAATGCCTCACATGCACCCTGCGAGTGCCATCGACCCGCCCAGACCGAAGGGGGGATGGGGAACTGCTCTGAGCTGTGCATTGGAAACCCTACGTTTGGTTGGTTAGGAACTGGGCTGGAAGAATCATGGGAGTGCCTGAGAGTTCAGCTCCCCAGGGGATGGGAAAGACGTTGAATTTCTCAAGGTCACTGGTTGAAGTGACCCTACTCAATTTGGTCTCGAAGGGGGCAAAGACGTGATGAAGTAGGAAATTTTTGTAATATTTTTATGATCCCTATGTGTGCCTCAGTTTCCCCTGTGTTACCAGTGTGTGTGTTGCGGGGAGGGATTAAGTGTGCTCTCAGGGCAGGCTAAGAGACATAGGGGTGAATGTGACCTAGCTGTCTGAGCCTCAATGGGTTGCTAAGAAAAGGACCGGTCAAGGCTGCCCCCATGTCAGTGGGACATGGACACCTAGCAATCCATGACCCAGAGGGAGGGGGATTTCCCCACCTCTCAGCAGGGAAGCTGAGCAAAGAGCCCAGCCTGCGGACTAAGCAGGCATAAGGGGTGAGGTGCCGGGGATAAGAACGGGTAGCTGGAAGGAGTCTGGGCTCTCTGACCTGGGGAGTTGGAACTGAGGAAGAAGGTGAGAATAAGAGACAGATGGAGCCTGAACCTGGGGTTCACTACAGCGTGGCTGGGGTCTGGTCCGACCAGACTGGTCCATACTTTAATCTTCCTGTCTCTGTGCTAAGCTAGGGACTCCCGCTGCAGTGTTCCAGCTGTCTAGTAAATCCGGCTGTTTTGACAACCCTGCTTGAGTGTCACTGGGATTGCTGGGGAGGTGCATCAAGCCCTGCAGAGTGGACAAGTCTCTCCCAGGAGTCCGGCTCGGCTGGACTTGCCGAGCAAAGCTCACGCTGTGAAGTGGGAGTGCTGCAGCCCCAGCAGTTCAGTCTAGGAGGCGGCAAGGCCATGTGGCCGACCCTGAAGGGAGAGTAAGACTCCTTGGGGGTCTGGCCCGGCAAAGGGGTTCCTCCAAGAGACAGTTCTAAGGCTGGGGGTGTAGCAGCGATCCCGTGGATCCATGACGCCTGGCCCCAACAAGCCCCCTGATGTGTACAGTGCCTCATGGCTGCAGGGTCCTGTAGAGATTTAGGGATAGTTCGCTCCTCAGTATTTCCTCCAGCCTTTCCTGGAGCTGCACTCAGACTTACCGGATGGTAACTCCAGGAGGGCACTGCCATGTGCTGTGGAGCTGAGCTAGGCTAAGGTCCTCCAGTTCACTGGACTCCCCACGGGTTTCCATGACTTTCAAAGGGGTTGGTGATGCCTTTAACAAACTAAGAAGCAGCTCCTCTGCCGAGCCACTGAGCTGTACACGTTCACCCTGTCCACCTAGTCCTTTACTTGCCCTTATGCCTCGTCTGTGCAGATGTGGGGGTTTTCTTTCATGCTAGGAGGAGAGTGAAGGGATCAGAGGCATTGGGGAGCTTCCATGGTGTTCCCTTGCCTGTCTTTTTTGTTGAAGATCCTTTGGATCCCGTTTAGCCCCTCTGCTCCCTTGGCTCCCCATTCCCTCTGCTGCCCTTGGCTCCCCGTGCCCTCTGCTGCCCCTGGCTCCCCATTCCCTCTGCTGCCCTTGGCTCCCCGTGCCCTCTGCTGCCCCTGGCTCCCCATTCCCTCTGCTCCCTTGGCTCCCCGTGCCTTCTGCTGCCCCTGGCTCCCCATTCCCTCTGCTGCCCTTGGCTCCCCGTGCCCTCTGCTGCCCCTGGCTCCCCGTGCCCTCTGCTCCCTTGGCTCCCCGTGCCCTCTGCTGCCCTTGGCTCCCCGTGCCCTCTGCTCCCCATGCCCTCTGCTGCCCTTGGCTCCCCGTGCCCTCTGCTGCCCCTGGCTCCCCATGCCCTCTGCTGCCCTTGGCTCACTGTGCCCTCTGCTGCCCTTAGCAGTCCCAGAGCTGGCTCCATGCAGTCCTGCCCATTTCACCCCTCAGTGCCTGTCATCTCAGGCCTTTCAGCCAGGCTCTGGCACTGGTGATTTGCTCCTCACACTGTAAGAGCACTGCTGGTGAAGTAGGGATCTGTGAGGCTACCTGGGCAGCCGTGGCCAGCGGCGGCTCCAGGCACCAGCGCTAAAAGTGTGTGCCTGGGGTGGCAAGCCGCGGGGGGTGCCCTGCCGGTCCCTGCGAGGGCGGCAGTCAGGCAGCCTTCGGCAGCATGCCTGCGGGAGGTCTGCCGGTCCCGCGGATTCAGCGGCAATTCGGCGGCGGGTACGCGGAAGCCACGGGACCAGCGGACCTCCCGCAGGCATGCCGCCGAATCCATGGGACCGGGGACCTCCCGCAGGCAAGCCGCCGAAGGCAGCCTGCCTGCCGTGCTTGGGGCGGCAAAAAAGCTAGAGCCGCCCCTGGCCGTGGCCATGTGTTTCGCCAGCAGTCTCTGACCTGGCAGAGTCAGTCAGGGAGGGGGAGTTGGCCTGACTCCCCTGGAATCACCATGGGCTGGTCCCAAAGGCCCCAGCTCTGTGCAGCAGGTGTCTATGGTGTGAAGCCATTTCCAGCAACGTGCTGCAAGGCCATTTCCAAGCAAATCCCAGCACTGCGGTCAGGGCATAGAGCTAAGCACTGGAATGAGCAACCAACAGCAGGTCTGAGCAGGCACGAACGTGCCCATGTGTGAACACCGGGCCCAACAACCTGTGTGTGTGAGCAAGTGTAACACGCTGCCCAGGACAACGCATGTGCTCGCGGGAGAGAGAAACTGTGTGTGAGAGAGACACAGGGTGTGTGTGAGTGACGGAGAGGAGCCTGCCTCTCAGCATGAGGAGCAGTTATGGCAGCGGGTGCTGCTCCAGGAGGAGACAGAGGAAAGGCAGGTGGTGGGGAAACATTGGTGCTGCATCACACTGGCATTTGAGGGGCAGCCCGTGTCCAGGTAGCTCTTGCTCGGCGCTGGGTGCCCCGCAGGGAAGCAGAGAGACGCAGGCAGGTGACATGTACAATCCAGATATATTGATAGGACTATTTTCTGAGATTAGCACAGGATATTAGAAAGGTTATAAAGTAACACTGACGTTGGTTGTATCCCCTTTATGTACATACAAGAACACAGCACAACACTCAACGGCCGCCCTCCACCCTGCCCCACTGCTCACCCAAACCAAGTGTTCTGAGCATGGTACAAATATGGCTTTCCGGTAATATTGAGAGTTCAGCGCCAGCTGGGATGAACACAGAGCCTGTTCCGAAGGGGGGGCCAGCTGCCAAAGTCAGCAATGCAGGAATCTCCTCCCCCCGGCCACACGAGGCACTGTGGGCACTAAGCGCAGATACAGCCTGGCATGCAATGTGGAAAAGGGCCATGCTGCTGTCATCCACCCTGTCCTCAAGTCAGAACCTGCATGGGCCAATGCTCCCCCAGCACCGGGCAGACCAATGATGAATCCAGTCCTGGGCAGTCATGCCCACTGCCCTCCAATCCTCCTGGCTTCCAACCTGCTCCTCTCGTTGCTCGTTTCTGCAGGAGCTGGGCTCAGGCGAGTTCCTGGGGTCAGTGTGGAAATGGAGCCACTGGAGTCCCCGGTTGGTTTGCACAGGAGAGCCCCTTGCCTCGCTTCAACCTGGAGCAGCTGCTGTTGGGAGAGCCCCCACCTCTCACCTGTGGACCCTGCTGATCTCACTGCCTCTTCCCAGGAGCCTGTACCTAAGGTAAAGCCAGCTGTGCAGATGGCAAGAGTACGGGCACTGGGGCAGCAGAGCGCAGCCTCCCAGGCTGCCCAGGGGTACGTGCTGGGATACAGGGGTCGGTGACAGGAGGTTATTGGGAAGGACAGGCCCTGGGACATGCAAAAACTGGAGCAATGTTCCCCTGGGAACTGACCATTATTTTGGATGTATATCATGGTAGCATCCACTTTACACCAGGCTCTTTCCAACCTGGGCACAACCTTTGCAAGTGCCCTTCCCTCCCTCCCACTATACAATGGACTTCCCTGAGCCCTCGTCTCCTGCCACCCTCCTGTCCTACACCCTCTCCTCCTTCAGGCCCCCATGCTAAGAACAGGCAGCACAGCTCCTGCCATCCAGCCTCCTGCCCCAGCCTGTGTTCCCACCATGCCACGCCAACCCACCCAAACCTCTTTGCTGTCCTGCCCACCCCATGGCCAGAGGCAGCAGCAGCTCCCTTTACAAAGGGTTTCATGCATTGCTTGGTGTAGATATGGAGCCAGCTGAGCTGGAGGGCGCCTTGGCTAAGGCCACAGGGAACCACAAAGGGGAACAAAGTCCTGCCCCCTGCCATGTTCAGGATGTGCCCTGCTCTGCTCAGAACATCCCCTGCCGGCCCAGCGTGCAGGGGGTTGGGACTGGGGCTTTCCTCAGCCCTGTCCAAACCCCACCAGCCTAAGGCCAGACCAATGGCCAGGCCCCAGTGCTTCATTTCTGGGCCATAGCAAGGAGGATACGGCCTCATCCCCTCAGAGCTCTGCCCCAGCTGTCCTGGGCCTCGTATAGAAACCCTGCTCCCAGGAGCCCCAAGTTAACCTGTCCCGCGCCTACATGAGTGTGTGTCCCCTGCCGATTGCCCCACTAATGCCTCCCAAGCTGCTGAAGGCCTCTCTCCCCAGCAAGGCCACAGAACAACCCCCCCTTAGAGTCTGCAGGCCCCAGACTGCACCCTGGGCTGAGATGGGCTCTGTCAGCTCCAGGGTGCAGCACCCTGGGGGAAGGCTGGTTGTTTGGAGGGGCGGGGGGGGGGATCAGGCTCATGGTGGGAAGCTAGTGGCAGCTGCACCTGGCGAGCTCCCAGCCTCCCTCACCTGAGGGCACAGACCCAGGGGGGCACTGTGGAATGCAGGGCCCCCTTGCCTGTGGCACCGTGGCTTGGGCCAGGAGAGTTGGTTGCTTGGAACTCATTGCGGGTCACAGCCAGGGGTTCCAGTGAGGAAGTAGCTGCGGAACAAAGTGGTCTCCTTTGGCTACCGCGTTTCCCCGACTGTCACTCGCCCGCCCTCACTGCAGGCCTCACATGGAAGGAAACTTTCTGACTGGCTGCTCATTTCTGTAGCAGAGCGTATGGCGGGTCGGCTGCAGAGCCGGAAGCGGCTGAGCTCATGTGCCGCTGCCACCCCAGAGATCGTGCGATGGGTCGTGCCTCATTGCTGTGCATGGCTGCTACCAGCCCTGGTGGCTGCGCACCAGGCTGTGCAGGAAAACTAGCCAGAGAAAGGTGGGGATTGTCCAGACATGCCACTTACATCCTGGCCCGGGAATTCACCCTCCACACCCGCTGCAGGAGCTAGTACCACAGGGATTGTAGGGAAGCCCCGAGGCCCCCACAGTCTCAGGGTGGTGGGGACTGTGTTAAGGTGACTGGGTGGAATACGCTGCAGCAGGTGCAGGAGCTCGGGTCTGACACCTGGGCTGGGAGATGCCCGGAGCCAGAGCAGCTGCAGCTGCAGAACCAGTCACATTCCTTATGCTCCACAGGGGAGCCTTCAGTGGCCTCTCTGGGCCAAAGTGAGTTCATGGGGAAGGCCTCAGAGACCAAACTTGCCAGTGCAGGGGTGAGGGACTGATGGTGCCGTTCCCAGGTCTCAGGGCATTAGGAGCTGCTGGGGGTGGTGGAGCAGGAAGGTGTGGGGAGCACATCAGTTACTGGGCTGCTGTGGGGACAGAGCTGTCCCATTCTCACGTACCGCCGGCCCTCGCGCTCAGTGACAGGCCAGGTCAGGGTGGGGATTCACACTTGCTCTCTGGGGGACTCACCAATAGCAGAGCAAGGAATGGACTGCTCTGGCCTCTGGGGGAGTCTGACCCAGGGGAGGCCCTGGCTGGCTGGGCTGGGGGGACCCAGGGGAGGCTCTGGCTGGTCAGATTGGAGGGGCCCAGAAGAGGCCGTGGCTGGCTGGGCTGGGGGGACTCAGGGGAGGCCCTGGCTGGCTGGGCTAGGAGACACTGGGGAGGCCCTGGCTGGTGGGGATGGGGGGTCCCAGGGGAGGCCCTGGCTGGCTAGATTGGAGGGGCCCAGAGGAGGTCCTGGCTGGCTGGGCTGGGGGGACTCAGGGGAGGCCCTGGCTGGCTGGGCTGGGGGTACCCAGGGGTGGCCCTGGCTGGCAGGGATGGGGGGGTCCCAGGGGAGGCCCTGGCTGGCCAGATTGGAGGGGCCCAGAGGAGGTCCTGGCTGGCTGGGCTGGGGGGACTCAGGGAAGGCCCTGGCTGGCTGGGTTGGGGGACCGAGGGGAGGCCCTGGCTGGGCTGGAGGGCCCAGGGGAGGCCCTGGCTGGCTGATCTGGAGGTACCCAGGGGAGGCCCTGGCTGGGGGAGGCCAGGGGAGGTGATCCAGCATTTGACATGGAACATGGCATTTGATGGCATCGCCCACAGGGGGATCTCAGGCATCCAGCAAGTGTGGCCTGCAGCTCCCCCTCCTGGCTACAATGGCCACTGCAGCAGCCTCTTGCCACCCCTCCCCCTGCTGGCAGTGGGAGTCCGGGAGGAGGCAGCTGTTAGGGAGGTGAAGGACAGCAGAAGAGGGGCTGGGGGCACAGAATGGGGGATGGGTCCAAAGGGGGGTGGGAGGCTGCCCATAGCTCCCCCAGTGGGGTCCCACTGCCCGTAACAACCTTCAGCACCCCACCCCCAGCCTGCCACCCATGGTGCCTCTTCCCCTAGCACCCCAACTCCCTGCCATACTTAGTCCCCCCTGTCCGCCCCAGGCCCCTGGCTGTCGCTGGCTTCCCCCAAACCTCCCTGTGTCCACCAACCTGCTCACTGCCCAGGGCACCTAAAGGGGTAATGGTGACTTGTGCTCCATGCGGGGCTGCCCAGGACTTAGCAGCAAGGAGCTGGGCAGTTGGGCGGTTGGAGGGCTGGGCAGATGCAAAAGGGCTTTTGATGTTGATTGTTCAGTGCAACAATGAGCTGGCCCCAGGAGCACATGTGAGGTCAGCGTGCCCCTGTAGGGCAGGGTGGGCAAACTGTTTGGCCCGAGGGCCACATCTGGGTGAGGAAAATGCATGCAGGGCCAGGGAAGGGAGTTGGGGTGCAGGAGGGGTTTGGGCTCCGTCCCAGCACCACTTAACTGGAGTGGCTCTGGGGTGGCAGCAGTGCACACCTGCCTGCCCTAGCCCTGCACCATGCCACTCCTAGAAGTGGCCAGCACCACCTCAGAGAGCTCTGCATGCTGCCCTTGCCTGTGGGTACCTCCCCCGAAGCTCCCATTGGCTGTGGTTCCCCATTCCCGGCCAATGGGAGCTGGTGCCTGGAGACAAGGGCAGTACACCAAGCCCTCTGCCCCCCCACCACCAGCCACAGGGAAGTGGTGCCAGCCACTTCTGGGAGCAGTGCAGGGCCCACAGCGTCGGCAATTCCGTGAGCCAGATCCGGCCCCTGGACTGTAGTTTGCCCATCCCTGCTCTAGGGAGATCCCCACTGTCTCTGTGGGGTCATGACCTGGAGACCCCACTCACTCTCTCTCTCTCTCTCTCTCTCTATATATATATATGGAGATTTACCTTTCTTATAGAACTGGAAGGGACCTTTCATCGAGTCCAGCCCCCTGCCTTCACTAGCAGGACCAAGTACTGATTTTGCCCCAGATCTCTAAGTGGCCCCCTCAAGGATTGAACTTACAACCCTGGGTTTAGTAGGGCAATGCTCAAGCCACTGAGCTATCCTTCCCCCCCCTCATCACTGTGTCATTACAAAAGACTTTAACTTCCCAGGTATAGATTGGCGAATAAATGTTACTAATACTGTTAGGGCCCGGCTATTCCTGGATGCGATATATGAGAGATTTCTTCATAAAACTATCACTGAACCACCACGAGATGACGCAATTTCAGACCTGGTTTTGGTAAGCAGTGAGGATACCATAGACGAGCCAGTTGTAGGACATAACCTTGATTGAGTGATCACGTGTTGATTCAATTTAAATTAAATGGAAGGATCAACCAGGTCCTCAGCTATGGGATTTGATTTCCAAAGGGCAGATTCTAGGAAATTCTAGGGAATCAGAGACTGGACTGACAAGCTCAAGCACTTCAGTTCACAGGTTTGGAATTTCTCCAAATTAACTGTACAAAAATGAGCTGCAATTTGCATCCCAAGCAAAGGGAGAAAAGTTGTAGGGAAAGACTCCAGCCCCAGCTGGATGAATAACCACCTCAAAAAGGTTAGGAGGAGTAAGCAGAGAGCCTATAGGGAATGGACAAAGAGCTAGATCAGCAAAGAAGTCTACCTCACAGAGGTTAGAAAATGTAGGACTAAAGAGAATTGCTAAAAGTCAAGCTGAAGTAGCTCTTGCCAAGGAAATTAAAATAAATAATAAGAGATTTTTTTATTTCTATAAATAAAGAGACTAAGGAAGGATGAGGTTGGGCTGCTGTGCAGTGTGCCTGGGAAAGAGATTACAGATAATCGAGATATGGCCCAAAAACTAAATGAGTACTTTGCCTTCATTTTCAATCAGGATGATAATAGGGAACACGTGCATGAAGTCAGATGGAAATGCGTATCTAGAAATGGAAATTACCACAACTGTGGTGGAATAAAACTTAACAAGATTAATGTGCTCAAATTAGGGGGCCCGGATAATTTCCTCCCCGGAATACTGAAAGAACTGGCACATGAGATTGCTAGTCTAGAAGCAAGGATTTTGAATAAATCTAGCTGTTTGGGGGCAGTACCATGTGACTGGAGAACACCTATGTTTAAGAAAGGGAAAAAACGTGAGCAGGGCAATTACAGACCTTTTAGTGTGACCTCGGTAGTATGCAAGGCTTTAGAACAAATTGTGAAGGAAAGAATAATTAACTTCATGGAGGTAAAAGATGGAGGGGATGGGCTGCAGTACGGGTTTCCGAAAGGTGGATCATGCCAGACTAACTTGATTTTTGCCTTTGAGAAAATAAGTGATTTTCTTAGATAAGGTAAGTGCTGTACATCTGATATCCTTGGCCTTTGGTAAAGCAGTTGACATGGTACCACGTAGGACAGTATTAGTTAAATTAGGGAAGATGGGGATCAGCACAAGCATTGTAAGGTGGATAAGAAACTGGCTAAAGGGGAGAAGGCAATGGGTTTTGCTGAAAGGTGAAGTATTGGACTGGAGAGAGGTGACTAGTGGAGTGTCTCAAGGATAAGTCTTGGGACCAATCTTATTCAATACTTTTATTATTGAGACTTAGGCTCAAAAAGTAGGAGTGTGCTAATGAAATTTGCTGATATAAAATTTGGGAGGCAGTGTAAATACTGAGTCGGGTCGGAATATTATACAGGAAGATCTGGATGGCCTTGAAGATGTGAGTGACGGGAATGGGATGAAATGGAATAGTACAAAATGCAAGGTCATGCACTTAGGGTCTAATAATAAGAATTTCTGCTGCAAGCTGGGGGCTCATCAGTTAAAAGCAACAGAGGAGGACACAGACTTGGGCGTGTGGGCTGATCACTGGATGACTATGAGCCACTAACGGATGCAGCTGTGAAAAAGGCAAATGTGATCCTAGGCTGTATCAGGTGAGGCATTTCCAGTAGAGATCGGGAAGTATTAATGCCACTGCACAAGGCACTGGTAAGCCCTCCTTTGGAACACTGTGCAATTCTGGTCACCCATGGTCAAGAAAGGTGAATTCAACCTGGAACAGGTGCAGAGAAGAGCTCCTAGGATGGTCAGGGGAATGGAGGAGTCCTAGGAGAGGAAACTGGAAGAGCTTGCCTTGTGTAGATTAGCACAAAGAAGCCGAGAAGGGCTATGATTGCTCTCTCTAAATCCACCCAGGGGATAAGTACCAGGAAAGGGGAAGAGCTCTTTAAGCTAAAGGACAGTGTTGGCACAAGGACAAATGGATATAAACTGGCCATGAACAAATTCAGTCTGGAAATTATCAGAGGGGTGAGGCTCTGGAACCCCTCCCCATACAAGTTGTGGGGGCAAACAACTCAATTAGTCTCAAGAGAGAGCTGAATAAAGCAATGAGTGTGATTGTGTGATGGGGTTGCTTGTGGTAGTGGGGGGTGGGGGTGGGCAGGGCTTGGCAGCCCTGGGGGCTCCCTTCTGGTTTATGTCTTATGATGCTAAAAGCTCATGCTTCAGGGCTTCAGCCAGCCACCTGGAGAAGTCAGGGTGGGATCCCCCCGCAATGTTATTCTGTGGAGTTTTTGTTGCATTGCTTGACTCTCCTTCTTCTGAAGCATTGGGGTGGGCCTGGCTGGAGATGGGATGTTGGGCAGGGAGGGCCAGGGCACTGAGCATTCTCTCTCTCAGGTGCTTGGCTGGCTGGTTCTTGTTTACATGTTCAGAGTCTAACTGATCGCCATAGGTGGGGTCAGGCAGGTATTTTCCCCCAGGTCAGATTGGCAGTGACCTTGGGGCTTTTCGCCTTCCTTGGCAGTGTGGGTGCTGGGATTATCTGGGTATTTCTCGCTTAGTCACTTCCCTGCCATTGCAGGGGCCTCAGTCCTTCCTTTTCTCTGTCTTTGGTACGTAACAGTCTCCTCTCCTGGGGGCTGGAATACTTTGGTCTCATTGCGGTTGTTGGTTACTGTGCGGGGGCTGGGTGGGGTTGGTGGCCTAGGACATAAAGGAGGTCAGATCAGATGATCTGGTGGGCCCTTCTGGCCTTAAACTCTGTCACTATGACTTTGTGGGGGTCACTGATCAGCGACACTGACTCTCTTTCAGGAGAATCCTAGGAACCTAGGAGTCACTGGCAGGGGATGCCTCTCTCTGGGGGAGTCACTAACTGAGCCTCCATCTCACCAGGTGACAGGTGGCAGGAATACAGCATCGTGATGATCAGTCCCTCAAGCAGAGTCACTATCAGTAGGGTCTATTTCTGCGAGTCGCTCTAACTGCAGACCCCTCAGTCCAGGGAAGCCAGTGTAGACAGGGATACTCTATCCCCAGCAAGAGTCACCTGCCTGGGAGACGTCCCATGAAATCCATTTACTAGGCCTGGTGAATTTAATCATTCCTCCACATTGAGGACACGGTGTATCCTGTCACTCCTGCACACAAGATATGGTGTGTACTATCACTCCTGCACATGAGACAGGGTGTATCCCATCATTCCCGCACACTCGAGACATGGTGTGTCCTGTCACTCCCTCACACACAAGACACAGTGCACCCTGTCATTCCTGCACACTTGAGACATGATGTATCTCATCACTCCTACACACATGAGAGACAGTGTATTCTGTCATTCCTGCACACATCAGACATGATATATCCTGTCACTCCCTCACACACACGACACTATGTATCCCATCACTCCTGTACACACAAGAGAGTGTATCCCATCACTCCCGCACACGAGACACGGTGTATCCCATCACTCCCGCATACTTGAGACATAGTGTATTCTGTCATTCCTGCACCCATAAGGTACAGGGTATCCTGTTACTCCTGGACACTCGAGAGATGGTGTACTGTCACTTTCACGGAAGAAAGGGAACTAAAGTTTAGTTTAACCTGTTCTATTATAAATAAATTGGAGACAAAGAGACTGATAGCAGTGGATTTCTTTAGTGACAAGAACTCACCACGGGTTGTCAAAATATATTGGGCAGGTCCCAGAATTGCTCTGGCAACAAACCAAGATGATGTTAGAATGACAGGACATGTTCATAACCGGAATCCCCAGATGTGTGTTCTGACTGGTGAATTCTGATGGGACTGGGCTGCCACTCCTTCCAGGACACTGGTATGTGGGGGATGGGGGAGGCCTCTTGGCAACTTATTTAATAAATAAAATAAAATAATAATAATTATTATTATAAAGCAACACCCTGCCCCCTGCAAAAGTGCTCAGGGTGCTGAACAACAATCAGAAAAACAATTTCTCCTTAGCTAATGAGCAGTTAGCTTGGTTGCCTCTGCTTCAGACTGGACACCCTGAAGGAGCCAACTGGCCAAAGAGGGAGTGTGTCCCCCCCATCACTGCCTCCAGCATCTCTGACCCCAGAATTTAGGCTGCCATTGCAATGATCCTGAGAGATACTGACCAGGTGAGGAGATATGATCACGTCCATCGCATTTGGCTGAGTTCTGACAACCCCTGGGACCCATCTCAACCCCCTCCCTCCCCACTCTCACCCCCGCTCTCCTGCATCATTTTCCCTCCTCACCTTATTCCTCCCTCTATTCTATCTTTCTTTTTTCACCTTCTGTCTAATAAGAGTCTGGCATAATGGCCAGTCCAGCATTTATCAACGTGACATTGGAGTGATCAGTAAGGCAAGCTAAAGCAAGGAGCCAGATCCCTTGCTGAGGTCAATCAGCATAGTACCCTTAAAGTAAATAGAACTATGTCCATTTACACCAGCTGAGGATCTGACCCAATAACTTAAACATCCTGATTTGGATGGAAGTTTGCAAGGTCTTGGAGAGACCAGAGAGACTGTGTGCTGCACCGATAACTTTGCAGCAGCTACGCTGCCAGTGAAAAGTCACAGAAACACAAAAGATGTATTTTCTCTTTCTTTCTTTCTTTCTTTCTTTCTTTCTTTCTTTCTTTCTTTCTTTCTTTCTTGTTTTGTCTTAAAAAGAATCAGACTTCAATTTTAACATCAGCAACCCACAAGTTATAGTCCGTAACTAACCTATTCCCTTTTCCCTCCAGAAAGACATTGATTACACTCTGAAGCAGCATTTCCCAAACTTTGGAAAACTGAGCCCTCCCCTGCCACCCCCATGAAAATGAAATCACTTGTGCCCCCTCCCCCACCCCACCCTGCCCAGCTTTTAGATTTGTAATGAAATGAAATGAAATCGTATTGTAAATCATGTCCTTACATTTTTATTTTAAGGAATGATTTCTATTCAATATTGAATGTTAAAGATCTTCATAATAGTATCAGCTCCCTCCATTCACACACACTTTGATGAGCAGTGAAATAGTGATCACTGGCATCAGAGTTACAACCATTGAAATGAAAGGGACAAGTCACACCTCAGCACTACGATTTCAGGCTCTCTACAGACTCAGGCAGACATCACCGCATTGATCACATTATTAAGGTTTTTCCTCTCAAGAATAATACTGACTTTTCCAAAAATGAAAATGAGATGGAGAGCAATTGAGAGAGAACTGTCTGGTTGCTCCCCTGGGCTTGACGTTCCTGCCCCCGAGGGCAGGGCGACACCTGCACTGATCGAAAGGGCTCTCAGACAAGGACCTTTCCTTTATACATCTTTGTGCACATAAATGGAAAGGGAATAAAGGAACTTTTGAAAATCACTCTCTGTGAGCAATGCTTTCAGTGTTTCCCCTCACTGTGTGTTTTATACAAGGTTCAGTGGTTTTATTAATGGTGCTTGTTACATGGAATCACAAGCCCCAACTTGATGCAAAACCTCAAACCACAAATGACCGTTTAATGTCATGACAGCATGCTAGATTTTTAAAAACCTTAACCTGGCTGAACCCAGAACTCCCACCACTAATACACAGAACAGCTGTATCCAGTCACTCCCTCATATGCAAAACACGGTGTAGCCTGCCACTGCCACACACTGGACACATGGTATATGCTGTCACTATTACACTCTTGAGACATAGTATATCTCATCTCTGGTACACACTCGAGACACTGTAGCCCATCAGCCCTACATACTCAAAACACAGTGTATCCCATCACTCCTACACACTTGAAACATGGTGTATCCCACCATTCCTGCACGCTCAAGACACGGTGTATCCAGTCACTCCTACACACTCGAGACCCAGTGTATCCCACCACTCCTATACACTCGAGACACAAAACCAACAAGGAGTCTGGTGGCACCTTAAAGACTAACAGATTTATTTGGGCATAAGCTTTTGTGGGTAAAAAAACCACTTCTTCAGAGGCATGGAGTGACAATTACAGATGCAGGCATTTCATTCCATGCCTCTGAAGAAGTAGTTTTTTACCCACAAAAGCTTATGCCCAAATAAATCTGTTAGTCTTTAAGGTGCCACCGGACTCCTTGTTGGTTTTGTGGATACAGACTAATACGGCTACCCCTCTGATACTCGAGACACAGTGTATCCCACCACTCCTACACACACAAGACACGGTGTATCCCATCTGTCCTACACACTTGAGACATGGTGTATCCCATCAGTCCTACACACTCGAGACACAGTGTATCTCATCAGTCCTACACACTCAAGACATGGTGTATCCCATCAGCCCTACACACTCCGGACATGGTGTATCCCATCACTCCTACACACTCGAGACACGATGTATTCCATCAGTCCTACACCTTTATCCCATCACTCCCACATGCTAGAGATTGGATGTATCCTGGCACTCCCATACATACAAGACATGCTGAATCCTGTCACTTGCACTCCCTTGGGACATGGTTAACTCCCCCTGCAATGGTGATGTATCCTGGAGCTCCCACATACTCAAGAACTTGTGTGTCTCATCAGTCTCACAGCCACTAGAAGGCTGTATCTCCTGCCTCTCACACACCCAGCATGAGGGGAAGTTTAGATTTTCCCACTAGACATGTGGGCCCTCCCATTTCCTTGCCACACCCACAGCTGGGTCTCTACTTGGTCCCATGCCTCAGAGGCCTGGAAAATGCTAGTCCCATATTTACAAGGCATGGAATGTCCTATAACAGCCATGCACTGGAGGGGTGGGACCTGTATAAACCCTCTGGGCAGGAGAGGGGGATCATGCCTTATATCTGGGGATGCCTCATTTCACACACACCTCCTGGGAAGGACACTGCTTACACAGAGCCATGGCTGCCTGCTGCCAAGTGCCCTTTGTTACTTTCCCGAGGCCCATCTTAACCACATGGGAGCCCAGGGAGCCCAGGCCTGTTAGGGTCTCAGTGGAGCCCAGGCCCGTCAGGGCCCCAGGGGAGAACAGGGAACCCCACACATGGAGACTCAGTCACATTCCAAGCGCCTAGGGAGGCATTTAGCAAAGACCCTACCTGGCTACCGCAAGAGGGCCTAGAGATTCTTCAAGGCAGCTGGAGTGCTCGGCCTGTGCCATGCAGACTGGGTGGATGCATGCATGATGAGGCCTCGTGGGCCTGCGCCCCATGCAGAGGACAGATGCTGTTGGGGCCCACGGCAGAGGCCCATGGTTTGGGACCTGAGGGGCCAGGAGCCAAGGCCTAGCTCTGTAGGGTGGGGTGAGTTACACCATAATTGTGCCTGTTCCCAGCAGTGCATGGAGCTATCACAGCCTGAGGCCTGGCTCTGGGACTCAGCCCGGCTTGCGAGGCTGGCGTTGAGTCATGCCAAGGGGAGCAGCACACGGGGCACTGGCTCTGTGTGCGGCCTGGCTAGTGTCTGTCACAGGGAAGAGAAGCCTTTCGCTCATTTGTTGAAGCCTGTATGTTGGGTCCTGGGGTTGGGGTCCAGGTCTTAGTTCCCTGCTCCCCAGGGGTGAGACGGCTTCAGTCAGCACTTGTGTCCAGTCTCTGCTGACCAAACAGCCTCGCCCCTGGCCAGGCCCCTCTGCTAGCACTTGCTGTTGTGCCTCTGTTGGAAGGAGCAGCAGCCACCACCAGTCCCTGCAGGGTCCTTTCCCCCAGCCTCTCACCAGTGAGAATTACAGCAGCCCCCACAAACAGACAGATATAATGTCCCGGGTGGCTCTCTGATGGCCTGATCACCATCTCATGCACTCAGCTGGCAGATGCCATGCTGCTCCTGCCTATCGCAGGGGCCAAGACCCAGCCTCGCATGCTCAAAAGCAGTGAGTCAGGCTCCTCAACATCCTGAGACTGGCTGAAGAATTGTGAGATTTTCAAAAATTCTAAATTTGGTGGTGGGGGCAGGGGATTTGCCTACTCATATTGCAGCCTTTAGGCCACATTCCTGTCATGTTTTCCAGCTTTTCTCTCCAACCAGCAGGGCTAGAAATGTACTTTTTAAAAACGAAGGCTGAGAGGCTCAGATATTCACATGACTCCAGGAGCTGGGGCTTTGAGAAAAACACCAGATCTCAGGAGACTCTTGATAAAATCCTGGGCGTTGATAACAGTGAACACCCCAGAGGAGAATCAGAGGAACCCCCAGCATGGCTGTAATAGCTAAGCCCCCCCCAGTCTGGCGGCTCTAGCTGAGCCCCTCACCCACTTCCCAGGCTGTCTGGCTGAGCCCATCTCAAGGGCTAGGCTTGGGGCTCTTCAGAGGGGAATGATGTGTGCTCTTCGAAGGGGGCGACAGCAGGTGAGGGCCATGCGGGCTCCGGAGGGAGCAGGGCTATGGCTCTGGAGAGTGGGCGACAGGTAACAGCCCTGTGGCTTGAGACGCTGCTCTCAGGCTCTTGCCTGGGGAGGGGGCTCCCTGACTGAATTTACGGTTCCCAAAGCGGAGAGGTCTGATGAGCAAACTTCGCTCTGTCCCCGACCACGTGCAGCTCAGCCCCTGAGCACACTTCCCGGGCCGCTGAGCTGGATCCAGGGCAGTCTGCCACGAAGCTCATTCCCTCCCCTGGCCCTAGCTGAGGTTGCCAGCACCCTGTCTGGTGCAGCCGCTCAGGTTATGAGCTGTAATGGTTCAGATTCTGGGTGGTTGGTTTGTGGGAATGAGGTTGCTCAGCTATTTGTGGCCTAGAAGAAAGATGCCCCTTGGCCAAGTCACCTGTGATCATAGCAAGGTTTCTATCTCCAAATGCTCCCCAGGCCTTGGCGCTGGGGCAGGTCGACCGGTCAGAGAGCAGGAAAGGCATGACAGCAGCATGGAGGCCCAGGACACTCTCACCCCTGTCACCTAGCTTGCCAGGGCCTCGCTCTGCTCATCACTCCCTGGCACAGGGAAGATAAACAAGGATGGTTTCCTTGCACTGAGCATCTCACCAGATGGGTTATTGTCAAGGCTCCAATCTGACACTTTACAGCCTTTCTTGGAACCATGCACGAGCACTGCCAGTCACCTTGCAGCATTTGAATCTCTCTCCTTGGGTGTCAGTGGGGACTGGAGCCTATGAGCGGCTCCCACCCTGGCAGCTGGCTCCCCTTTGTACATGTATCACACAGGACAGTTCTCCTCCCAAATGAACATTGTCAGACACAACCTCCAAGGATAAAATCAGTGCAGGGCCCCAGCAGGCTGGGTGTGCCAGGCTCTCTGAGGCAGTGACACTGCCTCCCTCCCCATCTTGCTGTGGGGAGGGCACATCCCTCTGGAGAGGAGCCGGGCTGGGTGGCTCCCCCGTCTCCTCGCTCTCACTGGACATTCCCCTGGGCTCTCATGGCTTGTTTGCTGCTGTGGGGCAGAGAAAGATCCCACATCACCGCCTCCCATCCTCAGCCCAGGGTCATTCCCATGGGTCTGGCTCAGAGCACCATGCAGGAGCCAAGGACGGGGGAACACAATGGAATCGTGGCCCCGGTTCTTGGATGGGAAACATAAGCAACAGAAAGAGCATCCCAGGCTGCCCAGGCCCATGGCAGCAGGCAGCCACCACGAGGGCTGATTTTATCCTTGGACGTAAAAGGAACCAAAAATGGAGAGAAGCAACGGAAAGAGCGACATTGACCCCACCCCGACACTCCAACCCAAGGAACCAAAGCAAAGAGCATCCACAAAACCAAAGCAAAGGGGCCAAAGGAAAGAAGGAAAGTGTCACTCACTCACTGGCTTGTCTGTGTGTTTAGTGCGAGTGTCGGTCGCGGGTATGAAGGTACAAGCAAGCGAACGGGGGTGGGGCTTTCAATGTTTTTAGTAATAACGTTTTATACAAGTTCGAGAAGAAGCATCATGAGTCAAGCCGGTCACTCTCTGGTCTCTGTCCCGCCATCCCTCTGTTCGTCCATCCATCCAGGGCACGAGAGAAAATCTGTTGGGTTGAGTGGGGTTTGTGGTCCGGTTTCCATTTCCATCTGGGTTTGTTGGCTCCATTTCTCTTTTCTCCACTCTGCACCCCTAGATGAAATATTCCTTTTTGTCATCGCCGCTGGCCTGGCCTCCCTCCGCATTGATGATGGCAGTGTCAGCATCCGGGGCATCGTCTGATCCCTTGGCCTCATGAGTCAGGTAGGTACCTGGGCAGGGAGAGGGCTCTCATTCATCATGTGCCTAGTGGTTTAGGTGGCTCTTGGGCTCTCTCTGCACCACCCGGGAGAGGGACCGTGTGGCAGGCAGGGCTCAAAGGGGATTCCGGGCTGGAGCTCACAGCTGGAGCTGGCCGGAAAATGGAATTTCCATCCTGCTGAAAATGTTGAGGTTTCAGAAAATATTTCCCCTGGGTGTGAGCTGGGAAGCAGAAACCTTGACATTTTGCTTGGGCAGAAATGGAAACAATTCTGCTGTGGGAGAACCAAACCGGAGGTTTGCAGCTGGCCGGGAACTGCCTGGAACTGGCTCTTGTCAATCTCACCTGTCCTGCAGGTGGGTGGCCAGGTTGCTGGCATTTCAATTTTCCCACCCAAAACCTCAATTTTGCAAAGAGGGCATTGGAAAATCATTCCCGGCCAGCTGTACTCACGGTGCCTGTGCTGAGAGCACCGCGGCCAGGTGCAGCCTGGAGCCCCGGGGGCTAGGTCAAGAGGCAAGTCTGAGCCCGTGTAATGTCCACCAACTCCCAGCCCCTCAGTGGGCACCTTACTCCTGCCAGCACCCTCCAGGCTGAAGCAATCTTACTCATCAGCCACGAGTTGAGCAGGGTGTGGGACCTTCAGGGCAGGGACCATGGCTGCCTCTGGGTCTGTGCAGCACCCAGCCCATCACCGCCCCAGCTGCTTGGGGCTCTGGGAGCTACAGCCACACAAATAATGACAGCCAAGGGTGAGGTGACAGCCGGAGGGGCCAGGAGAGCACCTACCCAGAGGGTGTAGGACAGCGGAAAGCAAAGAAGCCTCCACCCCACATGAACTTCAAACACCTGGTTCCTCAGTATGTAAGTCGTACCAACTCCGACTCCCTTACATTAGCTGGGGGTGCACCTAGCTCCAAAGGAGCTGAGGGGGTGGCTGTTTCCAACTTACACATCATCTCTGAAGCTGGCCTGGTGTCATAAGCACATAACAGCCATACTGGGTCAGACCAGTCCAGCTAGCCCAGTATCCTGTCTTCCAACAGTGGCTGGTGCCAGAAGCTTCAGAGGGAATGAATAGATCAGGATAATTATTGAGTGACCCATCCCTGGTCATCCAGTCCTGGCTTCTGTCAGAGGCTCAGGGACACCCAGAGCAGGGGGTTGCATCCCTGTCCATCTTGGCTAAGAGCCAGCGATGGACCTATCCTCCATGAATGTATCTAGCTCTTTTTTGAACCCAGTTATACTTTTGGCCTTCACAACATCCCCTGGCAATGAGTTCCACAGGTTGACTGTGCATTGTGTGAAGAGGTACTTTCTTCTGTTTGTTTTAAACCTGCTGCCTATTAATTTCATTGGGTGACCCTAGTTCTTGTGTTATGTGAAGGGGTAAATAATACTTCCCTATTCACTTTCTCCACACCAGTCATTATTTATAGACCTCTATCATATCTCTCCTAAGATGAACAGTCCCAGTCTTTTTAATCTCTCCTAATACCCCTAAATCATTTTTGTTGATCTTTGTAATTTTTCCAATTCTCATTTTTTTTTGAGATAGGGTGACCAGAACTGCATGCAGTATTCAAGGTGTGGATTTAACAAGGATTTATATAGTGACATGCTATTTTATGTTTTATTAACTATCTCTTTCCTAATGGTTCCTAACAATATGTGAGCTTTTTTGGCTGCCGCTGCACATTGAGTGGATGTTTTCAGAAAACTATCCATAATGACGCCAAGATCTCTTTCTTGAGTGGTAACAGCTAATGTAGACCCCATCATTTTGTATGAATAATTTGAATTATGTTTTCCAATGTGCATTACTTCACACTTATCAACACTGAATGTCATCTGCCATTTTGTTGCCCAGTCACCCAGTTTAGTAAGTTCGCTTTGTAACTCTTTGATGTCAGCTTTGGACTTAACTATCTTGAGTAATTTTGTATCATCTGCAAATTTTGCCACCTCCCTGTTCACCTTCTTTTCCAGCTCATTTATGAATATGATGAACATCACAGGTTCCAGCACGACTGACCATCCCTCTGTGTTTTATACAGATATCTGCTGGACAGATGAAAAGTCAAGGGACGGGTGAATAGCCTGGTTGGGGCGGGGTGGATGGTAGATGGATGGTGTAGAGGTGGACAGATGGATGGATGGATGGAAAATATATGGCCAATGAAAAATCTCTGCAGATGGTCAGAGAGGGGAGGACGAGTGTCTAGGTGTCCAGGAATAGACTGAATGTGATGCAGGATATTTAGGTGGATGAGTGCTCGAGAAATGAACAGAAAACGATGACATGCTGATACTAGACAGACAGGGCGTGAGAGAGAGGTGATGGGAGAGTGACGAAGAAGGGAGGGATGCGATTTGGGAGCCTTCCCTATCCCGGGCTCAGGCAGGCTGAAGCTGATTGGTTACAAGAGTCTTGTGGGACTTGCTCCTGCTCTTGGGGGTCAGTGGGAGAAACGCTCAAGCTGCCAGCCCCAAGGGAGGGAGAATGACCCACCAGGGATCCCCATGCGGTGCTGTGCAGATTTAATTTGATCTGCTTTTAGCTGCTGAGGTTTCTCAGCACATCAGTCAGGTCTCCGCTCCCTGTGCCAGGTAATGCGCTACTCCTCTGAGTTCGGCAGGCAGGGGGTGCTGTGGGGCAATAGGAGATTCCTTCCCCCAGGGCTGGAACTCTAGCTCCGCATGCTCCATGCCCAGCATGCCCCTGCAGCACCCAGGCCATGAAAGCAAAACGCTTGTGCCTCGCATGGCCGTGCTAAGCCCCAGGAGGCTCTGGAAGAGCAGGGGACGGAGAGCAGTAAACAGGGAGCAATCAGGAATAGACCAAGGGCCATTGGCGAGAGAGACTTGGCTGCCTTCTCCCTCCTATCTCTGAGAGGCCAGCCTGTGAGCTGAGCTGTAGGCAGTGGCCAGGCCTTACCTTTGTGCCTGATTAGGTAGTGTGCCAGGACGATGAGCAGGCTGAGCAGCAGAAAGACGATGACTGCGACCACTCCACCAACCACAGCATGGTATGTGCCAGAGGAGGAAGACATCGGGCTAGCGTCTGTCCATGTGGCAGTGCGGGGGAGAGAGAGAGAGAGACAGAGGTGATTACAGGCCCTGCTGAAGTCCTGCGTGGTACAGAGACTCTCTCAGTGCCAGAACTGGGGGGTCGCAATGTGTGAGCCTGGCCTGGCTCCAGGTGCCCCTACGTGGAACCTCGAGGTGCTAAGGGCACATTCCAGCACAGCACAGCTTTCCCCATGGCCGTGTTCTTCCCACCAGCTACCAGGTCCTAAAAGCTGGGAGTGAAATATTACCAGTGGGAGAGAGAAGTGCAGAGGCAGAGAGAGGAGAAGTGCTGCCAGCAGAGATGGGAAATATGATGGAGGCAGAGAAGGGCTGCAGTGGAGATGGGAAATGCAATGGAGGCAGAGAAGGGCTGCGGTGGAGATGGGAAATGTGATGGAGGCAGAGAAGAGCTGCAGTGGAAATGGGAAATGTGATGGATGCAGAGAGGAGCTGCCAGGGGAGAAGGGAAATGCGATGGAGGCAGAGAGGGGCTACGGTGGAGATGGGAAATGCGATGGACACAGAGACGAGCTGCCAGCAGAGATGGGAAATGCGATGGATGCACAGTGGAGCTGCAATTGAGAAAGCTCTTGCCCCAGTGTGGTGGGGCTGGATGCAGACAGAAGAGGAGGAAACTGGGAGGGGAGGAGAGTGGAGAGAGAGAGGCCAGAGCGGGTCAAAGGGCCTGGAGAGCTGGGACTGGGCAAGAGGTGAAAGCCCACCCCAGTCCCTGTCCATTCCCTCCCTCCCCACCCCATCCTTGCCCTCTCCTCTCCTCTGCCCACCCATCCCCTCCTATCTCCATCCTGCCTCACCCCACCCCATCCCTACCCACCCTGTCCCCTCTCCTCTCCTTCCCCTGCCAACCCATGCCCTGGTCTCGAGTACAATGAGCACTCCTGAAAGCGAGTAACAACTAGCACTGGCCACAGAGTGAGCGACTCTCCCCCACATGCTCATGCCCCTCCCTCCTACCCTGCAGAGCCCCAGCTATTCCAGTCTTGGGCTCCTGCCCAGCTCTGTGATGCCCCCTCAATCCCAACCCGCAGCCCTGGCTCTGCCCGTGGCATGCACAGGGGCTCTATCCCCATTGCTACCACAGACCCTGCTCTGCCAGTCTCCTCTGCCTCTGAAACAGCACAGCCTGTGCAATTGGCTCCTCTGGCTGTCAGGAGTGCTTCGCCTTGGAAGCTGCCATGGCAGGTGGGTGACTACACTCGGAGCAGTTGACATTGGCCTAGTTCATTCTGGCCCCTCTGTTCAAACCATCCTGTCTCTTGTCAGCAAAGGCAGAACAGGGCTGAAGGGGACAGCAGCTTGGAGTGCAGGGTGCTCACGACTTAGAGGGAAACCTCAGGCATTGATTGGGGGGCAGTGCCCCTAGAGCACCTCCTGCCAGGCCCCACCTTGACCATTTGGCATAACAGAGCACCCTCCAGGCCCCTTGTCACAGTGCCCCAACCCCACACCAAGGTTACACATCCGCCTCACAAGGGCGGGGGAGGATGGTGTCTCATGTCCGTGCAAATGGGGTCTTGTGTCCATGCTGGGGATGATGGTGTCTCATGTACATGCTGGGGGGATGGTGTCTCGTATCTGTGCTTGGGGGGAGGAAGTGTCTCATGGCTGTGCTGGGGGTGATGGTGTCTTGTGTCCATGCTGGGGGGATGGGGACAATGCCTTGTGCCTGTGGATGACAGTGTTTCATGTGTCTGTGCTTGGGGTGGGGGGAGAACAGGGTCTCATGTCTGTGCCGGGGGTGATGGTGTTTCTCGTGTCTGCATCTGGAGAGGAGGAGGATGTCTGGTGTTCACATCTGGGAGCAGAGGCAGTGTCAGGAGTCTGTGCCTGTCAGGGGAACAGTGTCTGCAAGCTGCGCTGGGCGTGCAGGGGCAAATTTTCATTCAGTTTTAGTTGCTTTATCCCAAAAGTGTTGGCTCAGGAATTGGAAGGTCCAGGGAAGGGTCACAGAAATGCTTAGAGACGGAGGGGGCATCTGAAGGGGGAGAGTTTGGAATGGAGAAGAATAAAAGAGAGGACGGCAGAGGGATATAAATAGAGGAACGGGGCAGGGAGCCAGTAGAGCTCTGAGCCATCCAGCCCCTTAACACAAGAACAAGAGGCATTCAAAATGAAAAGGCATCACTTCAGACAGACAAAAGGCACTTTCTGCAATGTGTGATTAACCTATAGAACTTCCTGCCACAAGACCGCATTATAGCAAATAGCTTAGTACTGTTAGTACATTGATTACACGTCACTGCCTGAAAGCAATGGCACTCGCTACCATACACATGTTAAGGGCTCATGTGTTAGGGGAGAGATAGGTAGTTCCCCATCTGGGACCAGAAGGTGCATATGGGGGTTTTCCACAATCTCCGAAGCCTCTGGCAATGGTTCCAGCAGAGACAGTACCCAGAGCGAGAGACCAGTGGTGTGTGTTACCATGGGCAGGAGCAGTATTGGGCTAGAAGGGCCAACAGGGAGGTGGGCTGTCACACTAGATGGGCCACTGGCCTCTTCTGCTACCACAATCCTACTTGCCACAGTATGGGACCTTTTACTCCTATGGGTTCTGGCTTTGCAGTGTGAACTGGCAAGGCGGCTGCAGCACCTGGACATTCCAACGAAGAAGCCAGGTGCTAGGAACAATCCCGACTGTACTAGCCAGGGGCTGGCAGTAATTCCTCCACTGGAGCCACAGCCCTTGTCCCTCTGGGCTTGGCAGCCATTCTCTTCCTATGTCCTGCAGCGCTCCCCACTGGGCACGGGAGCAGGGAATCCATAAAGAAATAGAAAAGGAGCTTACAGTACCTTGGACAGCGACTGGAGTGAAGGATGAAGCAGTAGCCATGGTAACATGAGTGGTGAACTGGGAAGGGCCTGACGAAGGGGCTGGAGTGGAGTGAACATGTGGGGTGGGGAGCTGGGAAAAATCTGGGGAGGACAACAACAAAAAAAATGGAAACAAATCAACCCAGAGAGATGACAGCAATGGTGTGAGAGACTCCAAGATGGAAATGATGTCTGGAGGTCTCTGTCAACTCCCTCCTAATGCCCAGACCTCTGTACTCAGCTCTGCCAGTGCCCCCCAGTCCTGACCTGCAGCTCCCTGCTATCCCAGCCATGGGCCCTCCGCACACAGCTCTGCCAATGCCCCTCAATACTGGCCTGCAGCCCTCGGCTATCCCAGCCCTGAGTTCCCCCTTTCACAGCTCTGCCGGTGCCCCTCACTCCCAATCCACAGCCACAGCCCGATAGCCCAGCCCTGGGCTCCCATTCCCCCCAGCTCGGCTGGTGCCTCTCAATCCTGACCTGCAGCCCCCTGCTATCCCAGCCCCGGGCTCTCCCCACACAGCTCTGCTGATGCCTCTCAATCCCGACCTGCAGCCCCCGGCTATCCCAGGCCTGGGCTCCCATCCCCCACAGCCCTCTGCTATCCCAGCTCTGGCTCCCGCACTGCTCTGCCAGTGCCCCTCAATCCCAACCCACAGCCCCTGCTGTCACAGGTTCAGATTCAGATTGCGAGCTTTTCCCAACAGAGGGCCCTGATGCTGGGAGCTATACAATGTATAGCAGAGACCCAATATGGGGGTGTGTGTCAGTGACGCTTGGCCTTTGCTTAGCTCCACCCCTCCTTCCTTACAGGCTCCTCCCAGCCTCTTCTTATTTGACATCTTCTCCCTCTTGCCTTCCCAGGGGAGCCGAGGCAGCCCCTGCCATCTGCCGCTCTGTGGCTGTCACATTCACTGCCAATTCCACATCAAGACTCCTTACCCACCCTTGATCTCCTTTGCCATCCACATGGACTGGCCTTTTCCTCTTCACTGTGCCCCTCTACTTCCCCTCGCCACCAGGGGCCTTTTCCTCCTCCCCGTGCCTCTCCGCTTCCCCTTGCCGCCTGGGGCCTTTTCCTCTTCCCTTCACCACCGGGGCCTTTTCCTCTTCCCTGTGCCCCTCTGCTTCCTCTCACCGTCCGGGGCCTTTTCCTCTTCCCTGTGCCCCTCCACTTCCTCTCACTGCCCCAGCCGGCTCTGGCTATGACCATTGGAAAGTCGAGCTCCACGTCTGGATCCATGGCCTCCACCTGCCCCTCTAGTGCCCTTAATCAGCCTCAGATGACCTCCACATGCCCCTGCCCATAAGCCCCTCCTTGCCTCCCTCCATCCTGGCTCTGTGCCCTTCAGGCAGTATAGTCCGGTTAGCTCCTGCTTAGGAGCCCTGGGTGTTATGAGTTCTGGTAGCTCTCAGCATGTGTCTGTGATGAGTTCCTGCCTAGCAGCCCAATGCAGCATTTTCCAGGCATCTCTTTGGCATTTCACTGCAGCTTTCCACGCATGCCCTTGTCCGTCTCTCAGTGTAACGCAGGAGTGTCCCCTCAGGCAGGAGCTCAGGAAGTGGATGTGGGGTTGCCTCTGGATCGCTATGTGGCGTGGTGTTGTAACAACTGGGCCTACATATTGACCCAAATTGTGAGCTCAACTGTGAAATGGCTGTAGAAGTTCATAAGTTGTTACAATACCCTATAATGACTCATGCTGATGGGGAAAGATACAAGGGGAGACAGAATAGCTGAATTAGTCCAGACAAAAAGGCCAAGCTGATATAAGTCAAGGACTGTGTTGAAATTACACGGTTAAAAACAGGAGATGTGGAGCAGGAAGTGAATGAGCCAAAATTGGTATGTCAGAAATGACACCTAATTGGGGGACAAAATAATGAGGGGAGGAGCTATTCCACCCATCGCTCCCTTTTTCGGTCCTTATAAGAACGAGATTTTGTCGGGAAGAAAAGAACAAAAATAAGAACAGACAGGAAGGACAGAGGCTCCTGGAGTGAGCTTCACCATCATGGCTGTCATGCCCAGGGCTTCCTGGGACTCCAGGGCAGATCCTGATCCCAAGAGGTGTCCTGACCACACCGGGCTAGCACAAGGGACCCAGATGACATGGCCACCCCACCGGCTCCAGCTGAATCCCAGTCACCACCTGGGATGACCGTTACCGCCATCTTTGATACCACCTAAGTCAGTGGTTCTGAACTCTTTTGGGCTCCGGATCCGTTTGCAAATGTTTATGGCCTGCTGCAACCCCGTAAATAGTCTGGGGGCAGAGGCTTTGGTAGGGTTACCATATGTCTGGGTTTTCACGGACATGACCTCTGTTCTGGTCCGCCGACCTCCGTCTGGGCGGACTTTTGCAACACGAACAAATGTCTGTGATTTTTCCTTGCTCGTCCTTCTTCCTTGCCTTCTGGAGAGCAGCGGCTGCTGGCAGGGCAGAAGTAAGGGTGGGATGGGATGGTACTGCCATAGAAACTATACCTGCTCTTCAACTCCCCCTCCCCCTGGCAGTGTCCTCTATTTCGGAACTTGAAATATGGTAACCCTCGGCCATGGGGTGGTTTCAGTTGGATCCTGCCTCCCCTCCCAAGAGGGTTGGGTCCTGCCCGGCACTCACCCCACAGTGGTGGCTCCTGCAGCTCCTGTGCTGTGGGGCTGGCTGGGCTTGGCTCTCTGCTCTGGGCATTGCAACCTCTGGGGTTGCAGCGTCACTCAGGTTCGGCCCCGCCCCCCTGTCTAGACCAAATTTGCGTGAGTGAAGTTGTGACCTGGCTCTTGGGGTTGCAGTGCCTCTCACTCAAATTTGGCCTCCCCGGACTCCTGTCACTATGATGGCTGGGCCAAACCTGAGTGATGCTGAGACCCAGAGGTTGCAGTGCCTGGAGCAGGGAGGTGAGCCCAGCCAGCCCCAAGGGACACAAACGAGCTGCCACTCAACCCTTTGAAACATTCTGGCGACCCAGTTTTGGGTCCTGACCCACGGGCTGAGAAACCCTGGTCTAAGAGACTGTCAAACAACATGGGGGTGGGGGGTTGTTCATTCTAAAAACTGTCCAGCTGAAGGGAAAGAGATCTAGGGATGCTGTTACAATGCCAGCTTGACTTCACATTTTACATGGCAAAGGTTTCAACTGTTTCCCTTCTTTTCAGTATGTTAATAGAAGGCTAAAGGGATGTTTAATGGTGTATTTGCCCAGGGACAAAGCAGGCTGAGGTCTGTGGATACTAACCCCCAGGACCTTGTTTAGCAGTGTTGGTGTCAGACAGTGACTCAGTGATGTTAACATCTTTGGCTCATTCATTCTATCTAAATTAAATTAATGGAGATATCCTATCTCCTAGAACGGGAAGGAACCTTGGGTCATTGAGTCCAACCCCCTGCCTTCACTAGCAGGACCAAGTACTGATTTTGCACCAGATCCCTAAGTGGCCCCCTCAAGGATTGAACTCACAACCCTGGGTTTAGGGGGCCAAATACTCAAACCACTGAGCTATCCCTCCCCACAGTGAAGACACTAGGCAGTGCAAGGCCCTGGCAAATGTGTGTTTGGGATCTGAGTGCGGGGGCCAAAAAGGGAGATTGGAAGGGGCAAAACCAGAGCCTGTGAGTGCCCATTGTGAGTGGGACTCGCTGTGGTGTAAAGGAGGTACAGGGTGCTGGCAGCTGGGCCTGAACCAGGTCTGAAGTCCCTGTGATCTGCATTTCGATAACAACGAGGGAGGGGATTGCTCTGCTGAGCTGATGAGACTCAAACAGGGACAAGCTCCAGCACCCGGGGAACTCAAAACCATTGGGAGCTCTGCTCATGGGAGGCTACCTCTCCTGGTCTCTTCTGGGAGTGGATTCAGCCAGCCCAGCACCAGTCCACATTCCTAGGACTTGAATGACCTGGATATTGGAGAATCCATTGAAGGAATTGACTGAGACAGAATAAAAGGGAGGCCTGGGACCTGTAACCCTGGCCTGCCGGAACCCAGCATAAGGGGCTCACCACACGCCGCAAGGCAGGGGCATTCAGTGTGGAAATGCACATTTGGGGAATCCAGAAATCTAGCAAGCACAGTCCAGTGGAAGAGCACATCAGAGTGCACACAGAGTGGTGGTTACTGAGGAGCTCTCCGAGACTCCGATTCTTTGGAGAAGGAACAAGACATGGCCAGTAGGCTTCAGAGGGGGGAAGTCACTTGCTTTGGAAATGGAGGGAGTGGAAAGCAAGCAACCATCAAAAGCCACCAGAATCCAATAAGGCTCCTAGGGAGAAAAGAAGGGCGAGGGAGGAGCTAACTCTGCCAAGGGCGAAGGAGGGGCTTTTGCCACAAATGTCAGGGGAGAAAACAAAGAGAGCGGGTGCAGCAGGGACATGAGTCAGTACGAAAGGGAATGAAATCTGACCGAGACACTGAGCACTTGTCAGAAAGCTCTCTGCACCAAGCAACACACGGACGAGGAATGGGGACAAATGAGGTGAGGAAGCTTCTGATAGAAAACTAGCAAGAGAGTCCATGAAAAACGTGAAGACAGGCAAATGGGCGATGTATTAATATCAGGACAATGTGAGTCCCGGGGAGGCACAGGGATGAGCTAATGGACTTACATGCTGGCGCAGTAAAGAAAAGTTCTGGGGATTTAGGAAGGTTCCGGGGGGCTGGTGCCAGTTTTTTTAGAAAAGTTCAAGAGCAATCCTGGTGTTACTGTCAGTTCACTCTGACCTCTGCCCCTTGCAAAATGCTGGACTATTAAAGCGAAAGCTCCCTCAACCTGTGCATGGAGGATACCGAGGTGATGAGCAATAAGCAGCACTGGGAGCTGACTGAGAATGAAGGAGAAGAGACAAACTTGATTTTGGTTTTTTGGCTAGACTTCCACAGTCGGCAGCAGAAGAGATGGTACTGGAGCTGCCGTGTATCTGGAGTTTGGTTTCCTGTCACACGGAACCTCTGCTTACCTCAGTCACTCAGATTGACTCGGGAGTTGCTGAAAACTGGAGGAAGAACTGCCAAAATAATCCAGCCAATTCACAATAATGGACCATGAGATAGAACTGTGCTGGGAACTACAGGGATGGATGGATGGAAGTCACAGAAAGAAGCAGATTTCCAGAAGTAGTCAGCATACAGAATCGGGGCCACATTTCTAAAGAGCTAAGCGTGCTGAACGCATGTTGGGTGCTCAGCTCCTGAGAATCCAGCCCTGGCTGTCACAGTGGGATTGGCTTTGTACCAAGCACTTTCAAAGATGTGTCCCTGAGAGCTCTTGAAAGCCAGGCCCTGCTGGTCTGGGAGCAGGCTGCACAGCCATGAAATTCACCAACAACCCCCACTAGGAGGAGCTGCAAATACCAGTGGAGACACAGAAAGGCTCCCAAGGCAGCAGGAGATTAGAGTGATCAGAATCAGAACCCTGAACGGTACACGGCTCTGTTCCACGTGCAGAGCACACTGACTCATTAAACAGCGGCAGGGAATAGCAGCAGCGATGGCTTGGAAATGCAGCACGTGCAGCAGGTGAAAAAACCACAGCAGCCCGAATACCCACAGGAAGAGAATCCGGGGCAGCTGGCAGGACGTGGACAGCAGGTTAGACATGAGCTGCTAATGCCCTGGGGCAGGAACAGAGGGATCATACCCTAGAGCAGGGATCAGCAACCTTTCAGAAGTGGGGTGCCGAGTCTTCATTTATTCACTCTAATTTAAGGTTTCACGTGCCAGTAATACATTTTAACATTTTTAGAAGGTCTCTTTCTATAAGTCTATAATATATAACTAAACTATTGTTGTATGTAAAGTAAATAAGGTTTTTAAAACGTTTAAGAAGCTTCATTTAAAATTAAATTAAAATGCAGAGCCCCCCGGACCGGTGGCCAGGATCCGGGCAGTGTGAGTGCCACTGAAAATCAGCTCGTGTGCCGAAGGCGGCACACGTGCCATAGGTTGCCTACCCCTGCCCTAGAGGCTGTGCCAGGGCCACCGTTCAGCTCTGGACAGCTCAGAGAAATGTTCTGGGGCTGGGAAGGCTCAGTTAGGGGAAGAGAGGAAGAGCTGAAGTTCCCAAGTGCTCAGCAGCTCATTATTCTCCATGGGGCTGGGGGCTGAGCCTCCTTTGTTCTCAGTGGGAGCTGGGAGGAGTCAGGCTTTTTTGAACATCTGGCCCTAAACTGGCTTACAACAAGCAATGAAAAGGCAGTGGAAGACACACCTAAACCCCTCTGGACAAGGGTGACAGGATTAAGGCAACTCCCCTCGCCTCATTTGCATCAAGGATGGGACAGGGAGGCATCCCCATTAGCATACAGAATGGAGAACAGAGATTCCAAGGCAAGAACCGCACTGAACTCTGGGGGATCTCTGCTCCAGATGTTAACGAACCCACGCCTGTACACACCCAGCTCAGCAGTTATCAGACCAATTCTAGTAATAAATCCTTTATTGGTATCCAAAATACTGAAGCTGCCTAATTGCATTGTGAGCTCCTTCGAAGGAACACCGCCCATAGCCAGGAATGAGCAGTTCCTATTGTCTAGCCTGAACAAAACAACTTTGGTATACTCCCCTGAGCCATCAGTTTACCCACAAAAAATTCTAGTGTGCTCCCTTGAACCATTGTTGTTTCCCTACAAAAACTTCTACCCATGCTCAAGTAAGTGTTCTGATGCCTGGATCCAACATCTGCATCAGTTCCACTGGGACTTCATCTTCTCCTGACTGATTGTGCTGGGGGCTCTGCCTGTCTCCAGCACTCTGGACTCTCTGCTACCACCACCACGTGGTAACCCCGATCGATTCAAGCTTCACGGAGTGGTGAGAACTCATCTCTCTCTCTCTAGGTAAAGCCTTCTGACCCTGACTTTGTGATCACTTATAGTTTTCTAAACCTGACTTTTGTAATCAAATTTAAGTTAGATTTAATATTATAACTGTTTTGTTTGTTTGGCTCCCCTTGTATGGTTATTACCTGGCAATAAATAACTTTAATGGTTAAGCTGGTTGCTTCCCTCTCTCTCTCTCTCTCTCTGCAGCAACGCTCCTCATACCTAAGCTAAAGATCCCTGCAGCACCCAAAAATCCTGTGGGGTTTGCTCATCAAGTGGGTTACGACCAGAACAATTGTAACGTGAAAGTGGGGATAGGGACGTGCTGAACCTGGGACATATGAGTGTGGCAGCTTGGAAGTGCTGCTCGACCCAGTCTGCTGAGTCCAGGGGCATACAAGGGTGGCAGATTGAAAGTGCTGCTCGACCCAGCCTGCTCAGGCATGCTCTATTCCAGTGCAGTGTGCATGGCATATGAGAGTGACAGCTTGGAGGTGCTGTTCAACCCAGCCTGCTGAATCCAAGGGCCTATGAGGGTGACAACTTGGAAGTGCTGCTCGACCCAGCCTGCTGAGTCCAGGGACATATAAGGGGTCAGCTTGGGAGTGCTGATTGACCTGGTCCTCTCAGATGTGCTCTGTTAATGTGTGTGTGTGTGTGTTCGTCTGATTCTAGGGCTGGAAGAACCCGGCCCTGGAGAACCTAGGGCCTGCAGGAGAGCTCCTCTGGGAGGGAACTTGCAGAAGGGAGGAGTAGAGCTCCGTATGAGAACACAAGTGACACAAGCAGTACATGGATAGAAATACAGAACCCCACCCCCAGAAGAGTAACCCTAATAAATGAGCGTACCCCAAAGTAATGGGCAAAGCTGGCCCATCTGTTCTGGGAGGAGAGGGCGGGACACCGGGGAGTTCAGCCTGTCAACATGTGCAGGGTGTTAACAGATAATAAGGGAGAGGGCAGACTCAGTTCAGTATCCTGCACAGGGTGCAGCTCGGAGCAGTGGGCTGCCATCCCGGAAGGGGGATCTGAATGTCCAGGAAGCCCTTCTGAAAGTGTGCAGCTGGATCTGGCTGGAGGACGGGTGGGAGCCCTGTCCCATGGGACTGGACAAACACCTCCAAACTTCCTGCAGGGCCAGTCCTGCTCTGCCCTGGGGATGCTCTAGAAGGGACCAGCAGGGTGTTTCCAGCTATTGCAGTCCCTGATGTTCAGGGCCAGCATTTCCTCCCCATTGCTGGCAGGCCCTGGTGCCACACCTGGGCTCCAGCTCACCCCTGGTCCACAGGCACCCACGTGGCTGGCTGCTCTCTTCCCATATCACTATCCACAGGCGGGTAGCTGAGCAGCCCACCCCCCTCCCTGCCCCAGTTCAGCCTCATCTCTTGTCCTTACAGCAGCAGATAATGGCTGAACCGAGCCCAGGCTGCATGGCTCCCCTTCCAGCTCCCCACAAGCAGCGCTCTCCTCCTCCTGCGCATGGGCTCCCCGGCCAAGCAACACCCATCAGCTCCTGCAGGGCTCTGGAGAGACAATCTGCTCCCCTTCTGCTCTGCCATGGGGGGCCTGAGGAGCCAGTGGGGAGGGAGGGGAGCAAATGAACAGGAGAGAAGGAGGGAGGAGTGAGCATAGGAGCGCAGTGAGGAGTGACCCAGGGGGAGAGTGGGAGTAGGGAGGGCAGAGCAGCAGAGAAATACCAGAGAAGGAAGAAAAGAGGAACAGGTTGGAGGAGGCAGCAGCAGCTTCACGGAGCCCATGCCAAAGAAGCAGCTGCAGGAGCTCAGAGACAATCTCCCTGAGGCTCAGCATCTGCAGTTGGCTGGGTCCATGCTGGGGCAGGGCCCGTTCTGTGGGACACTCCAGTGTGCCTCCAAAGAGCATCACCCCTGGCAGGGGGCGTACCCAACATACGTTCCCAACACACACAGAGCTCCCCGGCAACGGGTGTTCCCAACACATCTGGGGCTCCCCGGCAGGGGGTGTTCCCAACATATCGGGGCTCCCTGGCAGGGGGTGTTCCCAACACATCTGGGGCTCCCCAGCAATGGGTGTTCCCAACACACTGGGGCTCCCCGGCAGGGGGCATTCCCAACACATCGGGGCTCCCCGGCAATGGGTGTTCCCAACACACTGGGGCTCCCCGGCATGGGGTGTTCCCAACGTGCCCGGTGCTCCTGGCAGGGGGTGTTCCCAACAAACTCTGGGCTCCCCAGTAGGGGCCGTTCCCAACACACCAGGAGCTCCCCGGCAGAGGGCGTTCCCAACACACCCAGGGCTCCCCAGCAACGGGTGTTCACAACACACACAGAGCTCCTCGGCACAGGGTGTTCCCAAGACACCTGGGGCTCCCCAGCAGGGGGTGTTCCCAAGACACCTGGGGCTCCCCAGCAGGGAGTGTTCCCAACACACCTGGGGCTCCCCGGCAGGGGGTGTTTCCAACACGACTGGAGCTCCCCGCAGAGGGTGTTTCTAACACACCTGGGGCTCCCTGGCAGGGGGTGTTCCCAACACAACTGGAGCTCCGCGGTAGGGGGTGTTCCCAACACACCCAGGGCTGCCCAGCAACGGGTGTTCCCAACACACACAGAACTCCCTGGCAAGGGGTGTTCCCAACACACCCGGGGTTCCTCGGCACGGGGTGTTCCCAACACACCTGGGGCTCCCCAGCAGGGGGTGTTCCCAAGACACCTGGGGCTCCCCGGCAGGGGGTGTTCCCAACACGACCGGAGCTCCCCGCAGAGGGTGTTTCTAACACACCTGGGGCTCCCTGGCAGGGGGTGTTCCCAACACAACTGGAGCTCCCTGGGAGGGGGTGTTCCCATCACAGCTGGAACTCCCCGGCAGGGGGTGATCCCAACACACCCAGAGCTCCCTGCAAGGGGTGTGCTGCACAAACCCAGGGGCACACATCAGATGGCTCCAGCAGTGGGGGGTGAGCCCCACAGAGGGACAACTCCACTGTATTTGGCAGTGTATCGCAGAGGCTCCGGGGAGCCAAGTGCAAGGAGAGGTTCTGGTGCGTGTCCCCAGAGAGGGGAGGAGACAGCAGGCAGGCGCTCCACGCCCTCTCTGGTGCCCAGTGCTTACCATTGATGTCCAGGTTGTACCTCACTACGACGCTGCCCATGGTGCTGGTGGCCATGCAGATGTAGGTGCCGCTGTCGCTCTTGTTGAGGAAGGGGAGGGTGAGGACTCGGTTGGTGTTTAGATTCAGGGGGACATCGCTGCCCTCCTTCGTCCACAGGAACTCCTGGGGGCTAAGAGGAGGGGGGTTAGTGAGAGGCAAGGGGCACTTCCCCGAGGGGCACACACTGGGCCGGCACCGCCCATGCAGCAGCAAGTGCTGGCTTCAGGGGTCAGCCCAGCTGGGAATTCATTACAGCAGCTTCAATTTCCCAGGGGCCCTTGCAGACTGTGACACAGGCCTGACTGCATCCCACTGAACTGGTAGGAGCTGCAGCGCCCCTGGGGCAGGCCCAAGCAGCAAGGCTGCAGCCCGGTGAAGAGAGCATTGAGGGGTGCAGGCAGCCCTGCAGGAGAGGACGGAAGCCAGAGGGGCTGGGGAGGGGTAGGCGCTGGCGCTTACATCGGATTGCCCTGGGCTTCACACTGCAGCCGCAGCTCCTCGCCCTCCCGGGGGTAGAGGGGGTCCGGCTCGATCGTTGCCGTTGGCTTAACTGGAGAGAGGGAAAAAAGAGAAAGGGAAAAATCAAAATCCTGGGGCAAATTCTGTGCTGCCCTCCTCCACACGGTGCCCCTCCCACCACAACTGCGGCATGTCCCTCACTACACCCTGAGCGTGCCCCTCCCTCCTTTCAGCCGCAGTGTGCCTCTGCCCCCAGACACTCACAGCGTGCCCTTCCCTCCATAAACCCGCAGCGTCCCCCTCCCTCCCTACACCCGCAGCGTGCCCTTCCCTCCATAAACCCACAACATCCCCTCCCTCCCTACACCCACAGCGTTCGTCTCCCTCCCCTAAACCTGTAGTGTGCCCCTCCCTCCCCTACACCCATAGCATTCGGCTCCCTCCCTACACCCACAGCGTTCAGCTCCCTCCCTACACCCACAGCGTTCGGCTCCCTCCCCTAAACCCGCAGTGTGCCCCTCCCTCCCCTACACCCATAGCATTCAGCTCCCTCCCTACACCCACAGCGTTCAGCTCCCTCCCTACACCCACAGCGTTCAGCTCCCTCCCCTAAACCCGCAGTGTGCCCCTCCCTCCCCTACACCCGTAGCATTCAGCTCCCTCCCTAGACCCACAGCATGCCCCTCCTTCCAAACATCAGCAGCGTGCCCTTCCCTCTAAACACCAACACTTGTCGCTCCCTCCACACAATCATATTATGTCCCTCCCTCCATTCACCTACAGCGTGTCCCTGCCTCCCTCCTTCCCTACACCTGCAGTGTGCCCCTCCCTTCCTACACCCGCAGCATGCCTCTGTCCACACAGAGGGAGTGTGGGGCACGCTGCAGGTGTGTGGAGAGAGGGGCACACTGCGGGTGTAGGGAAGGAGGGAGGCAGGGACACATTGTAGGTGAATGGAGGGAGGGACACAGTATTGGTATGCGGTGGGAGGGACAAGTGTTGGTGTTTAGAGGGAGGGGCCCGCTGCTGATGTTTGGAAGGAGGGGCACGCTGCGGGTGTAGGGAGGGAGCCGCACACTGTGGGTTTATGGAGGGAAGGGCACGCTGTGGGTGTGTGGAGAGAGGGTCACGCTGCGTGTGTGTGGACAGAGACGCATGCTGCGGGTGTACGGAGGGAAGGTCACACTGCGGGTGTAGGGAAGGAGGGAGGCAGAGACACACTGTGGGTGTACGGAGGGAAGGGCACGCTGCAGGTGAATGGCGGGAAGGGCACACTGCGGGTGTAGGGAAGGAGGGAGGCAGGGACATGCTGTAGGTGAATGGAGGGAGGGACATAATATGATTGTGTGGAGGGAGCGACAAGTGTTGGTGTTTAGAGGGAAGGGCACGCTGCTGATGTTTGGAAGGAGGGGCATGCTGTGGGTCTAGGGAGGGAGCTGAATGCTACGGGTGTAGGGGAGGGAGGGGCACACTGCGGGTTTAGGGGAGGGAGCCGAACGCTGTGGGTGTAGGGAGGGAGCTGAACCCTGTGGGTGTAGGGAGGGAGCCGAATGCTACGGGTGTTGGGGAGGGAGGGGCACACTGCGGGTTTAGGGGAGGGAGCCGAACGCTTATTACACCCGCAGCATGCGTCTCTGTCCACACACACGCAGCGTGACCCTCTCTCCACACACCCACAGCGTGCCCTTCCCTCCATAAACCCACAGTGTGCGGCTCCCTCCCTACACCCGCAGCGTGCCCCTCCTTCCAAACATCAGCAGCGGGCCCCTCCCTCTAAACACCAACACTTGTCCCTCCCACCGCACACCAATACTGTGTCCCTCCCTCCATTCACCTACAATGTGTCCCTGCCTCCCTCCTTCCCTACACCCGCAGTGTGCCCCTCACTCCACACACCTGCAGCGTGCCCCACCCTCCATACACATGCAGAGTGCCACTCCCCAAAGTACCCCAAGTTTACCCCTCCCCTCTCAACGTGCCCTTCCCTACACTCCTCTGAACCACACCTCCCTCACACCTGAACTGCCCCTCCCCCTCCCACACCTGACCCCTCCCTCCCCCATCACCTCAGGGTGCTGGCTGCCCTGGCACTGGGTGGATGTTCCCCATCCCCCTGGGAGTATTCCAGGAGCTGCCGAAGGGGAGAAATAAGGCAGGGCTTGCTCCCTGTGCAGCACACCTCAGCCATGCTCTGCTCTTAACTGCACAGGGGTCAGGCTGGGGAGGTTCTTCAAAGCTCCCTCCTTGCCAAATTCCTGCCAAGTTCCTGTCTCTGCCCCACCTCCTCAGGGGTTGGGGGTTGGGGACCCCTTTGGCCTACGCTCAGCTTTTCTGAAGGCAGGGGAACAGTACTGATCCCCCACACCTGTGGCAGCCCTTTGATCCCCACACAGCACGTCAAGATGAGCAGCAGCTCTGCACCCACCAGGCTCAGGTTCATTTGCATTTTCACAGACCAGAAGGCGGTCCCAGACTGGGGGGAGAATTTCCCCCTCCTTCCTGGCTCTAGGTACCTCCACCATCTCCAGGGCAGCTGCCATATGCGTAACTTGGGCGCTTCCCACCCTTGGGTGGGAGTCATAGTTTTGGCAGTGCCCGCAGCTGCCTCGGTGTCCCCATTTTTGGAGACATCACCATCCTCATGTTGAGTGCTGCCCTGGGTACCAGAGAGAGTATTTCCCTGGCCTGGCCTTCAGGACTCAGAGAACTTCCCTTCAGGCCAGTAGCAGAGTGCTCAGTCCAGGCATTGGAATGCACAGGAGGGAGGTCACTTGATCTCAGCAGTGTGCTGGGACACTGGCAGGGGGATACATTTGCATTTTGGCTAACACACCCCTGACGCAGCTCTGAGGTGAACTGAGGGGTCTGATTCACCCATAATATCTTTCCTCAATAACACCGCGACTGGAATATCTGCGAGGGCACCTATACCAGCTCCCCTGAGCCTGCCTGCGCCTGGATTCACATCTCTGCTATAGGTAGAGCGAAGGCTTTTACACCAGGGACTTTCCCCAGACGCCACACTCCAGGCACATCTGATGGGGTTTCACCACTTGGGCTTTAACTTTAGTTCCAGTATCTCACCATTTGACAAATGTCTCCCCATTAACTATCACCTTCCAGCATAGGCGGCGACTCCGCAGGTGGTCCGGGACTGGAGCACCCACAGGGAAAAATTAGTGGGTGCTCTGCACCCACCGGCAGCCAAGCTCCCCCCTCCTCGCCTCCTTCTCCCCCTCCCAGCACGCTGCATCCCCGCTCCTCCCACTCCTTCCCAGCGCTTCCAACTCCCCTGCCGCCTAACAGCTGTTTGGCGATGCTTAGGAATTTCCGGGAGAGAGGGGGAGGAGCCGGGGATGTGGAACGCTCAGGGGAGGAGGCAGAGAAGAGGCAGGGACTTGGGGGAAGGGGGTGGAATGGGGGCGGGAAGGGGGCAGGGCTGTGGTGGGAAAAGGTGGGGTGGGGACTTTGGTGAAGGGGTGGAGTGGGGGCGGGGCGAGGGCGGTGCAGGGGCAGGCCAGGGGCAGGTTGAGCACCCACCGGGCAGAGGGGAAGTTGGTGCCTATGCAGCTTCCAGGACCACTGGGGATCCGATGGCTCTGCACCCAGGAGGGTGCAGCACGAGGGCAGTGGTTTGGGATGTGACTGGCTCAGCATGAATGTGAGATGCCATCGGGGGCCTGGCTCCGTGACTCCCTCCTTCCAGAGATTCAGTCCCACAGTCTGTGAGGCTGGGGTGCAGCTGGTCTTCCCAGAACTGCACTGTGAGGAGCAGGCAAGTGAACCAGCTGGCAATAGACGGGCACTGCTTTTCCCCACCCGTCCCGGGGCTTGGGCACGATGGCTCATCCAGCTCAATGGCAGAGAGTCCAACAGGTGGGGAAATCTCAGGGACAGCTTCCTAGAGGGAAGCAAGGAAGAGGCTGACAGAAGTGACAACTGTGCTCCACCCAGACTTCAGCAGAGATCATGGGCAGATCTACAGGTAGACTTAGAAGCTGCAACTCGAGAGGGACAGATTGAGTCTAGAAGCTCAGCTGCTTGCAGACTGGGAGAAGCAGTGTCAGTGCGACGAGAGAGAGAAGGACAAAGATCAACATCAGTCTGAGATGGAGAGACTGTGTCAGCAAAACCCTCATAATTATTGTGGGCCCGGATGATCAGAGGACTATTCTGAACGATGTGCCAAGAATGGTCTTTTGGGACAATCCATGTGAAGTGGAATTCCTGGGAACATCTAGGAGGAGGTGAGGGGAAATGCCTTCCACCAGGTATGCAAAATCCCAGCCATTTAAAGCTACACCCTGAGGAAGGGGCCATCGTCCACTGCCAGACACCGACGGTCTGAAGATCAAAGGCCCAAGCTGCATAAAGAAAGAGGCGGATCTGCCCAGCCGGGTGCTTGTTCTGAGCTGAGGCTGTTATGAACTCGTAACCACAGAAAACCCCTGGGTGGGGGTTGGAGGACTGACTCCTCCCACAGCCCTTGTTGGAGCTGGGGTGACCTCTCTGGAGCTTATTAGCATGTAAGTAGTTTCTCTGATTGTTTTTAAGATGTTTTCTCTGTAGTGCTTTCACCTTAAGAATAATTGCGACGTATCACATTGGGCAATTACGCTGCTTATAGCCTCTGGAGAGACAGTGAAGTGCAGATGCTTTTAGGCAATCTGGCTTGCTGGGAATGACACTGTGTAAGTGGGAAGCTGCGCAGCCTGGAAAAACTCCGTTCAGGAGGGAGAGAGGTGCGGATCTCCGCTCAAGAGATGTGACCACGGCTGGGAAGCCGGGAGCCTGTGAGTGGGTGCCCTTGCTGGACCGCTGAGGGGAAATACCGGGGCAGGTTCCCAGGCCTGTGACTAGGATTATAAGGCTTACAGGCAACGTAAACACACTTTGTTCCAACGACTGACATTGCCCCCTGAAGCGTATAGGAGAAAGTTTGGGGGAATTCAGAAAAAAAGGGATATAACCCAAATTAGGGAATAGGTGTCAATACAGACGCCAGAGAAGGTGCTGGGATTCTGACTGTGGAATGTGGGAAGTGGTTTTTCTTGATGTGTTATTTTCTGTACTGATATAACAGGCTTGAGTCCAGAGGGCTCAGGTATAAACCCACCAGGGCCAAACTCAGTGGTCAAGGGGGCGAGCGCGCTGTCTGCCCTCACCCTGGGAGCAGGGAGACACTGGCACAGCTAGAAAGTGCTGAGGGTCAGAACTGTGCTCGGAGCCAGGAAGACTGTGGCACAGCTAGAAAGTGCTGTGATTCAAAACTGCATAGGGGAAGGGAAACTGAGGCACAGCCCGGAGATGATGTGACAGAGCTCCTGTGGAATGAGGGAGACTGAGGGTAGTAAAGAGTGCTGCCCGCCAGAGGGTGGGTAAAGCTCAAGTGGGGGTGTGACTCCCCCACTGGGGGGAGTGTAGAGGTTACAGAGGCGGGAAGGTGCCCCTTAATCTGTCACTTGAGGTGTAATTAAACCCCAGGGGAATGGGGGAAGGAAACACACCTCACTTCTCCCCACGGAGGTGTGAACATGGGAAGGACCTATAATGTGGTCACAAAATTGCATTTCAGTGTGACCATTGGAAGTGCTACTGACTGTATGAACTTCGGATTAAGCAGCAGCAACAGCAGATGCTCTGTCTAGCAGTGTGGGGCCAGAACACCTCTGGGGTACATGCAGGGTACTCCGGCTCGGTTCTTTTGGAAAGGGGAGCAATGTGGCGAATAGGGAGTCTTGTCTGTACCATTTGCGAAGGGTGGATGATTTTATGAAACTATACCAGGGAATGTCGGTGTCATGGAAAGCCGGGCTGTGCCATGCCTCTGCCAGGCCAGAGACACCGGTGAGTGATCTGAGCTCAAAGATCCTTTAGTCAAAGTTCAATGCCTTGGGACAATGGGTTTGCTCCTCCTCTGGTGAAGGGTGGCAGGGGGTTGGGGGGGGGGGGTAATGGCAACTGGCCAAAAGGTAGAACAAAGGAAGCAGGTGACCCCAGCAGGAGTCTCTAAATTGACTCAAGGGGAGAAGGGGAACTGGGGAGAGAGCCACCTTGCACCAGACTAGGGTGAGGGAGGCTGCTGCAGGGGCAGGCTAGGCAGTGGACTGGAGGATCCTGCCTGCCTGGCAGACAGAACCCAGCTGATCCTCCAAGGGAAGGGATATTGTGGTTACGGGGTTTTGTTGACCGGGGCTCTCCTGTGCTTTACATGATTAAATATAAAGAGCATAAAGTTGTTAGACTGAATAAAATGCATGTGTGTTGGGGGGGTGCTGACTGCTTCACAACGGCTGCCTGTCCCCGAGGTAGTTAAACTGCACCCCTGTCTACACTACAAACGTACGTCGATATCACTATGTCACTCGGGGTGTGGATTGAGCGACGCAGTTATACCAACCTAGCCCCTGCTGTAGACAGCCCTATGTTGCTGGGAGGGCTTCTCCCGTGACACGGCTACTGCCTCTCAGGGAGGTGGAGTGCCTACCCCGACGGGATACGCTCAGCAGCGCAGCAAGTGCAGACAAGCCCTGCAACCCGAAGCTTCCCACCTGTGGGGTGGAGATCTGGCAGAGGGTGGGTTTAACTGTGGGGGAGTTTGAAGGGTCAGTGCTGCACCCCAAGGGGCAGGGCAGCTGGACAGCGAGTTCCAGCACTCAGAGGGGGGTGCCAGAGAGATGGCACGCCTAGGGACCCTGAGATTGGGGCTGTGCCTGGACTCCGTTCAGATTCAGGGAGCTTGAAACACCCCTGGGAATGCAGAATGGAAGAGGCTTGGGTTCCCCACACAGCAGCCCCAGTGGGTGGCCAGGAAGGGGTGCTCCCTAGGAACTGTGCCACCCTCCCTGCACCCAACCACGAGGTGCCGCTTCTCTGACACTCACCTGAACCGTGCGCTCCCCCAGACACCCACAGCCTAACTCCTCCAGTGTTTGCCTCCCCACACACGCTCACAGCATGCACCTCAGACACCCACACAGTGTACAGCTCCCCCCTCAGGCACTGTGCCCCTCACCCAACACAAACACTGTACTTTCCACAGCTTCGCAAAGCTGCATTGCCCACCCCCGCCCGTGTGCATGGGAGGGTACATAGTGGTGGGTTGTATGTATGTGTAGGGGGATGGTTAGCTGGGGGCTGGGTGTGCGTGGGGGGGGGGTTAACAGTGGGCTGTGTCTGTGTAGGGGGGTAGCGGTGGGTTGGGTGTGCATGGGGGGGGGTAGAGGTGGGCTCCGTATGTGCGTATTCATGATTAGCGGTGGGCTATGTGCACATAGGTTGTGGTTAGTGGTGTGCTGTGTGTGTGCATAGGGGTGGTTAGCGGTGGGTTGTGTGCGTGTATGGGTGGATAGTGGTGGGATGTGTGTGCATAGGAAGTGGTTAGCGGTGGGCTGTGTGCATGGATGTTTAACAGTGGGCTGTGTGTGTGTGAGCATAGGGGTAGATAGCGGTGGGATGTGTGGGTGTGCATAGGGGTGGTTAGCGGTGGGCTGTATGTGTGCGTAGGAGTGGTTAGCGGTGGGTTGTGTGTGTGCATAAGGGTAGACAGTGGTGGGCTGTGTGTGTGCATAGGAAGTGGTTAGCAGCGGGCTGTGTGCATGGGGGGTAGCAGTGGAATGTGTGTGCATCGGGGGGGGGGGTGTTTAACAGTGGGCTGTGTGGGTGAGCATAGGAAGTGGTTAGCCGTGGGCTGTGTTTACGTAGGAGCTAGTTGGCGGTGGACTATGTGTGTGTCATGGGCTAGCCATGGGCTTTGTGTGCATGGGGATGTTATTGATGGGCTGTGTCTAGGTTGGGGGGTTAAACTGTGGGTTGCATCTATCTAGAGCGGTTAAGCTCTGGGTTGTGTGTGCATAGGGAGTGGTTAGTGGTGAGCTGTGTGCATGTAGCGGTGGTTAGCGGTGGGATGTGTGTGCATGTTGGTGGTTAACGGTGGGCTGTGTGTTTGTGCATGGGGAGTAGCGGTGGGCTGTAATTGTGATTAGTGATTAACAGTGGGCTGTGTGTGCGTAGGAGTGGAGAGCAGTCGGATGTGTGTGTGGGTAGGGGTGGATAGCGGTGGGCTGTGTGTGTGCATGTGCATAGGAAGTGGTTAGTGGTTAGCTGTGTATGTGTGAGGGGGTTGCGGTGGGCTGTGTGTGTACATAGGGGGTGGTTAGCAGTGGGCTCTGTGTGTGCATGGGGTAGTTAGCTGTGGGCTGTGTGCATGTGGGGCAGGGGGGTTAAGCTGTGGCTGCGTCTATGTAGAGGGGTTAAGCTCTGGACTGTGTGTGCATAGGGAGTGGTTAGTGGTGAGCTGTGTGTGTGTAGGGGTGGTTGGGGTGGGCTATGTGTGAATGTTGGTGGTTAATGGAGGGCTATCTGTGTGCACAGAGGGGGTTAGCGGCGAGCTGTGTGTGAGTATAGGGGGTGGTTAGCAGTGGGCTGTGTGTATGTGGGGGGGTTAGTGGTGGGCTGTGTGTACACAGGGGTGATTAGCAGTGGGCACTTTGTGCAGCAAGTTGGTAAGCAGTGGGCTATGTGTGCATGTGGAGGGTGGTTTGCAGTGGGATGTTTGTGCATAGGGGTGGCTAGCCATGGGATGTGTGTGCATCAGGGTGCTTAGTGGTGGGATTTGTGTGTGCATAGGGGTAGTTAGTGGTGGGCTGTGTGTGTGGACAGGGGTGCTTAGTGGTGGGATACGTGCATGTGAAGGGGTGTTTAGTGGTGGGCTGTGTGTGTGCGTATTAGTGATTAGCGGTAGACTCTTTGTGCATGGGGGTGGTTAGCAGTGGACTGTGTGCACATGCAGGCGGTGGTAGGCGGTCGGCTGTTTGTGCATCAAGTTGGTTAGCAGTGGGCTGTGTGTGCATCTAAAGGGTGGTTAGTGGTGGGCTGTGTGTGCATGTGGAGGGTGGTTTGCGGTGGGATGTTTGTGCATGGGGGGTTATGGTGGACCTTGTTTGTGTGCAGGGAACGGTTAGTGGTGGACTGCGTGTATGTGGGATGGTTAGCGGTGGGCTATGTGTGTGCATATTAGTGATTAGAGGTGGGTTGTGTGTACGTATGTAGCAGGGTGCTGGTGCAAAGGCACCTAATTAGCCCCTGCTCAGCCAGCCCCAATCAGGGGAAATAGATTGGGGCTGGGGAGAAGCCTGGTGCCTGGCCTTTAGAATTGGCTGCACCTGCGGGCCTGATGATTCAAGGGCTATAAAGGCTGGCTGGCAGCCAGAAGAAGGGGGAATGGCCAGGGGAAGGTCAGCCTCCAGGCTGAGGGCAGACTCTGTTTAAGAGAGGAGATTATCAGGCCTGCAAGCTCTGTATATAGCATAACACTGGTGGTGGGAGAACGTTGTGTAAATAAAGCCACGGGTGCTGCATAAGTAGAAGCCTCTCTGAGCTTTATTGGGGCAGCCAGTGGGCCCCAGGAAGAGGGGCGGGCAGAGGACTTGTCACAACGTAGTATTGGTTAGCAGTGGGTGCTTTGTGCGTGGGGATGGTTAGCAGTGGGCTGTGTGTGCATGCCGGGGGTGGTTGGCGGTGGGCTGTTTGTGCATGTAGAGGTTGCTTAGTGGTGGAAGGTTTGTGCATAGGGGTGGTTAGCGGTGGGCTGTGTGTGTGTGGATGGGTTAGCTGTAGGCTGTGTGAGTGTAGGGCATGGTTTGCGGTGGGCTCTGTTTGAGCGCAGGGTCTGGTTAGCGGTGGACTTGTGTATGGACAGGGGTGGTTAGCATTGGGCTGTGTGTGTGTGTGTGTAGGGGTGGTTAGAGGTGGGATGTGTGCACATAGGGGACGGTGAGTGGTGGACTGTGTGTGTGTGTGTGTAGGAGGGTTGTTAGTGGTGTGCTGTCTACATAGTAGTGGTTAGCGGCGGGCTGTGTGTGCGTGGGTGGGGTTAGCGGTGACCTGTGTCTATGTAGTGGGGCTTAGCGGTAGTCTGTGTGCATAGGGGATGGTTAGACATGGGCTGTGTGTACGTGGGGGCTTGCTAGCAGTGGGCTGTGTGTACGTGGGGGCTCGCTAGCGGTGGACTGTCTGGGTGCAGGGATGGTTAGCTGTGGGCTGTGTGGTGCATGGCGGGGGAGTTAGGAGTGAGCTGTGTGTGCATCAGGGACAGTAGCAGTGGGATGTGTGCACATAGGCATGATTAGCAGTGGGATGTGTGTGTGTGTGTGCATCAGGGTGGTTAGTGGTAGGATGTATATGTGCATTGAGTGGTTAGCTGTGGGCTGTGTGTTTGCATGGGAGGGTTAGCTGTGGACTGTGTGAGTGTAAGGCATGCCTAGCGGTGGGCTCTGTGTGTGCGTAGGGGGTGGTTAGTGGTGGGCTGTGTGTATGGACGGGGTGGTGAGCGGTGGGATGCATGCGTGTGAAGGGGTGTCTAGTGGTGGGCAGTGTGTGTGCATATTAGTGATTAGCGGTGGGCTCTTTGTGCATGGGGATGGTTAGCAGTGGACTGTGTGCACATGCCGGGGGTGGTTGGCGGTGGGCTGTTTGTGCATGTAGAGGTTGCTTAGTGGTGGAAGGTTTGTGCATAGGGGTGGTTAGCGGTGGGCTGTGTGTGGGGACAGGGGTGGTTAGCAGTGGGCTGTGTGCGTAGGGGTTGGTAGCGGTGGGTTGTGTGTGCACATAGGGTAAGGGCACCAGAATAATTGTACAAGTGGGGGGGGGGCACCAGAGCCAGACCTGGCCTCCCCACTTTTTAACATGGGTGTTGTTCGGTGGTGAGGGAGTGGCATTGGTTAGTGGCGGGCTGTGGTAGGCCATGGACTGTGTATGGGGGCTGGCAGCAGAGGGCTGTGTGGGGGCTGGCAGCAGAGGGCTGTGGTGGGGGGGTGTCAGGCTGTGGGAGTGTAGGCAATGGGCTCTGTGGGGGGGTGGCAGGAGGTGGGCTGTGTGGGGGGTGGTGGCAGGTGGCGGGCTGTGTGGAGGATGGTAGGCAGAGGGCTGTGTTGGAGGTAGTAAGCTGTGGGCCGTGTGTCGAGGGTGTCAGGCAGTGGGCTGTGTGGGGTGTGGTAGGCCGTGGGCTGTGTCTGTTGTGTGTGGAGTTTGTGGGCTGTGGGGGGTTGGGGTGGGCTGTGAGTGGGTGTGGGTGACATGTAGCTATAGGTGGGGTGTTCATGTGAGGCACGGGGTGTCTGCGGAGGGCGGGTCACTGGCTCATGCCTCTTTTCAGTCTCATCTGCACCTCGTCATGCTCCCGCAACACTCGGAGCATAGTCCCTGGATGCCTCCCCCTCCCTCGCTGTGGCTGGCCTGTACGTACAGTGGACCTGCAGTTTCTGGCTGGTGGATCTCTCTGAGTTCTGCAGGGACTCATGATCCACTGTGCAGGTCACCTCCACGTCGTTGTCTTCTTTGGTGACGGTGAACTCAACGTGGCTGGTGACAGTGAAGGTTTTCCCGTTGGAATCTTCCATCACCTCGGGGGCCCCACCTTTGGGGGGCAAAGGAACAGGTGCTATCAGCATGGGGCCTGCACAGTGTATGGGAGTGAGTCATCTCACCCACAGGCCCCATCTGTACCTCACCTGCTGCTTCAGAGCAAGGGACAGGTGCTGCTAGTGAGGGGAGAACCTCAGCTAGTGGTTAGCTGGTGCCCTGCAGGAGGGTGCACGGCACTTCCACCAGTTATCCTGGCCTGTCTGACTGGTCCTGAATCCTGGCTCTGGGGCCCGGGGCCCCTTAGGGCAGAGGATGGCACAGGCAGTGTACTGGGCATAGCGGTTACCAGTCTTCCTTTGCAGTGTCACTGAGCATCCCCTTGGTCGTGGTATGAGGAGGCATGGCTGGAGCCTGACCTGGTGTCTCAGGGCAGCTCGTTGTGTTGCCTCCCACCCTTGTCCTCAGATTCAAACAGCCCCACTGTACTGGCCCTGCTCTCCCTGGTGGGCCCCAACATTCCCCCATGTGGGGTCTGAGCAATGGCCAGGTCACCCGAGAGCTGCCTCCACATCTCCAATGTACTGAGTGCTGGCCCCTGACTTAGGGCCCAGCTCAGATCATTTCCCCCCCGGGCACAACACGTTGCCTTGGGCACCGAGTCCCTGCTGGCCCACAGGGGCAGGTCCCTCTAGGGTTCCTCACTCTTTCCCAGCCCTCATTATTACCAAACCGGGCTCTGTGCCACCTCCCTGCTCCCCCTTAGCAGACTCACAATGCACCCCAATGCTGCAGGACCCTCTGCCACCCACTGCTGCCCATGGCCATGCTGCAAAGGGACCGTGAGTTTTACTCTTTGTTTTCTGTCTCTGAGACGGGTGATGCTTACCCCTTTGCCCACCTCAGGCCCTGGGGGGCGGCTCCCTCTCTGCAGGCTCAGCCCCAGGGAAAGATCTTCGCTAAGGTGCCACCCGCCTGGAGTGGCTGATTATGCCCCGGGGACAGCAGTGCCCCAGCCTAAGGCTCTGGGCTGGGGCAGCCTCAGCTTTTTACTGAGCAGGGCCAGGTTCTCCCCTTCCGTTGCGGGCCAAGCTGCCAGGTTCAGGCCTTACCCTGCTTCACCAGAGCTGGGCTCTCAGTATGCCCTGGTGCCCTGCAGCCTAGCAGCCAGCACCTACCCTGCAGCTCCTTGTTGCCTTTCTTCCAGCGGAGCTGGGCAGCTGGCTTGCTGCCAGAGGATCTACACGTCAGCTGGGCCGTCTCTGTCTCTCGGATGGGCAGCTCGTAGCCAAAGATTTGAGGGTTCTGGGGGATTCCTGGGGGAGGGGGCAAGAAACAGAGAACGTCTCGTCCCTCCCTCTGAACTGCCCTCCTGATGGCTCCTGAGCACGCACAGGACAAGGGCAGGCACAGACACACAAGAAGACACACGGATACACAGGCACATGTATACACAACACTGGGGCACATACAGACACGTGCACAAACGGGCAGGGACAGACACACGGACACATACAGACACGCCCAGACACATGGATATCCTACAATCATAGAATATCAGGGTTGGAAGGGACCTCAGGAGGTCATCTAGTCCAACCCCCTGCTCAAAGCAGGACCAATCCCCAACTAAATCATCCCAGCCAGGGCTTTGTCAAGCCTGATCTTAAAGACTCCTAAGGAAGGAGATTCCACCACCTCCCTAGGTAACCCATTCCAGTGCTTCACCACCCTCCTAGTGAAATAGTTTTTCCTAATATCCAACCTAAACCTCCCCCATTGCAACTTGAGACCATTACTCCTTGTTCTGTCATCTAGTACCACTGAGAACAGTCTAGATCCATCCTCTTTGGAACCCCCTTTCAGGTAGTTGAAAGCAGCTATCAAATCCCCCCTCATTCTTCTCTTCTGCAGATTAAACAATCCCAGTTCCTGCAGCCTCTCCTCATAAATCATGTGCTCCAGCCCCCTAATCATTTTTGTTGCCCTCCGCTGGACTCTCTCCAATTTTTCCACATCCTCCTTGTAGTGTGGGGCCCAAAACTAAACACAGTACTCCAGATGATCTCACCAATGTCGAATAGAGGGGAACGATCACATCCCTCGATCTGCTGGCAATGCCCCTACTTATACAGCCCAAAATGCCGTTAGCCTTCTTGGCAACAAGGGCACACTGTTGACTCGTATCCAGCTTTTTGTCCACTGTAACCCCTAGGTCCTTTTCTGCAGAACTGCTGCCTAGCCACTTGGTCCCTAGTCTGTAACAGTGAATGGGATTCTTCCGTCCTAAGTGCAGGACTCTGCACTTGTCCTTGTTGAACCTCATCAGGTTTCTTTTGGCCCAATCCTCTAATTTGTCTAGGTCCCTCTGTATCCTATTCCTACCTTCCAGCGTATCTACCACTCTTCCCAGTTTAGTGTCATCTGCAAACTTGCTGAGAGTGCAGTCCACGCCATCCTCCAGATCATTAATGAAGATATTGAACAAAACCGGCCCCAGAACCGACCCTTGGGGCACTCCACTTGAAACCGGCTGCCAACTAGACATGGAGCCATTGATCACTACCCACTGAGCCCGACGATCTAGCCAGCTTTCTATCCACCTTATAGTCCATTCATCCAGCCCATACTTCTTTAACTTGCTGGCAAGAATACTGTGGGAGACCGTATCAAAAGCTTTGCTAAAGTCAAGGAATAACACATCCACTGCTTTCCCCTCATCCACAGACCCAGTTATCTCCTCATAGAAGGCAATTAGGTTAGTCAGGCATGACTTGCCCTTAGTGAATCCATGCTGACTGTTCCTGATCACTTTCCTCTCCTCTAAGTGCTTCGGAATAGATTCCTTGAGGACCTGGCTCCATGATTTTTCCAGGGACTGAGGTGAGGCTGACTGGCCTGTAGTTCCCCGGATCCTCCTCCTTCCTTTTTTGAAAGATGGGCACTACATTAGCCTTTTTCCAGTCATCCGGGACCTCTCCCGATCGCCATGAGTCTTCAAAGATAATGGCCAATGGCTCTACAATCACATCCGCCAACTCCTTTAGCACCCTCGGATGCAGCGCATCCGGCCCTGTGGACTTGTGCTTGTCCAGTTTTTCTAAATAGTCCCAAACCACTTCTTTCTCCAAAGAGGGCTGGTCACTTCCTCCACATACTGTGCTGCCCAGTGCAGCAGTCTGGGAGCTGACCTTGTTTGTGAAGACAGAGGCAAAAAAAGCATTGAGTACATTAGCTTTTTCCACATCCTGTCACTAGGTTGTCTCCCTCATTCAGTAAGGGGCCCACACTTTCCTTGACTTTCTTCTTGTTGCTAACATACCTGAAGAAACCCTTCTTGTTACTCTTAACATCTCTTTCTAGCTGCAACTCCAAGTGTGATTTGGCCTTCCTGATTTCACTCCTGCATGCCTGAGCAATATTTTTATACTCCTCCCTGGTCATTTGTCTAATCTTCCCCTTCTTGTAAGCTTCTTTTTTGCGTTTAAGATCAGCAAGGATTACACTGTTAAGTTAAGCTGGTTGTCTGCCATATTTACTATTGTTTCTACACAGCGGGATGGTTTGTTCCTGCAACCTCAATAAGGATTCTTTAAAATACAGCCAGCTCTCCTGGACTCCTTTGCCCCTCATGTTATTCTCCCATCTGCAGACACACATTCAGACACATGGATACACGCAGACACACATACACACGGGCACATGCAGACACACGGATATACCCAGACACATGGATATGCAGAGACATACCCAGCCACACGGACACACGCAGACACGCATACACATGGGCACATGCAGACACATGGACATGCCCAGACACGGAGCCCTGGCTGGGGGCTCTGCCACTGGCTGCGGAGTGGGAGTGGCTAGATGTGCTCAGATTGGGGCTGTGAGAAGAATCCAGGCCCTGTAGCTTGGAGGGGAGCCCAGGAGCATCCCCAAGGGCTGTGGCCAGGCATCTGGGGGCCGGGAACCCACCCCTCAGCGACAGCAGGGAGCCCAGTTCAGTAGCTGGCAGGGTGGGGGAGGGGATCGTGCGGGCTGCTGCCAGGCCAGGATCACACTCACTGGGCCCCGTGCGCGAGCAGGCTCTGTCACCCAGGGCGCTGAGCGGGTTCCCCAGGGGAAGGGAGTCACAAGCCCTCACCCAGCACGGTGACGAGGGCCTTGGCCGTCCGCACAGGCATGGTGAAGATAGAGCAGGTGTACTCGCCCTCGTCTGCCAGCACCACGTTGCTGATGCTGATGGCCAGCTCGTTGGGTGTGGACTTCACCAGCTGGATCCTGTTATCCCGGAGCGCTGGGGCCAGAGCGAGAGGGGTTAGCGATGCTGGCCGGCCAGCTGACCAGCAGGGGTGGGTACGACTGCCGGGGCCGAGAGCCAGCAGGAGCCGCCAGGTCACACTTCAACCCAGCAGCACATCCTCCTGCCTGAAGGGTACTGCTTCCCCTGCCCCCATGGGGCACTGCTTCCATTCATCCCGTCCCCATGGGGCACTGCTTCCCCTCCCCCCCATCCCCATGGGGGAATGTTTCCACTCCCGACATGGGACACTGCTTTCCCTCCCCCTGTGGGGCACTGCTTTCCCTTCCCCCCCAGGGCACTGCTTCCCTTCGTCTCATCCCCATGGGGCACTGCTTCCCCTCATCCTCGCAGGGTACTACTGCACCTCATCCATGCCCCCCTCCACTGCTTCCCCTCCGCCCCCTTTCCTTCCTTGAAGTACTGCTTTCCCTTTCCGCTGCCCCCCCCCTCCCTTGGGGCACCATTCCCTCTCACCCCACCCCTCATGCAGGGGGAAAGGCTGAGGAATGCTCTCTGCAGCCTGTTCCCCTCACAGCCAGTCTAGCCCGAGGCCCAAGGAGCGGCGAGCGGGGCCTTTCCAGGCCCAGCTAGGGCTGCTGACAGTACCTCGTTTCTCCCCAAAGTACAGCGTCTGCTGGGCTGGGTTGGACCACTGCAGTGAGGAGTCGTCGGGATCCTCCACCTTGCACTTCAGCACCACGGTGCCACCTGCCACCACCGTCTCATCGGATGTTGTGGGCTGGCTCTCTGGGGGCAAACGGGGAGACGTCAGCTTGGGCTGAGCCCCCTGCTCCAGGGCCCGCCCTGCGCTGGGCACCATCCCTCTCCCAGCAACCCGGGCTCCTGCCCTGTGTGCGCTGGGATGAAGGTGAAAGACCGTCTTTGGCCAGACGGAAGCATGACCCCTGCCGCTGGCTGACCTTGCTGCATGTCTGTGCCTGGGCCTTGGGAGGCACATTCCAGCCACCCCACTCCCTGGGGTCATGGCCCCGAGTTCTCATCCCGCCTCTGCTCCTTTGCCTGTCCGGAGCCAAAAGCCCTTGGCCAGTAGACCCAGCACACAGCACTGGCTGTAGGCGGCTCCACTCCCACTGGCTGTACAAAGAGGCCTTTCTCCTGTTGTGCCCAACTCACCCCTCCCCACCCCACCCCTAGATAGCAGCTGCTGGGTCTCTGCAAGGGCCCATGCCCACAGCAGGACAACACACTGGCCATGTGAGCTGGGGGCAGAGTCAGCACTAGGCCGGTCATTCACCCTGGGCTCACTGACATCACCCACATGGAGCAGATCCTGATTCCAGGCAGCACCTGGCACTGCTCTTTCCATAGGGACTGGTGTGGCCTTCTGCCTATGATGCATCCTGACCAGGATCTGCGCCTGAGCCCCCTGCACCCACCATGTATGTCAGAACCGCCAAGGGCAGTTGGGACTGTAACCCACTAGCCCACCAGGGACAGCCTGATGCAGTGCGAATAACTCGCCCAACAGGGACAGCCTGGCGCAGCGCAAATACCCTGCCCATCAGGGACAGCCTGGCACAGTGCGAATACCCTGCCCATCAGGGACAGCCTGGCGCAGCGCAAATCCCCTGCCCATCAGGGACAGCCTAGCACAGTGCGAATACCTTGCCCACCAGGGACAGCCTGGCACAGTGCAAATTCCATGCACATCAGGGACAACCCGGTGGTGTGAATACCTCGCCCATCGGGGACAGCCTGGTGCAGTGGGAATCCCCTGGCAATCAAGGACAGGCCGGCACAGTGCAAATACCCCACCCACTGGGACAGCCGGGCGCAGTGCGAATTCCCCACCCTTCAGGGACAGCCAGGCGCAGTGCGAATCCCCTGCCCATCAGGAACAGCCTGGCGCAGTGCGAATCCCCTGCTCATCAGGAACAGCCTGGCGCAGTGCGAATCCCCCGCCCATCGGGCAGAGGCTGGACCAGCAGGACTTGTCCCCCACTCCAAGAGGGACAGATGGATGCAATGAACAGAATAATGATAAATAATAATCAACTCAAGAGGTGGGCATGGCATGGCATGGAGGAAGTTGGGGAGGGGTGCCTCACAGAGTGGGGGAGGGCTGGCTTATGGGGGTTGGGGAGGCTGAGTCCTGGGGACGTTTTTGGCTACCCTGGAGCATCAGGGTGGATGGCCCCTTCTGTGGGGTGGGGAAGGGCAGGTCAGCCCAAAGTAAAGGGAAGGGAATGGGGGACCCCAGAGGCTCTCCCTCCCATGTTCTCTCTCCCCTTCAGTCCCAGATGGGGGACAGGATGCAGGTGTTGGGCTGAATATCTAGGGAATATCTTCCTGCTCCAGGCCTATGGCTCCCCTGCCCTCTCAGGGTGCCTGGGTCGCCTGGCTCCCCTGCCCGCCCCTGCCCAGAGCCCAGCTGGCTCCAGCATGCCCAGAGATTCTGGAGGCTGCTGCAGGGAGCAGAGCCAGCGGCCAGCTCAGCAGCAGGCTGGAGCAGACTCCAGGCTTGTGACAGTGCTGACCACGCAGCGGGTCCCCACGCGGCACGTGCAGCAGGAGAGGCCAGACCAGTCCCTCAGAGGTAATCTATGCTGGGCAGGGGGTCGGGCACAAAGCGCCCTGCTACCCTGAGTGCGGGCTGCAAGACTCACGGGGAGTGCCAGCTGTCCCCTCCGTCACGTGGAGCTGTTAGAGGGGTGGGTCTATGTCAGGAGTAGGCAAACTTTTGGGTCTGAGGGCCACATCATATGGAAATTGTATGGCGAGCCATGAATGCTCACAAAATTGGGGGTTGGGGTGCGGGAGGAAGTGAGGGCTCCGGCTAGGGGTGCGGGCTCTGGGGTGGGGCCAGAAATGAGGAGTTCAGTGTGCGGGAGAGGGCTCCGGTCTGTGGCAGGGAGTTGGGATGCGGGAGGGGATGAGGATTCTGGCTGGAGGTGCAGGATCTGGGGTTGGGCCAGGGATGAGGGCTTTGGGATGCACAAGGGGGCTGAGGGCTGGAGGTGGAACAGAGGGGTTCAGAGTATGGGAGGGGGCTCTGGGCAAGGTTGGGGTGTGGGAGGGGGTATGGGCTCTGGGCTGGGGTTGTGGGTTCCACAGTGGGGCCAGAAACAAGGGGTTCAGGGTGTGGGAGGGAGCTCTGGGTTGGGGCAAGGGGTTGGGGAGTGTGGGAAGGAGCTCTAGGCTGGGGCAGGGGGTTGGGGTGCTGGAGGGTGAGTACTCTGGCCAATGGGAGCTGCAGAACCGGCGCTTGGGACGGGGCAGCGTGCAAAGCCCCCTGGCTGCCCCTACGAGTAGGAGCTGGAGGGGGCCATGCCGCTGCTTCCAGGAGCCATGCGGAGCCACAGCACACATGGAGTGGGGCAAGCCCCCGACCCCACTCCCCGGCTGGAGCTCGGGGGCTGGATTAAAAGGTCTGATCAGCCGGACTCAGCCCGCGGGCTGTAGTTTGCCCCACCCCTGGTCTATGTGGAAGCATTTAACATGTGTGAGTGTAAGGGGTGTGTGTGTGTGCGCGCATGTGTGTGTACATGTAACGTGTGTATGTCTGCACATCTGTAAGTAAGTGTTTATGCACGTATCAGTGTTTTGCAGTTTGTGTGTGAATCCGAGTGTGTGTGTGCGTGTGTTTGTGTGTTTGTATCAGAGTGTCTGTTATGGGCTGGGTGAAAACTTGTTATGGATTGAGTTAAACCCCTTTGAGACGGGTGTGAATGAACCCTTCAATTAACTAACTGTCAGGATGAGTTAGTCAGAATCCCCAGCCCTAAAATAAAAGGGGACAGACAGGAGTTTGGACTGAGTGGGCAGAGGCCAGGGGTTTTGCTGAGTAGTGAGAGTGTATGTGTGTTTGTGTGTGCGTGTGTTGTGTGAAGGCAGAACACACAGAAACTGAGAATAGACAGAGAGGGGCTGAGGCAAAAAGCAAGGAAGCCAAGCAGTAGCCAGTGAACACAGTGGGTATCTCTCCACTGCAATTAAAACCTGCGGCTGGCCTGTGCCAGCTGACTTGGGCTCACAGCGCTTGGGCTAAGGGGCTGTTTAATTGCAGTGTAGACTTCCAGGCTCTGGCTGGAGCCTGGGCTCTAAGACCCTGCAAGGTGGGAGGGGCCCAGAGCTCAGGCTGCAGCCCAAGCCAGATCCTCCAGGCCACAGTTAAACAGGCCCTTAGCCTGAGCCTCACAAGCCCCAGTCAGCTGGCAGGGGCCAGCCAAGGGTGTCTAACTGTGGTGCAGACATACCCAGTGTGACCCTGGAAGAAGCTAGAGGGAGAACTTTGGGGTCTGTTGGCTAAAGAGGCTTGAAGCTCCTCCCTGCATTTCAATTCTTTGTGTTCAGAGTACAGGATTTTTTACATTCTTTGAAATAAACAAAACGGCATTACAGAAATAGCTATCACCAATTTCTACTCCCACCATCCCCACGACCCCAAACTTTGACTAGCCGCTCAGGTCAAAAAGGGGCAACAGCCGGTGTTGGAGCAAGTGTGTGTCAGTGCGTGTGTGTATCAGTGCATGTGGATGTGCACGTGCAAGCTAGGGAGTGTCTCAAAATGGTTTGACCCGGCCGGCCACTCTGGGATGACCCTGGCGAGGGGATGGGGCTGATTGGGCAGGGTGGGCTGGGGGTGATGTGTGTGGCCAGGGGACAAGAAGGGCCATGTGGAAAGCCCAGGCTAGGGATGTGTTGTGCAGCCCCAGGGTCTTTGGGTCCCTGTTTTACAGCTGGTGAAGAGGAAGAGTTTGAGGACATCTTCCAGGGAATAAGGAAGCTCTCAACAGAGTACAGGATAGAGGGGAAAGAGCCCAACCACCCACAATTCACATCATGAGGAAGGTCCCCTCAGCCAGGTGTAGTACAAGGGGGACAGACCTTGGACAGGGCAGTGCTGGGGAAGGGCAGGAGGAGCTGGGGAGCTCTGGCCAAGGAAAACCCCAGGCTGCAGGCCTTGTTACAAAGGGCCAAGCAGGTGCACAGGGCCGAAGGGGAAGCGGCCCAGGGACAATAGTCTGACAAGGGGAGAGAAGGAGGGCAGGGAGGCTGCTGCTAGAGGGTCCCTGGGTTGGGACCCAGAGTAGCGGGTGGGCCTGGGTCTCCCCCCTTCCCCCTTGTACTACACCTGGCTGAGGAGGAGCGTGGCCGGATACAGGCTGTGGCTGGCCCCTGTGACAAAGGGGCTAGACTTTGAGGCTGCAGCCGGCCACTAGAACAGGTGCAGACGGAGGACTGCTGATAACACCAGACCCCCGGAAGGGGCTGAGACCGGAGCAGCGGGCACTGCCAGCGGGCAGTGTCCTGAAGAGGACGCTGCCGAGCAAGGAGCAACCCGGGTCCCCAACGCAGCGGAGCAGATGAAGGGCAAGACACCACACGCAGAAGGTGCTCCATGACTGGACTGAGCTAATTCCCAGAGCATCCAGCGGGAAGTGCCAGCAGTGGTGAGTCGAACCCCATCACAGGGGGGATACCAAAAAATGCATCACAGTAGCATTTAACTTCAAAAAGGGGAAATACACAATCATGAAGAAGCTAGTTAAACAAAAATTAAAAGGAACAGTCCCAAGAGTGAAATGCCTGGGAGCTGCATGGAAACTTTTTAAAAACACCATAGTAGAGGTTCAAACCAAATATGATTTAAAAATAAAGTAAAGGGGACACAAAAAATGCCACCAAGGCTAAACAGAGGAGTAAAAGAGGCAGTTAGAGGCAAAAAGGCATCATTTAAAAACTGGAAGTCATATCCTAGAGAGGAAAATAGAAAGGAGAGTAAACTCTGGCAAGGCAAGTGGAAAAGTATAATTACAGGCCAAGAAAGAAATTGAAGTACAACTAGGAAAAGACACAAAAACTAACAGCAAAAAATGTTTTCAGTCCATCAGAAGCAGGAAGCCTGCTAAACAGCCAGTGGGGACACTGGATGATCGAGATGCTAAAGGAGCACTCAAGGAAGACCAGGCCATTGCACAGAAGCTAAATGAATCCTTGGCATCAGTCTTCAGTTCAGAGGATGTGGAGGAGATCACCACCCCAAGGCATTCTTTTTAGGTGCCAAATCTGAGGAACTGTCCCAGATTGAGGTGTCAATAGAGGAGGTTTTGGAACAAATTGACCCATTAAACAGTAATCAGTCACTAGGCCCAAATGATATCACCCAAGAGTTCTGAAGGAACTCAAATATGACACTGCAGAATTACTAACTGTGGTATGTAACCTATAATTGAAATCTGCTTCTGTACCAGATGACTGGAGGATAGCTAATGTGGCACCAATTTTTTAGAAAGGCTCCAGGTGTGATCCTGGCAATTATTGGCCACTAAGCCTAACTTCAGTACCACACAAATTGGTTGAAACTATAATAAAGAACAGAATTATCTGACACATAGATGAATATGATGTGTTGGGGAAGAGTCAACATGGCTTTTGTAATGGGAAATCATGCCTCACCAATCTATTAGAATTCTTTGAGAGGACCAACAAGCATGTGGCTAAGGGTGATCCAGTTGATATATTGCAGTGTTTTTCAACTTTTTTGATACCAAGGACTGACTTGCTGCCTTCCTAAACTGTGTCAGGGAGATCTCAGGGACCGGCACTGGGCCACGGACCGGTCATTGAGAAACACTGATATTGTGTACTTGGACTTCCAGAAAGCATCTGAGAAGGTCCCACAACAAAGTAAGCCATCAAGGGATAAGAGGGAAGGTCCTTTCATGGATCAGTAACTGATTAAAAGACAGTAAAGAAAAGTGTAGGAGTAAATGGTCAGTTTTCACAGGGGAAAGAGGTAAATAGTAGGATCTCACAAGGATCAGTACTGCAGTTTGTGCTATTCACAAATTATCTGGAAAAGGGGGTAAACAGTGAGGTGGCAAAATCTGCAGATGGTACAAAATTACTGAAGCTAGTTAAGTCTAAAGCTGACTGTGAGAAGTTACAAAGGGATATCACAAAACTGGGTGACTGGGCAACAAAATGGTAGATGAAATTCAGTGTTGATAACTGTATAGTAATGCCCATTGGCAAAAATAATCCCAGCTATACATACAAAATATGGGATCTAAATTAGCTGTTGCCACTCAAGAAAGAGATCTTAGAGTCATTGTGGATAATTCTCTGAAAACATCCACTCAATTTACAGCAGCAGCCAAAAAAACTAATAGAATGTTAGGAACCATTAGGAAAGGGATAGATGATAAGGCAGTAAAAATTATAATGCCACTATATAAATCCATGGTACGCCTACACCTGGAATACTGCATGCAGTTCTGGTCACCCCATCTCAAAAAAGATAGTAGAAATGGAAAAAGTACAGAGAAGGGCAACAAAAATGATTAGGGGGATGGAACAGCTTCCATATGAGGAGAGATTTAAAAGACTGGGACTGTTCATCTTAGAAAAGTGATGACTAAGGGGGGATATGATAGAGGTCTATAAAATCATGAATGGTGTGGAAGAAGTGCATAAGGAAGTGTTATTTACCCCTTCACATAACACACGAACCGGAGGTCACCCAATGAAATTAATAGGCATCAGAAAACAAACAAAAGGAAGTACTTCTTCACACAACATGCAGTCAACCTTTGGAACTTGTTACCAGGGGTTGCTGTGAAGGCCAAAAGCATAACCGGTCTATCTATGGCTATTAGCCAAGATGGTCAGGGATGTTACCTCTTGTCCCAGGTATCCCTAAACCTCGGATTGCCAGAAACTGGGACTGGATGACAGGGGATGGATCACTTAATAATTACCCTGTTCTGTTCATTCCCTCTAAAGCATCTGGCACCAGCCACTGTCAGATGACAGGATGATACTGGACTAGATGGACCATTGGCCTGAACCAGTATGGCCATTCTTATGTTCTTATGACATGGTCTCCTTGCAAATCAAGCACCACCCAGAGTGATCTCGGGTGATGTACTTAAGGTGGTGTGGTTGTATAGTCAGTTTATGTCCATCGCTGGCCGTCTTGTCACGTCACCAAAGCTTTTGATGCCCCATGATCATGGGCCACACAGCGGCATTCCTTGGTACGCACACTTTGTAATTCGTTGGTCTTCCATTCTAATAACATATCCTCACAACAGCATGGGCAAAACTGGAGTGGCCTATGTGTCACGGGCGCTAACCAAACCTGAGTGTCAAATCCACTCAAACAGAGGAGGCAGCTTTGCCCTTAGTCCATGGGTATAAAAGTTTTCATGACTTTATTTAGGAGAGGCCAGTGTTAGCTGAAACTGACCATAAACCACTAATTGCCATTTCCAGAAGGGGCCTGGTCACTCCAAGAATACAGAGGTGAATTTGTAAGTTACAAATGTATCATTTGCAAATTGGATAAAACCTGGGAGAGATTGGGTGGCTGCAGACATACTCTCTAGAGCAGTTGACAAAAGAGCAGTGGAGCAAAGTTCAGAGGTAGATTTTGTATGTCATTCTGATAAACAAAACCTGGACGAAATGTGGACTGTGATTGCCAGAGCAACTGCTCAGGATTACACGTTACAGAAAGTAATCAAGGCTATTAGCACCAGGTGGCTGGGACAGCATATTCCAGCCCCTATTAGCAATTCCAGGGGAGCTCTCAATACTAGAAGGGATTTTGCTTAAAGGCAGCATGATAGTGATTCCTAAGGTGTTACAGAAAAAATATACTACAAAGGATACATGAAAGTCAGGGCCAGCTCCAGGCACCAGCACAGCAAGCAGGTGCTTGGGGCGGCCAAGGGGAAGGGGCGGCACGTCCGGCTCTTCGGCGGCGGGTCCCTCGGTCCCTCTCGGAGTGAAGGACCTGCCGCCGAAGAAGAAAGCGGCGTGGTGGAGCTGCCGCCGAAGTGCCGCTGATCGCGATCGCGGCTTTTTTTTTTTTTTTTCCCCCCGCCGCTTGGAGCGGCAAAAACCCTGGAGCCGGCCCTGATGAAGGTCATTTAGAGCAGTGGTTCTCAACCTGTCCAGACTACTGTGACTCTTTCAGGAGTCTGATTTGTCTTGCATGCCCCAAGTTTCACCTCACTTAACAATTACTTGCTTACAAAATCAGATATAAAAACACAAAAGGGTCACAGCCCGCTGTTACTGAACAATTACTGACTTTCTCATTTTTACCATAGAATTATAAAATACATTGATTGGAATATGAATATTGTACTTATATTTCAGTGTGATACATGAGCCTGTTTTTCACTTGAGAGCCTTGGCTGAAGCCCAAACCCAGGCAGCGCGGCTGAAGCATGTAACTTAATTTTGCGGAGCCCCCTGTGGCGGAAAACCCTGAGCAATTGTTCTGCTTGCTACCCCCTAATGCCGGCCCTGCACTTCCAACCCCCCCCCCAAACCCATCCCTTGACACCCGCCCCCGGGGGCAGCAATCCCCATGTTGAGATCCACTATCTAGATCAGTTGAGTACCCCCGGGGAGACCTTTGAGTACCCCCAAGGGTACATGTACCCCTGGTTCAGAACCACTAATTTAGAGATTGAAAAATCTAAGAGAAAGGCCAGAGACATTTTAAACTGGCCTCAAATGAACAGCGACATCAAGAACATTGTTAAGGCTTGTTGTATATATCGAAAATAAAGGACAAGTCAGGAGAAAGAGCCCATGCTGGTGGGCTCCCCTGGAACAACATAGGCAGAGATTTGTTGACAGGAAACATTATGAGACAGCCGTACTAGAAGATGCTACCACTAATCAGGTGGCTGTGCACATCGCATCTGGTTTTACTCGTCATGGCATATCTTACACAGTAACCTATGTCAATGGGCTGCAGTTTAGTGGGCATAAGTTTAAGCAGTTTGCTTTTGGGTTTGGACATGTAACAGCTAGTCCCCATGATCCCCAATCCAACGAGCTAGTGGAAAATGGTGTCAAAATAATAAAGCACCTACTGAAAGAAGCGACGGAGTCAGACTTTGATCCACATTTAGCACTGTTAAATTACAGAATGGCACCAATGAAGCCTGGAGTTATCACCTGCTGACATTCTGTTCCACAGCAAATTGAAACCAGAATGCCTGCACTGTTAGAAACTGAGGTCAGAGTCGCTGGGGACTTGCAGACATATATAGAGACAGAGAAGGCCAAACAAAACCTCAGTATGATTTGGCGTCCCAGGAGCTGCCCCCCACTTCATGGAAATGAGGCTGTGTCTCTATGATGAGGAACAATGGCTGCAAACAGCAGTGGGGTCACAAAAGGGCATGCTGCGATTTTATGAGGCTGTCACCCCAGATGGACATGTACTGCAGAGGAGCAGGTAACACCTTCTCCAAATCCCAGGAGGGAGGGAGACAAAGGGTGCACAGTCGGCCATTTGCCTAAGAGGGTCTTAGACAGGAACAATCACAGCAGGGTCAGACAATGGAGACCCAGTATGTGACACAGCGAGAGCAAGGGGCCTTGCTGTCTCCTAGGGTGACCAGATGTCCCAATTTTATATTTCCTATTACCCCCCACCCCCTGTCCTGATTTTTCACACTTGCTGTCTGGTCACCCTACCGTCTCCTGACAGCAGTAGTGTGGATGTTCCAGGGGAGCCCCCAGGTCTAGGCAGCAGCACAGGGCACCTCTCAGACTCACTGAACATTGTTAGTTAGTTTAGTTCTCAGGCGGGTTATTGGTATTTGTAATTGTGTGTTGTATCTGTGACACTGGCAGGCCAGGTGCCAGCTCATGCCAAGTTCCCCAGGCCTCAAGAGAACCCTGAGGAATGCAGAGCTGGAACCCTTCCGTCTCTGCAAATGGACACTGAAGCTGGAGCCCCAGCCCACCCAGGCAGGTGCTGAGCTGGGATCAGTGTGGCAGATAGGCTAATAACTGAACACGCAGCGAGTCTGTGTTAACACAGCCTCCCCGCCTGCACCTCCTGTCCCAGCACCTAGTATGCTTGCAGTTTCGATGGTAAGCTCCATGAGGTGAGACTGTCATGTGCGCTATGTTTATGCAGTGCTCAGCTCAAAGGGGCCCCAGCCTGCCTGAGGCCTCTAGGGGCTACTGCAATGTAATGTTATAATTACACACAACAAATCTATGTTACAAGAATGTCACTTCAGCTGCAAGTCAGACACTCAGGAGTTAAGAAATGCCAGATCCACAGCTGCCGCTGTGCTGATCCTGTGCACTGAGGAGGCAGGGGCCTGTGGGAAAGAGTGCGTAATCTGGCTGGGTCATGATCCTACATACAATGGGCAGCAATAATGGGCACACGCAACCCTAAATCGGGTAGTTTTCTAACATCTGAGTGCTTGGATTGGTGACCTACTTTATACCAGTTAATGGCCTTTATTGCAAAATGGAATTTCCTAAGTTTATTTAAAAGGAAAGAAGGGAGAAAAACTCTATCATGTGCAACTGCAACAGCCCCCCAAGTCCTGCAACAACCTCCCCCATCATGCTATACCCCTCCCACAACAACCTTCCTGCAACAACCCCACCATCGTGTATCAGCGGCGGGGCTTAAACCAACTGCTGCCGTGTGGGGTATGCCTACACAGCATTTGGGAGTGAGCCTCAAGAGACTTGTGGAGGGTCAACAGACTTGGAGTAGTGGGGTGCATGCTAGTGCTCTAAAGACAGCACTTTGAAGTTGTAGCTCAGACTCTGAAGCCCACCCCTCTCCCTAGGCCATGTGCAGGTCTAGAGAGAGGTTGGAGCAGGCCCAGCCTGGTTCTCCCCCATTCTGTAGTCACTCCAACAGCAAACAGGCATTCCCAGCATAGTGTGTGTTGCAGCTGCTGCTTTGAATGCTCCTTAGAATGCTCATGTTCCATGCTTAGTTTGGCAATTGCCAGCATGTCCTTGAGGGATGCAAGAAACAGAAGAAACAACGAGGGGTCCTTGTGGCACCTTAGAGACTAACAAATGTATTTGGGCATACAGACTAACACAGCTACCACTTTAAAAGAAACAGAAGGTAAATGGTATTTTTAAACAGTAAAACCGGAATAGAATTGCATCTCAGAAAGAAAAGGCACTTCCCTAGTCTGAGGACTATGATATGTCCAATTTTATGGAACAATGGCTCCATAATGGGTTTCTGGAAAACAGATAACTTGATAACTATTTTTGATGAGATTACAAGTTTGGTTGATAAAGGTAATAGTGTTGATGTAATAGACTTAAACTTCTTTAAGGTGTTTGCCTTGGTACCACACAACACTTTGATTAAAAAAATGAGAACAATAGAAAGTTAACACTGCTCACATGAAATGGATTAAAAGCTGGCTAAATGATACGTCTCCAAATGTAATTTTAAACAGTGACCCATCATTGCGTGGGTGAGCTTCTCGCGAGGTCCCGCAGGGATCAGTTCTTGGCCCTGTGCTATTTTAACATTTCTTCCAGGTCATTGATAGCAAACATAAAATCATCACTGATAAAGCTTGCAGATGACAAAAAAATTGGGGAGTGGTAAATAATGAAAAGGACAGGTCACTGACCCAGCAATCCGGATCACTTGTTAAGCTGTGCACAAGCAAACAATATGCACTTTTTTTGTTGTTCCTAGATGTAAAAGTATACATCTAGGAACAACGAATGAAGGCCATACTTACATGGTGGGGGGCTCTATCCTAGGAAGCAGTGACTCTAAAAAAGATTTGGGGGTCACAGTGGATAATCAGCTGAACATGAGCTCCCACTGTGATGCTGTGGCCAAATGAAATTAATGAGATCCTGGGATGCATAAACAGGTAGACTCTCGAGTAGGAGTAGAGAGGTTATTTTACCTCTGTATTTGGCGCTTGTGTGACTGCTGCTGGAATCCTGTGTCCAGTTCTGGTGCCCACAATTCAATTAGGATGTTGATAAATTGGAGACGGTTCAGAAAAGAGCCACAAGAACAATTTAAGGATAAGAAGAGATACCTTATAGTGACAGACTCCAGGAGCTCAGTCTATTTAGCTTAACAAAGAGAAGGTGAAGGGGTGACTTGATCACAGTCTGTAAGTACCTACATGAGGAACAAACATTTGATAATGGGCTCTTCAGTCTAGCAGAGAAAGGTAAAACACAATCCAATGGCTGGATGTTGAAACTAGACAAATTGAGACTCGAAATAAGGTGTAAATTTTCTAGAATGAGAGTAATTAACAGCTCAGTTGGAACAACATACGAAGGATTGTGGTGGATTCTCTCTCCTGGGTAAGTTTTAAATCAAGAAGGGATGTTTCTCTAACAGATTTGCTCCAGGAATTATTTGGGGGCAGGTCTCTGGCCTGTGTTATGCAGGGGTCAGACTAGATGATCACAATGGTCCTTTCTGACCTGGAAATCAAGGAATTTCAAAGGCCCACTGCAAACAATGGAGGTTAGAAGCTAATCAAACAAGAGGTCCCAAGAAAGTGTTAGGCCACCTACATCTATCCAGGGGTCATGACCAGCTCCCTCACCCAGCTGGAGCAAGGCAGAGAGGGAGCTGCTCAACCCACAGCCAAGCAGTGACCACATGTCAAACAAAGGATCCCACACAAGTCCTCCTAGAATACTGTGGTCTGCAACCCCTGGGACAGGACCTGGGTTGCTCCCAAGTCTCCCAGGATGGGCATTAAGCCTGGCAGAGGACAGCCCGAGGTTTGACGAGAGCATCAAAACAACTGGGACTGGGAGGGTGCTACCTCCAGCCCTCCCAGGCACCCCCCTGGCTGGGCCTCATGCACAAGGGGAGCACGCACCATGGAGGCAGAGGGGCAGCTTGTGCATCGGAAGCCGGAGGCAGAGGCAGACTCTCAGCCCTGTCTGGAACACTGATCAAGCCAGGGCCCAGCCAGGGAGGCAGAGCTGGGCCTTGGCCAGGATCCAACTACAGATGAGGGAATTTATCAGCCACGGATCTAGTATGAGAGAACAAGAATGGCGGGCTGGGTCGACGCGCCTCAGACTGGGGGGCAATCACAATGTCGGCTTCTGGGCCAGAGCCCTGGGGGCACATCCCCAGGGCTCCCCCAGAGACCTGCCAAAGGATAGTCCCCGCCCCCCCAGACCTCTCCAAGCCTCCCACTGGTGCTAGGCAGGGGAGACCTCCTTGAGCTGTATCATTGGCAGTGATAGCCCCCAGCCCCTCCTGTTGCTGTGGGAGCCTGGCCTGCTGCATCATTCACACCCTGCAGTCCTGGCTGGGGGAGGGGAGCAGGGCCAGAGGGCTGGAAAACTCAGAACTTTTTCAGTCCAATAAATCCCAGCCCATCGGGACCCTCCAGGGTGCCAGGCCCCCAGGCTCAGCCCCAGGTCCCAAGTCACCATCCACACACAGCGCTGTGATCTGGTGCTGTGAGAGCCCCTGTTGACTGCAGTTAACCAGAGCTCTCATGGGCATCTGGCTGAGTAGGCAGCAAGTGCTCCGTGTTGAGTGTGTCTGGGGCGATGTCTCCCTTGCCGTCCACTCCTGACAGCTTTCAATAGTTCTCCTAATTAAGACAATAAACAGCTGGGCCCAGGAAGCCTCACGCTGGAGACTTGGGCATTGGTTGCAAAAAATACTGCTCAGGAAAGCAAGTGGTGGATCATGGCAGGCACTGTGGGCAGATAGCACGCTGCCCCCCCAGCTCAGCCGATAGCCCTCACGCCCAACACACAGCCCCCTACTATGCCAGCCCTGCCCCCCCAATCTGCCAATACCCCTTACGCCCAACACACAGCCCCCTACTATGCCAGCCCTGCCCCCCCCCAATCTGCCAATACCTCTCAGGCCCAACACACAGCTCCCTACTATCCCAGCCCTGGGCTCCCTCCGCCCCCAGCTCTGCCGATACCCCTCAGGCCCAACATACAGCTCCCTATTATCCCAGCCCTGGGCTCCTTCCGCCCCCAGCTCTGCCGATACCCCTCAGGCCCAACACACAGCCCCCTATTATCCCAGCCCTGGGCTCCCCCCAACCCCCAGCTCTGCTGATACCCTCAATTCTGACCCACAGCCCCCTGCTATCCCAGCCCTAAGCCCTCCCCACAGCTCTGCCAGTGCCCCTCACTCTCAGAATGCATCTCCCCTTGTTATCCCACCCCGTGCTCCTCCCCCCCACAGCTCTGCTCTTGCCCCTTAATCCTGACCTGCCGCGCCCCCTTGCTATACACACTCACTTCCAGCCCATGCCAGACTCCCAGCAGCACTTCCTTTTCCTGCCCTTTCACTTTTCTCTCATGCCTTAGAAACCCCCTGAAAGGATTCCTCCCCCTCTTCCTCCTGGTCCTTCCCACTCCTCATTTTGAACCTATCCCCAGGCTCCTGCCCTGATGCAGACCCTGACTGCCTGCTTGGAACCTCAACCCCCCTCCCCCATGGGCACCCCATGTGCCTGAGCTCACACTTGGGCTCTAGCTGGCAGGGATTGGACAGAGAGAAATGAGATGGTTCCCACTAAACCCCAAAGAACAGGATCCACACTCAGCCCAACCCCCAAGTGGAGCTGACAGCCTTGCCCAGCATCAAATGTTCTCTCTGCCCTGCAAGGGGAATCACAGAGATGCTGGGAGTTATGGATTGATTGACAGCACCCAGACTGCACCCCGCTCCGCACACGCTCAGGCTGAGAGCCTCAACTGAGCTACACATCCCCATGCATGCCCAGGCTGAGAGCGCCCACTGGGCTGCAGTCCCGTCCCCTCCCCCCTCCTGGCACATTGAGAGCACTCACTGGGCTGCACGCCCCCCAGGCTCACTCAGGCTGACAGCATCCACTGCGCTTCCCCCCGCCCCCCGGGCACACTGAGAGCACTCACTGAGCTGCACCCCCCAGGCTCGCTCAGGCTGAGAGCACCCACTGGGCTGCCTCCCCACCCCTTCAGGCACATCCAAGCCATGGGTTCCATGCTGGCCTGCATCTGTGCAGGGCTGGCTTCTAATGCCAGCCTGTACCACTCTGCCTGGCGCTGCTCAGGTAGCCAGAGCATTTAGTGCCTTCCTCATCACTGGGTGTCATAGAGACCATAGGCCAGTGGTCTCCAAACTTTTTTGATTGCGCACCCCATCAGTAAAAATTTTTTGAGCACGCACCCCCAATATATGTATATTTATTTATGTATAAATTATATTCATATACTGTACTAATATATTATGTACATTATAAAACATACACAAAAAATAGAAATTAAAAAAGGATGAGATAAAGATGAAAAACAATATTTTTAAAATAATTTTTTATTTTATTTTATTTAACGGTACAAAAAACCTTTTTGCTCTCACAAAAAAAATATTATTATTAATAATAATATTTTTAGTGAGAGTAATGTGATTGAATATGCTTCATTATTTCTGAAAATCTTGGTTTAACACTTTGTGATACAGCTATTCGAAGGTCTGGATTAGGGTTAGGGTGCGGGAGGGCGTTCGGGGGGGGTGCGGGGTCTGGGAGGGAGTTAGGGTGCGGGAGGGCGCTCAGGATGGGGTGCGGGGTCTGGGAGGGAGTTAGGGTGCGGGAGGGGGCTCAGGATGGGGGTGTGGGAGGAGGCTCAGGGCTTGGGCAGGCAGGAGGTGCAGAACACTGATCTGGGGCAGTTCCTGTTTGGTGAAGGGGGTGTGCAGGTGGCTCTGCGCAGCGCAGCGCAGCGCAGCGTAGCGCAGCACCGCCCCCATGGCTGTGATTCTGGGAGCCACGATTCTGGGAGCAGCCTCCCCCCCGCCCCCGGCAGGGGGGTTAGGGGCTGCTGGGCCCTGGGCTAAGGGGGCTCCAGGGCTGGCCTGCAGCTCTAAAGCCCCTTTCGGAATGCGGCCCTGAGTCCTCCGGCCCGTGGAGAAGCATGGACAGCCGCACAGCCAGTGGCCGAAAAGAAGCGGCGCTTTCCCCTTCAAAGCGCCGCTTCTCTCCAGCCAGCTTTGAAGGGGAAAGCGCCGCTTCTTTCTGGGGCGCCCTTAGCCCAGGGCCCTGCAGCCCCTAAAGCCCCTGCGTTCCGGGTGGCCTGCCTGCCCGGTGGGGGGGCAGCTTCCCCGCTCGCTCGCTCCCTCCTCAGGCTGCCCCCTTTTTTTTTTCTCCGGCAGCGCTCCTCCTGCCGCACCCCCCCAATGGATCATCTTACACACCCCACTTTGGAGAACATTGCCATAGGCAACTGTGCGAACCTGGCTCCTGCAGCATGTCACGCCCTGGAGATGCAGCTGGAGTCAGACTCTGCCCTGGCCTTGAACTCACCACCTACATGGAGCCCCTCCCCGTGCCGTGCCATCACCCCTGGAGAGGAGTCAGGGCCCAGGAGTGGAGGCTGACCTCTGCAAGGGCCAGGCAGCGGGCAAGGCCCATCCCAACTCATATGCTGCTCCCGCAACTCTTGGGCCTGGGCATGTGCAAGGCTGGAGAGTAGGGGAGGTGGGGCTGACCTTTTAGTGCCCTGCTGTGGGTAGCCAGGGCCCTGACTCTGGGCCCTCTGTGCCCACAGTGCTCCCCCCCCAGACCTCACAGGGGCAGAGGTGACTCACTCCCTGGGGCCTGCTGTGCCCTTTCTCCAGGGGCAAGTGCAACTCCTCTCCCTCCCCCAGTTGTGTGGTGGGGGAGCCATTTGTGATCCCATACCCAGGTTTTAAGGGAGGCATCTCTGGGTCAGGACCTCAACCTGGACTGGGCAGAGCCTTGCCCAGGCTCCCCAATACCAGGCCCTCAGGCTAGGTCTACACTGCAGCGGGGGTCCGACCTAAGATACGCAACTTCAGCTACGTGAATACCGTAGCTGAAGTTGCGTATTTTAGGTCGGCTTACCTGGCGGTGAGGATGCGGGAAAGTCGACCGCTGCCGCGCTGCCGCCGACTCCGCTGCCGCCTCTTGCCGAGGTGGATTTCCGGAGTCGACGGCAGAGCGATCAGGGATCGATTTTACCGCGTCTTCACTAGACGCGGTAAGTCGATCCCCAATAGACCGATTGCTACCCGCCGGATCGGCGGGTAGTGAAGACAAAGCCTCAGGGATGTCTCCCTCCCAGCATCTGAGAAACCCACCCCCACCACAGCCCTTTCCTGACCTTCCCCAGTCACTGCCCAGCCCTTCCCCAAGGATCCTGCCTTCTGGCTCCTAAACACATATTTCCCCAGCTCCCCACCCCAACAAGTACCCCAGCCAGCCATACCCCCCCACCCCAGCCACCATCTGCATGTAATGGATGTACGTTACTCCTGCCCCAGCTGCTCTGCAGGGGCAGTGGGAGGTTGGAGTGTGGAGGCCGTGCCAGGGTTAAGAGTATGCCGAGGCCATGGGGGCTGAGGAGTGGGTGGACACTCTCGCTGGGTGAGAGCATGAGGGATGGCGGGGGAGCAGGGAAATACCATTGTGAAGATTGAAGGTCTAGTCTATCTGGGGATGCAGAGAGACACCCTGGCATCCCTTCAGCCTGTGGAGACAGGCTGCGAGTGGCTTGATCTTACGGAAGAGGGATCTCAGCTATCCAGCTGGGGCCAGGCCTTGGGATAAGCTACCCTGCAGCAGAGAGGGGAATGCCTTGTGAGGTAAGCTAAGACTCTAGAAAGCATGCCATAAGTTTGCTTTGTCTGTAACCATCTGTTTCCAATATCTCCCTATTATCTAGATCTCTGTTCCTTGTTCTCTTTGTGTTCACTACGAACATAGGTCAGAGCTGTGTGCTACGTGGACCGGTGATCCTGACCTGAGCCTGGGGAGCTGTTGCGTGCTGGTCCTTTGGGAGCGGAGGAGCTGAGAGCTCTGTGAGTGCCCAGTGGAACCATGGCTGGGCGCTCCAAAGGGAGGCTCCGAGGACTTGCGGGCTGATGTGCACCTATCACTACCTGCACAGAGGTCTATTGCCCATTGTCAGGCCCCCCCACTCATGAGGCAGCACCAGGCCCCATGCGGAGAGGGAGCTGAGATGCACTGAGCGGAGTCATGCAGCTCACACTCAGCACATGGAGCAGTGGCTCAGCCCAGCTAGGGAGGAGAGATTCCGAGACTGGTGCTGGAGGGAAGGGTGGGCAAAAGGGGACAGCAACCGAGGGCAGCAGAGGAGAGGAATCGGTGGGGAATCAATTACCGAAAGGCGCAGCAAGGCTAACGGGGAAGAGCAAGTAAAAGAACGGCCCAGAGTCTGGGATTTCACATCACACCTCTGCTGCAAAACTCCAGCAAGTGGGACACTGGCAGATTCTCACAGGGCTCGCCTGGGGGTTGGTTCCCTTTTTTGATAGAAGATGTCTTTGTTCATCATTCTCCGCCCAGCTGGCAGCAGGGGCTGTGGTGTGGGCCATGCATGCAGTTGTTCCAAAGGGTTCCTCCCTTTGGAGACACCCCACTCCACACACTTTCTGCTCTGAAACCGCCCTAGGTGGCACTCGGTCACTCACACTCAGTGCTGTGAACATACTCACGCCACTATGCCAGCCCACGCATGGCGATTTAAACAGCTGTGGACCTCAGCCCTTGGTGAGGAGGAGTTTCCCCAGCTGTGGGCAGAATAGGGTTGCCACCTTTCTAATTGCCAGGCCCTGTATCCTGCCTGCTTCTACCCCAAGGCCTAAACCTTGCTCCTCCTCTTCACCCGAGGCCACGCCCCCTGCCCCATCTCATCTCTAAGGCCCTGCCCCTGCTTCACCTCTTCCCCCCAAGGCCCCACCTTGCTCCACTTCTTCCCTCAAGGCCCTGCCCCTTCTCTGCCTCTCCCCCAGGCCCCCCCCTTCTCCACTGCTTCCCTCCCCAAGGCCCCGTCCCACCTCTTCCCCCAAGGCCACGCCCCCGTCGCTGGCTCCTCTCTCCCTGACCCCTGCTGGATCTCTCAAGGAGCCTGCCAGCAGGTAGGAGGTAGCCCTGGCTGAGCAGGGACTGGCATGGGTTAATGACCCGGCGCCTCCCCCCTGCCCTGCAGTAACCAGAGTTTTGGTTTGGATGCCATTTAGGGTTGCCAGGTCCCCTTTTCAAAACCAGACATCTGGCAAGCCTAAATGGCACCTGGACACAGAAGCCAAAAACCGGACTGTCCAGGTAAAACCCAGATGGGTGGCAACACTAGGGTAGGATGCCACACACATTACCAGGCAGCAGCTAGAGCAATCTTGGGCCAGGTCTACACTAACCCCCCAATTCGAACTAAGGTACGCAACTTCAGCTACGTGAATAACGTAGCTGAAGTTCGAAGTACCTTAGTTCGAACTTACCTCGGTCCACACGCGGCAGGCAGGCTGCCCCGTCGACTCTGCGGTACTCCTCTCGCCAAGCAGGAGTACCGCAGGCACTTCCGGGTTCGACTTATCGCGTCCAGACAAGACGCGATAAGTCGAACCCAGAAGTTCGATCGCCAGCCGCCGAACTACCGGGTAAGTGTAGACCTACCCTTGGACACGTTAGTGCCCACGGGAGAGGCGCAGTCTCAGCTCAGGAGGCTCTGGGGTCCCCCTCACTGATGTCCAGAGCATTGTCAGAGCCACAGCCCCGGGGTAAAGGGATGGTGTCAGCCCCTCCCCTGCCTGTCAGATTACCCAAGATTTCTCTTGATGTGTGTCTGTAACCCACACACCTCCTGGGTGTGATGCTCTGTCCCATTTAGTGGCACCGAGCAGTGGTTCTCAAACTTTTGTACTGGTGATACCTTTCACACAGCAAGCCTCTGAGTGCGACCCCCCCTTACAAATTAAAAATACTTTTTTATATATTTAACACCATTATAAATGCAGGAGGCAAAGCGGGGTTTGGGGGTGGAGGCTGACAGCTCGTGACCTGCCATGTAATATCCTCACGACCCGCTGAGGAGGCCTGACCCCCAGTTTGAGAACCCCTGACTTAAAGAGAGAGAAAGAGATTAATGAGTTTGCTCTATAGCCTTAGCTAAGAGCCAGCTGGCTTTTAGCTCATGCGGTAGAGGCTCATTCACTAAGCTCCAGAGATCCCAGGTTTGATCCCGCCCACCGACGACGGGGGTCTGTCAGTGTTACATGTCTTCCCACAGATACTCGTGCACGACACGGGGGCAGGTGTGCATGTGACTGCTGTTGCTGACACAGTGTGCAACCATGGACACACATAGGCCATACTCTGGCCACTGCCCCACAAGTCCATGGCCAGGGGAAGCCTCCCACCTTTGCCCTCAGCTGGCTCTCCAGCTTTGGACAGGCCCCAGCCTTCAGGTTGTGCAGCCCCTGCCTCCCAGCAGTAACCCAGGTGCACAGCAGGAGAGATGCTGGTCCAGGCAGAGCAGACAGGGCTGTGCCTGAGAACACCGAAATCTCTGCTGGGGTGTGTCACATGGATCCCCAGAATGGGTGCTACACCCCCAGTTTTGGAACAGTCTCTTGGAGGAATTCCTTCAGCGTGCCAGGCCTCTACAGAGTCACACTCTCCCTTCAGGGTCGGCCATGCGAACGCAACACCTCCTGAGACTGAACCTCTGGGCTCCAGCACTCCTGCTTCAAGCCATCAGCTCTGCTCAGCAAGTCCAACTGAGCTGCATTCCTAGGAGAGACTTGTCCACTTTGCAAGGATTGGTGCACCCCAGCCAGTATTTGCAGTGATCCTCACACAGCATTTCCAAAACAGGACATGTGAGTGTCACCCTTGTTTGGGGGCTGGGATAGCTCAGTGGTTTGAACATTGGCCTGCTAAACCCAGGGTTGTGAGTTCAAAAATCTGTCTGGGGATTGGTCCTGCTTTGAGCAGGGGTTGGACTAGATGACCTCCTGAGGTCCCTTCCAACCCTGATATTCTAAACCCAGTTTCTATGAAACAGCCAGGTTTATCGGTCAGCTGGAACACAGCAGCGGGAGGCCGTAGGTTAGCACAGAGGCAGGAAGACATTCTGGTCAGCCCAGAGCCCAGACACACTGTAGTGAAGCCCATATTCAGGCTCTGCCTGACCTCCTCAGTCAGTTCCCAGGTGAGAGCTCTGACTTCTTCCAGCAGCCAATTCTTACCCCCACCCCACCTCACGCTTTCCCCATTCTTTCTTCTCCAGCTGGGGTCTTTGCTCTGCCTCCCTGCTGAGTAGGGTGACCAGATGAGAGGAACAAAATATCGGGACAGCGGGGGCGGCGCCGGTTGGGGGGGGGGGAAAAAGCCGAGTGCTGCCGGCGGAGCGAAATATCGGGACAAATTGCATCCCGACCAGAGATCGGTCGGGATACAGGACAAACACCGAAAAATTGGGACGGTCCTGATTTTATCGGGACGTCTGGTAACCCTACTGCTGAGAGTGGGGAAATCCTCCTGCCTGTGGATCCTTGGTTGCTAGGTGTCAATATCCTGGTGACTGAGTTTGCCATTGTCTTCTCAGATTCTCCACTGACATGGAGTCAGCCTCACCAGCCCTTTTTAATGGGTTATTCAGGCTCAGACAGGCAGGTGATATTGATACCTATGTCTCCCAGCCTGCCCTGAGAGCAAACAGTGCTTTCCCCCCACACTGGGTAGCCTTGAAAAACACAGTCAAAACTGAGGGGGGTCAGGTCATAACAATACTACAGAAAATTCCATTTGATCACAGGCTCCTTCCAGAGAACAGAGCACCTCAAGCACCCCTTTCCCCCCCATTCTCTGAGCTGCTCCAGCCAGGGAAACCCGCCTGGAAAGGGCGTGAGATGACACTGTGAGGTGCTTGGGGATTTTCTTGTTACTGACTCAGGGAGGGGCAGAGCCTGGACCTCACAGATGAGCAGATTTTCAAAAGAGCTCAGCAGCCTGAGCAGCACCATTGATCTCTGTGGGAGAGGGGAGGGGGCATTCTCCATTGTTCTCCATGGCGGGGAGGGGGATTCTCCCTTGTTGTCTGTGGGGGGGGGGGGGGGAATCTCCCTTGTTGGGGGGGGCAGAGGAGAGGGGAACTCTCCTTTGTTCTCTGTGAGGGGAGGGGGAATCTCCATTGCTCTCTATAGGGGGAGGGGAGGGAAATTCTCCATTGTTTTGTGCGAGGGGAAGAGAGGGGGACTCTCCCTTGTTCTCTGTGGGAGGGGGGGAGAGGAGAGGGGGACTCTCCCTTGTTCTCTGTGGGAGGGGAGGCAGTATGACGGGATGTGCCAGGCCCTTTGAGGCCCCCTGCTGGAAGCCTCACGCTCCTACCACACCTTGACCCAGACAAGGAGCCATAAAGGTGGGTCCTCCAGGCCTGCCTAGAGAGGCTGCAGCGAAGCACCCAATCAGGAGCTTCAGGGGAGGCATGAGCAGTTCAGTTGCTGGCTGGCACCAGTGGAGCCCCTGCTCCTTGCTGGCTGCTGGAGCTCCAGTGAGAGCTTCAGCCCTGAGGGACAGGTGAAGCAGAAGGGGCTGTGTGGGAAGTGGCCCAGGGAAAAGCAGCAGCAACTGTTACAGGAAGTAGCATGTGGCTGCTATTTATAGGGTCCCTGGGTTGGGATCTGGAGCAGTGGGTGGGCCTGGGTTCTGGGTCCCCCACCCCCGCAGAGTGGCCAGAGCCCCAAGAAGGCCCAAGGGAAGCACAGGATGCAGAGTCTCCAGGGAGAAGGCCCTTGGGGCACTGCTCTATACCAGACCAGGGACAGACTGAAACTAGCCCAGAAGGGGCTGAGAACTGAGCCTGGAGACAGGGCTAAAGACATTATCCAGGGCACTGTGACAGGCCCTGTTGGACCTTTTGCCCTGCAAGGGGTTTGTTTGTTTGTGGGCTCAGACGTATAGACTATGTGTGGCTTAGCCGAGGGCTGAGCCCCTGAAGACCCGACGGGGCACTGCAAGCAGAGAGAAAGCAGGTTTGCATGCACTTGCTGGAGGCGCTCACGAGAGGTGAGTCGGCCCCGGCACGGGGATTCTCCATTGTTCTGGGGTGGGGGGGTGAGCAGAGTGGGATTCTCCATGACAGTGGGAGCTGCTGGGTGCTGCGCTCATTTGAAAATCTGGCCCATAAGAAGCAGAGTGTTTGTAGAACACGTTGAGAAAGGTGCCTGCTCACAACACCACTCTGCACACACACAGACATCCCTCTGCCCCCCCAAACACAGACACACACACTGGCCCCTCACAATAAACTGCCCATCTCTCCTGGGACACCCACAGCCGCCCACTTCCAAATTGCTCCTGCCTCCACACAGGTGCAAGGCAGGCTGAGCAGCGGGTCGCCCGAGCCAGCCGTGCCCTTGCTCGGGGCATGGAGCTGGCACTACATACCCGCAGCAGCCATGCAACAAGAGCAACAGGCAGAAGGAGCCTCCCAGGCCCCAAGCAAAGCCATGTCCCAGGGGGCATCTGGGACCTGAGTTCACTGCACAGCAGCTGCCTTTGAAAGGAAACTTAGTGTGAACGCAACATGCCACGCATTGGGAGAGGGCCTGGAGCCGTGCCAAACGCAGCCCCTGAGGCTGCTCAGGATCCTGGTGCCTGCAGGTGATTGGAGAGGGAGCAGATGTGAGGATGAGTTGACCAAGGGGCATCCAGCTAGACAGCTGAGAATGGTGGGGGCGGCTGCAGGGCACCTGGGAGAAGGTATCCTGCTCCATTCTGCAGTACCCCCGGGCAGTGCCATCTGGAGAGGTGGTGGCAGGTTTAAATGGTGCTGAGCAGAGAGACAAGCCCATTGACAATGTCGAGGCCGCCCCGTGCGCATTGCCATCCGAATGCTGGCAGAACCAGCTCTGTGGGTTACAGATCCCGTGCTGATGGGACTGAGTCTCTCTGACACCACGGGCCCATCTACCCAGGGGCCCCACTCGGACCACAGTCTACCCAGGGGCCCAGGACCACACAAGTGGGCTCTTAGTTCCCCACCACAGCTCCATGACCCGGGGAAGAGCAGCACAGGGGAACCCCAGCCCCAGGCATTGCCATCACCTGGCTGTTTTACTCAGCACCGGAGGGGGAAGAGCTAGAGAGAGACCCGGGGCACAGACAAACTCTGGGGAAGGGCCAGGGAGGCAGGGTGGAAGAGTGGAGACAGCAGGAGAGACCTGGCCAGGGAGGCCCTAAGGGCAGGCCTGGGCGCATATCTCCCCAGTGCTGATGCCATTTGACATTGGCCTCCTCTTCCATTCCCGCGTCTCACAGACCAAGCCCCTGGCTACAGGACACTTTGTAAGCCCTGCTCACTGCACAGCAACCCTAAGCTCCCAAGGCCCCATCACTAGCACCTGCCTTCAGCTTCCTCCGCAGGCCGGGGCCCAGTGCCCTATGGCCTGGTTCCCCCAGCACACCCCTGGCTGAGTGTCCAGTCCGCCAACTCCTTGGGCCATGCTGACAGCGTCTGGGCAGCCTTCATGTTTCAGTGGATCCCAGGGGAGCTCCTGGTGCAGGGCCTATGGGCAAACGTCCCTCAAGAAGCATCTGCAGCACCTTGCCCTGCCTGGGAGTGGGGGCAGCCGGCTCCTCTCAGAGCCAAGCCAACCACCTCTCCCGGCCCCCGACTGATTTCTCCACTGCCCATGTGTCTGGCCGTCACCCAGTGCTGCAGGCCGGGAGCCCAGCTCAGGCTGGGATCAATGGCCCAAAAGCGGAGCCAGGAGGGAACAGGTCCCCGGTAGGGAAGCAGCTAAATTCAACAAGGAGGCAGGCGCAGCGCAGTGGCTCTAGCAAGGTCTGGCCAGGGGGAAGTCAATAGCCTGGGGTCAGACCCTGACCTCCAGTGAGTGGGTAACCCAGCCACCCAGGACAGCTGGGAGATTGTGCCAGCCCGTGGGAGCTGCTGCAGCTGGGAGGAGGTGAGGCAGGCATGTGGACCCCATTGCTGGGGCTGACAGAGAAGCACGGAGGCAGAAGAAATTGGAGCTAGCTGAGTGGAAGAGGCAGGGATCAGGAAGGGGGAGTGATGGTGGGCTGGGATCAAGGAGTGGGTCTGTGGGATGGGATGGAAAGGGGGAGTGATGGGGTCTGTGGATTGGGATCAGGGAGGGAGAGTGATAGGGTCCATGGGGTGGGACAGGGATGGGAGAGCAATTGGTTCTGTGGGGTTCAATCAGGGAGGGGGAATGATGGGGTCCCTGGGGTGGGGAGGGCAGTCTGGGACATGCTGTGATGCTGCCAGTCACTTTCATGGGAAGCATCTCCCTGGCCTGGGAGGGTCTCACCTGCTTTGACCTAGGGGCTCTTTAGAGCTGAGCTAAGCTAGGGATGGTCCTTCGGGGACGCACTGCCCAGGAGGGTCCCTGATCCTGCAAGACGCCTAGAGAAATATTTCTCATCAGCAGGAGCAGAAAGACAGGAAGCTGGCACAGCATCCTGGCCCCCGGCTGGGGAGGGACGGAGGCCTAGCGCAGATGGGCCCTGGCTAGCTCTGTGAGAGGCACTAGGGAACTGAACACTGGTCATGCAGGGCCCTGTTGTGGGGAAAGTCAGTACCATGGCCAGGGCCCAGGGATGGGGAGCCATGGATGGTGGTTATGATGTGAGAATTTTCTGAAATATTTTTATGAATCCTTTGTGTGCCTCAGTTTCCCCTATATTTTGCATGGCTGCCCTGAGCGGGGGAGTGGGGGTAGGACTAAGCCCTGGTCTATAATAGAAAATTAGGTTGACTTAACTATGGGCAAGTCTACACTACAAAATTAAGTCTACCTAAGTTACGTCAATCGGTTTTACATGCCCACACTACGCTCCTTGTGTCAGTGGTGCGCGTTCTCACCAGAAGCGCTTGTAACTGCCAGTGTGGGACATTGTGGGATAGCTTCTGAAGACAGCAACAGTCGAAGTAAGTAACGCAGTGTCTACACTGACTCTGCCTCACCCTAACTACATCGACATAAACGCTACGCCTCTCGTGGAGGTGCAGTTATTAAATAGGTGTAGTGTGCAATTACATCAGTGGGAGCTACATTTTAGTGCAGGCGCTTACAGAGTGAGGTCGACATAAGCTGCCTATGTGAAAAACCTAAAACTCTGAGTGGCACAGTTAAGCCAACCTAACCAGCCATGTAGACAGCACTAGGTTGATGGAAGAATTCTTCAGTCAACCTAGGCACAGCCTCTAGGTTTGCTCTCCAAGCAGACTGACACATGGGGGGTGGGGTGGGGGGATGTTGTGGCATCGCCTAGCTGTCTGAGCATTATTAAATGCTCATCAAAAATGATTAGCTGAGGCCAACCCCCTATCAAAGGAGAATCCCAGAGAATCCAGTCACCAGGATGTTGACATTTAGCAACCATACCCCAGAGGGAGAGGGATTTCTCCACCTCTCAGCAGGGAAGCTGAGCAAAAAGCCCAGCTGGAGAACAAAGGACGGGGAGGTGGGGGAGAAGTGCTTGCTCCTGGAGGAAGCTGGGAGCTCTCTCACCCGGGAACTAAGGAGGTCAGACAGAGACCAACAGAGCCTGGACCTGGGCTCACTACAGATCATCTGGGCTCTGGGCTGACCAGAACGGTCTATGCTTTAACTTTCCTGTCTCTGTGCTAACCTACGGACTGTCAATGCTGTGTTCCAGCTGACTGATCAGTCAGACTGTTTTGGAAACGCTCTGTGAGTGTCCCTGTAAACACTGGCTGGGTGCATCAAACCCTGCAAAGTGGACAAGTCTCTCCCAGGAGTCTGGCTTAATTGGACTCGCTGAGAAGAGCTCACCGTGTGAGGCAGAAGCAGGGCCGGCTCCAGGCACCAGCGCAGCAAACTGGTGCTTGGGGCGGCCCATGGAAGGGGGTGGCACGTCCGGGTCTTTGGCGGCAATTTGGCGGCAGGTCCCTCAGTCCCTCTCGGAGGGAAGGATCCGCCGCCGAATTGCCGCCGAAGAATGAAGCAGCGCGGTAGAGCTGCCGCCGAAGTGCCGCCAATCGCAGCTTTTTTTTTTTTTCCGCCACTTGAGGCAGCAAAAAAGCTGGCGCCGGCCCTGGGCAGAAGTGCTAGAGCCCAGAGGTTCAATCCCAGGAGACAGCAAGGCCATGTGGCCAACCCTGAAGGAAGAGGTTCCTGCCAGACACTGTTCCAAAGCTGGGGGTGCAGCACGGATCTGTGACAACGGTACACCCCCAGAAGCAGTGGGGAGCAGTGGATGGTGTACACCCACTAGCAGTACCAGACCACAGGGGACAGAAAGCAGTAGACAGTACTCAGCCAGCAGCAGTACCAGGGTGCTGGGGATGGGGAGAAGTAGACAGTACCCACCCAGCAGCAGTGCCAGGGCCAAAGCACAGGTTTGGGGAGCTGTGGATGGTAAACACCCAGCAGCACTAGCAGAGTGTCCCGGATCCACAGGACTAGTGCTGTGCCCCCTCCCTCTTCCTTCAGAGTCAGCCATGCGGCCTCGCCACCTCCTGAACCTTTGGGCTCCAGTACTCCTGCTCCACACCGTGAGCTCTGCTCAGTGAGTCCAACTGAGACAGACTCCTGGGAGAGACTTGTCCACTCTGCAGGGACTAATGTTCCCCTGCCAGTATTTAGAGTGATCCTCAGAGAGCGCTGTCGGGTTTATTAGTCAGCCAAAACGGAGCACTGGCAGTCCGAAGGTTAGAACAGAGTCAGGAAGGTTAAAGCATGGACCGTTCTGGTCAGCCCAGAGCCCTGTAGTGAATCCCATGTTCAGTCTCTGTCTGACCTCCTTAGTTAGTTCCCAGGTGAGAGTCCCCGATTCCTTCCAGCAGCCAACTCTTACCCCCCACCTCCCACCTTCCCCATCCTTTGTTGTCAAGCTGGGCTTTTTGCTCAGTTTCCCTGCTGACAGGTGGGGAAATCTCTCTCCCTGTAGGTCCTTAGTTACTAAGTGTCCATGTCCTGATGATTGGCTTCACCATTGTCTTCTCCAATTCTCCTTTACTTTGGGGGTGGCCTCACCCAGTCCTTTTTAATGGCCCATCCCAGCTCAGACAGCTAGGCAACGTTCAAACTGATGTTTCTTAGCCTGCCCTGAGAACACTGCTGCACCAGCATCAACTTCCTAGACATCACAATCAGCTTCAACAATAGAACCCAACAGAAAACCACATACAAGAAACACAGATCCAGTAACCACCCCAAACACACCAAGAAATCCTTTATCTACAGCCAGGCCCTCGGATACTGAGGAATATGCTCGAAGGAGGAAGCCTAGGACACACACCTTAACTCATGTAAAACTGCCTTCACCAAACAAGGACACTCCACCAGAGAAGTAGATCACAGCCTGGAATGGGCCACCAAAATACCACAAGAGAACCTGCCTCAATATAGGGAACAAAACCTTCAGAGCGCACATCCCTAGTTGTCACCTATCATCACACACTGGAACCCAGACGAGGTATTATTAAACAATTACAACCCATACTCAATGGCAAAGTTCCCACTAAGTTTTTTTTACATCCATGTGCAGAATGAATTTTGTTATGTGCACCAATATGGAGGTGATGTGTGGTGGGGGTGGGGCCGAGGGATTCGGAGTATGGGAGGGGGCTCAGGGCTAGGGCAGAGAGTTGGGATGTGGGGGGTGAGGGCTCTGGGGTGGGGCCAGGGATGAGGGGTTTGGGGTGCAGGAGGGGGCTCAGGGCTAGGGCAGAGGGTTGGGACGTGGGGGGGTATGGGCTCTGGAGTGGGGCAGGGGATGAGGGGTTCAAAGTGTGGGAGGGGGCTCAGGGCTGGGGCAGAGGGTTGAGGTGCAGGGGGGTGAGGGTTCTGGCTGGGGATGCGGGCTCTGGGGGGGCAGGGATGAGGGGTTTGGGGTGCAGGCTGTCCCAGGGCTGCGGTGGGGAGAGAGGACTCCCCCCACCCCTCTCTTGCTGCAGCAGCCCAGGACTGGGGGAGAGCGCCTCTGCCCGCTGTGCAGCCCTTAATAGCCTGCTGCATGGCCGCGCAGCTTAGAGGGAACTTAGCTCAATGGGGATGTTACGGGTCATGGCTCCTCTCCTACCTTCTTCCCTGCAGAAACTGCACAGACTCTAGTTCTTGTTCCTTCACCAGACCCTTTTATTTTAAGTTCCCTCCACCATTTCTACAGCAATCCCTGTGCAACAGTCTATTTACAGTACCAACAGCCCCTTTGGCCCTCTCCCCAGGACCTGTGGGGTACAAATGTCTCCCTCCCTTGAGAACCTCGGTGTAACTGGTTTCAACTAGCCCTGGTCCCCTCTCTTTTCCCCGCCCCTGTGGGACTTCCTTCCTGCCTCCTTGTCAGCCCAGCCGGAAGATCTAATTATCTCCCTCAGCTTTCTCAAGGGGAACTAATGAACATCAGAGTGATCAAAGGACAGGCTCACCTGTGTGCACCCTGCACTCTGTCACGCACCTCCACCCTTGCCTACCGCTGACATTCCTTCTGCCTCTGGCCCGCCCTTCTCTAGAGGAGGTGCCAGGTACCTCTTTCCTGTGCTCACCCCCAGGGTGATTATCCCCCCTCCACCTACAGAAGCCACATTTTGTGGGTGGGGGACACCCCCATGATTTTGTTTTGACCCACTGGTCTTCACACCAAGGGCAACTTGAGGGTTTAACTCCTCCCTGTCACTCTCTTTGCTTTGGAGTGGGGTCTGTCCTGTCCCCTCCCCATGTTGTTCCTCTGTGCGCTCTTGCTCTCCTAGTCCTACCCACTTATCTCGGGGCTCCTCTTCTCGAGGCCCTGGTAGCGAACCTTCCGAGAACAGCCCATCCCACTCTGGTATGTCCTGCCTTCCCTTTTCTCCTAATGCCCACTCGGCTAATTCCTCCTTTTTTCCGCTTTCCGCTTGGGAACGTTTGTTTCCCTTTGCCATCCTCGGCTTATATCACGTTGTCTAGGGTTCTCCTGCTCCTCTACTTCACACCCTTTCTCCATCTTTGACCAGTTCCTTTCTGCCATGGACCCCAACTAGCTGCTTTCCTCTTAAAGGGGAAGGGGCTCCAGTCCATCCCTACCACCACCGGATGTGGCAACCTATCCACAACCCCAACCCATTTCCACCTGAACTCTCCCCAGACCTTCAGGGGAATCTCGGCCAATGGGCAGAGCTTTCTCTCCCCATGATGCACTCCAAACTCAGCCTGTCTCTGAGAAGGATCCAGTGTGGCTTTACCACATCTTTCCTAGCCAGCGAACATCCTGATATAGTGTCCACTAGGCCCTTCTCCCATCCCCTCCCCACCTTCATCGAGACGGTTGGCATTTTCCTCTGTTGCAGGTCCCAGTCCAACCACAACATTATGCCAGTTCCCAGTCCATAGATGGTCAGTCTCTTTTTATAGGCCCTGTCTCCCACATTGGTAACAGGTAATTTCCAGCCTCCCTGGAGTGGGTTCTCTGTAGGCTTCATCCCTACCACTTCTCCAACCCTCTTTCCTAGCTCGAGCCTGTTAAACAAATGCGCACCCTTGTGGGGAAAATCTGCTTCCTCAAACTCTTCCGTGAGTTTGACCGCTGTCTCCAGGATTGTGGGTTGGTGCCTCCTCACCAAGACACGGGTGTTCTCTGGAATGCTTTGTAGAAATTGCTCCAGGATATGGAGTCCATGATTTCACCCACAGTCTGCGTGCCTGGCTTCAACCAGAAGGTAGCCCAATCAGTTAACCTTTGGGCACATTTCCTGGCCCGTACATCTCCAGACTATCTAACAGCCCGAAACATCTGCCAATATTTCTCTGTAGACAATCCCACTCGGACGAGCATGGCTGCCTTAATGACATCAAAGTCCTTAGTCTGTTTGTCACCCGAGACCATGCAGGCCACTTGAGCTCCCCCGCCAAATTGGGTGCTAACGGGGGGGCACATTCCTCTGTCCCAGCCAGCTCCCATTGCTACCCTCTCAAATGTCATTAAAAAAGCATTGGGGTCAGCGGCAGGTCCCATTTTACACAGGCCGACCCCCAGGCTCCGGTTACCGTTCCCCGTACCAGGACTCACCAGTGTCTGAAGCAACTGCTGCTGCACTTGTGCTTGCTCCCTGATAAATTTCTGCAAGCTCGTCTGTTGCTTTGCTTGCCAGGCCAGCAGGGATTGTCTCTCCAGCTGGTGTGCCTGTTGGAAAGATTGCATGCTCTGTTGCAGCTTCTTCTGCTGGTCCACCAACCACTGCAGAGTCTGCTCCATTGTACGGGTGCCAGATATTTGCAGCAGCCTCCCCCGTGTCTCTCAATCGCCACAACGGGGGGAGTCAAGATCCCGGACAAGCCCCCATGTGTCACGGGGCATGGCTCCTCTCCCACCTTCTTCCCCGCAGAAACTGCATGGACTCCAGTGGCCACCAAACCCTTTTATTTTAAGTTTGCTCCACCGTTTCTACAGCAATCCCTGTGCAACAGTCCATTTACAGCACCAACAGCACTTCTGGTCCTGAAGGGAACAAGGTCTCCCGCCCCTGTGGTCTCAGTGTAACTGGGCTCAACTAGCTCTTGTCTGGTCTGGTCCCGTCCCATCCTGTCTCCCTCTCCTCCCCCCATGGGACTTCCTTCTTGGCTTCCCATCCCATCCATCCAGCCAGTCCGATTCTCTAATTACCTCCCTAAGCTTTCTCAAGGAGAACTAATTTACATCGGGTGATCCGAGTGCAGGCTCACCTGTTCTCACCCTGCACTGTCACAGGGGACCACAGCCTGAAGAAATCTTTCCTAAACCCCCTCTTCTGGCCTTCAAACAACCCACCTGCCTCACCAACTCATCATCAGAAGCAAGCTCCCCACAGACCAGGACCCACCAGCGGCATCAGACCCTGCCAGAACAACAGATACAAAATTTGCAGACATATCATCACTGCTATGATGATCAATAGCTCCCGCAACATACCTTTCAAGATCCACAGATCCTAGAAGAGCTATCCCAACACGTGTTGTACCTCATCTAGTGCACTAAATGCTCCAATAACAATTCTGAGGGTGAAATGAGACAATCACTGTGCTCTCAAATGAACTCACACTGAAAAACGCTAAAAGACAAAAACACCATAGCACCTGTGGGCAAATGCTTCGAAAAGCGATCACTCTAACCTGGCCTCTCAGTTCTCATCCTCAAAGGAAACCTGCACAACACCTTCAAAAGATGAGCCTAGGAGCTTAAATTCATAAGCTTGCTAGACACTAAAAATCATGGACTTAATAAAGACACTGGATTTATGGCTTATTACAACAATCTTTAACCCACACACACCCTTTTTTGTCCTATGACTGCAGTGGTGTTAATGAGCCACTTTACCTTGAATGGTCGCTTAGAATAGGTGTTAAATCCTTATGCTAAATAATCGGTTCCAATTTGTACTTAGCTGTGCCACTCTGAGAAGTTTTCCCAGATCTGAAGAAGAGCTCTGTGTTAGCTCAAAAGCTGGTCTCTCTCACCAACTGAAGGTGGTCCAATAAAAGATGTTACCTCACCCACCTTGTCTCTCTGAGAGCAAACAGTCCTTTCTCCCCGCACTCGGTAATCGTGTGAAAGACGGGGAAACTGATGCACACATAGGAGTTATACAACTACAGACAATTCCCACTTTGTCACGCAGAGCCAGGGCACTGGGGACAGGGAGCAGTAGACAGACAGGACCCCATACAGCAGAAGTATCTGGGCCAGGGTGCTGTGCATGGGGAGCAGTGGACAGTACACACCCAGCAGCTGTACCAGGTGAGGGGGCAGGGAGCTGCTGATGGTTTCTTCCCCCTCTCAATAGCCCAGAGACATGGGAATCACCGTCCCAGACTGGATGAGACCCCACCCATCCAACCCTGGCTCCCAATGTGAGATGAGCCATGGCTGCTTTGGAGGAATGTGCAAGTCACAGGTGCCAATCTATGGGTGCTCCGAGGCTGGAGCACCCATGGGAAAAAAATGGTGGATGCTTAGCACCCACCGGCAGCCCCCATCAATGCCTCTCCCTCCCCCCAGTGCCTCCTGCCCGCTGGTGGGCCCCACCAATCAGCACCTACCCCTCCCTCCCTGCGCCCACCGCCTGCTGCGGATCAGCTGGGGTGGAGGGGGCGGAACTGAGCAGAGAAAAGGCGGGACGCAAAGAGGCGGGGCAGAGTGGGGGTGGGAAGAAGCAGGGTGGGGGTGGGGCATTGGGGGAAGGGGTAGAGTGGGGTCGGGGCCCGAGCAGAGCCGGGGGGGAGCACCCCCCAGCAGATTAGAAATTCGGCACCTATGATGCAAGTTCCACACAGTGAGCAGCACTGGGCTTGCATGCCCCAGGTAGAATGGTCATGGCAAACCCACAGAGTAGTTAACTACATACATTAAATACTCCTGCTGGAAAGTTGCAATATAACACTGCTTTAGTACTTACAGTTAATTTAGATCCCAGGGAGGTGTATGAGCAATTCAAACATTGCCCTCTGACGTCCATTACTTTGCATTTATCAATACTGAACTTCCCCTGCCACCAGGTGGCCTGTTCACATGGCTTGGTTAGGTCCTTGTGAAGTTCCTCACACTCTGCTCTGGACAGTGAATGGGCAGCACAATGGCAGATGGGAGCAATAAGGGAATCGGGTAACCAGCTTACTGCACCAATGGCAGTAATTTCAGGAAAGTCACAGAGACCAGGGCAAATATCGTGGACAACCGGAGGGAAGCAAATGCATTGTAGTACTGATCTTCACAGAAGGAAGCAAGAGTCTATCCTGGAAATTAACACCTGAAAGTCTCACTCTTCCATCACCCCATATAAAATAATGGACGGAACACTGACAAGCATCACTAAACATCTAGAGGAGAATGGAATCATGAGCAGTAAGTTACTTTGGGGAATAAATCTTGACACACACATAGCTGATTGTTTTTGTTGACATGCATTTTACAAAGGGAAAGGATGAAGACAAAGCAGAAGACATCAGCTATGGATTTTAGCAAAGAATTTGACACGGTGTCTCCTAAACCCTGTGCTTATAATTAATTCAAATTGGCTGGGGAATGAAAACTGCAGCCAAGACAGAAAACTAGCTGCAGGGCCATAAACAAAGAGCAGTGCTAACCTCCCCAGTATCGCTGGGCACTGCCACGACCATTGCTAGACCTGGTCTCTTCCTAGGGTTGCCAATTTGGTGGTTTGGATGTATTCCTGGAGCTTACACCATGTGACATGATCTTTAATTAAAGATTAATCTTTAATTCCTGGAGACTCCAAGTCAGTCCTGGAGGGTTGGCAACCCTATCTCTTCCTGGATCTTCACCAAGGCTCTGGGTGGATAATATGCAACACAGTTGATACTAAACTGGGAGGAACTGCTGGCACCTGAAGGACAGAGACATAATCCTAGAGATCTGCAGAAGCTGGACATATGGGAAGGACAAACTGGGATTCTGCTTGGGAAATACCAGGTCTGACGTCTGGGAAATATCCCAGACCCAGATAGTCAGTGGGAGGAAGACAACTGGGCAGCAGGAAAGGGTAGAAGAGCCTGAGTAGGGAGGGTGAATAGCAGCTCCCAGCATCACAGGGCTGCAAAGAGGGTACTGTGAGTTTGGTCTGTATCCCCAGAGCAGGGAGGGGATGGGCCCTCTCTAGAGCGCTCCAGGATATTGTGTCCATCCTGGACACCTCATTGCAAAGATATTGACCAGCAGGATGGAGTTCAGAGAAGAGTAGCAAAGATGCTAGAAGGATTCCTTTATAAGAAAATACTAAGGAGCTAAACCTGATTATTTGGTGAAATGGTAATTAAGGATGTGTGTGTGCATGCACACTAGTAAGGATGTGTGTGCTCATCTGTACATGTGCTAGTGTTTGGGCATGTATGTTACAGTGTGTGCATGAGTACGCATGTGTGTGAGATTACAGCTGACAGGCCTGTAGTGCACAAAAGGGAGCATGATTTAGGGGGTGTAAGTAGGAGCAATGGGATGAAATGAACAAAAGGAACGGTGAGCTTCATCTCCAGGAAAGCTCTGTGGTAGAGAGATGGATTAGGGCTGGGGAACTGTCTCCCAGGGAAGAGGGGAGTGAGCAAAGCCCTGGAAACATCCTGCATGGAAGGCTGCTGCCCTGGTCCCTGAGCTAATCTCTGGCTCTGATTCACTGGGGCTCTATACCTTCCAGATGGGACGGCAGAGAGCCCAAGCACAGAAGGAAATATCCCTCATCCATCAGAATCATGCCCCCAGGGAATACCAGAGCTTTATGTTCTGTTCTCCCTGCAGAGGAGAGAGAGTCCAACCCCCAGGAAGCTGTCGCTGGAGGACGGAGTGTGATTGCTGGCTGGTATGCCCATAGCTCAAGGCACTCTAGGGACAAGGGGTTGGCATGCAGGATGGAGGGTAGGGTGACCAGATGTCCCGATTTTATAGGGACAGTCCCGATTTTGGGGGCTTTTTCTTATATAGGCTCCTATTACCCCCCACCCCCGTCCCGATTTTTCACACTTGCTATCTGGTCACCCTAATGGAGGGGCAGGCAGGCACTTAACTCCTTTGCAGCTGGGGGCAGCAATTCAGGAGAATGACTGCACGCTCAAACCTTATGGGATAAAACCCTTGATCATCTGGCCAGTGCAAACGAAAAGTGTGGAACCAGAAATCAGTGAACCAGAATTGCTTTGTCAGAAATTAGGCCTAAATGGTGACTAAAATAACAAAGAGCTGGGCTATTCCACCGGTAAGGTCTGAGGCCTTCCTTCTGCAGCCACATTAGGGCAGCAGCCATGAGTTAAAAAGCAGAAAGTCACATCCTCACATTCCATCTAAATTACATTAAACCAATGAAATATCAAGCTGTTAAGGAGGCACTCCTATATTAATAGCACCCACCATAACCAGATAAAGAAACAGATCTTAAGATGGTTAAAGAAAACTTTGTTTGACAGCATTCTGTCTGGCAAGGAATCACTTATCAACAGTTGTAACTGTGAAATCTATACTTCTTCATTGTTTTTGCCTTTATGGTCCTCACTTCTCTACTGTTTATCTGTATGTCTCTGTCTGGTTCTTTGATTGTTTCTGTCTGTTGCATAACTAATTTTGCAAGATTTAAATCAGCTAAGGTGGTGGGGTATGATTGGGTAAAGAATTGTTTTGCAATATGTTAGGATTGGTCAAAGAATTATTTTGTAGCACTTTGTTTAAAATGATTGGTTAAGGTACAGCTAAGTAGGACTCAAGTTTAACTATATAAACTGGGGTACATACAAAAGGGAGTTCTTTGGAACCTAACTCCAGGACACAGGCCAAGATCAGAGCTGCCAGACCTCAACACCCTGCCGACCCTACTGTGCAGAAGCTAGAGGAGCTGCGCTGGCCAGCAGGAAAAGTTCGTCTGCCTTATTGGGAGTGGTGAGCATTCTATGCTTAGTGTGAGTATTCTGTTTTGGTAACTGTTAATAAATAGAGGGTAATAATATTACTATATTACTGTGTAAGGCTCTTTCACTGGTAAGAGGCCCCACAAACCCGCAGAAGATTATGCCCTGAGCCCTAGGAACTGGGTATGGGTAGATGCCTTTCACCCGGAGCCCTAGGAACTAGTTACAACCTGAGCCCTAGGAAATGGATATGGGTGGCCCTGAGCCCTAGGAACTGGGTAAGGGTGGGGGTGCCTAAATTAACGAGGTTATGCCTTGAGCCCATGGAAAGGTAAAGGCGGGGTGCCCTAGAATGTGCAGGTAACACCACCCATCACTCCCTTTCAAAAAAAAAACTCTTTGGGGGAAAGTTGGCTACTCTGACACAACTGACTGAAATACAAGAATGGAGAAAGCTTCACCATCATGGCTGCCATCTCCACCATCTCCTGGAACCCCAAACCGTCATCATCCTAATCCTGAGAGGTGTCCTGACCAGACCAGGCTGGAGAGAGGGACCCAGATAATATCACCATCTCTACCAGGTCTGGTTAAATCCCAAACTCAACCTGGGATATGAGATTTTGTCTCCCCTTTTCTTCCCTCCTCCCCCACCCCCCATGTGTCCTTCTCCTTCTCTACCTTATTTCTTCCCTTTCCTAGCTTTCTCCTTTTACCTTCTGGCTAATGAGAGTGGCTTAGATTGCCAAGACTGTACATTTTGCAACAATGCTGTAAGTCTTTGACCAGAAAAGTAGTTCAAAGCAATGCCCTGAAAAGCCCGATGCTGGTACAAGTTTGCCAGGTCTTGTAGCAGCTGATGAGACCTCTGCTGGGCCTGTGGGCAGGTCTACACTTACTTCCTGGTCCTGCCGTAAGCAATCGATCTTCTGGGATCGATTTATTGCGTCTTGTCTAGACACGACAAATCGATCCCGGATCAATCCCGGAAGTGCTCGCTGTCGACGCCGGTACTCCAGCTCGGCGAGAGGAGTACGCGGCATCGACGGGGGAGCCTGCCTGCCGTGTCTGGACCCGCGGTAAGTTCGAACTAAGGTACTTCGAATTCAGCTACGTTATTAACCTTAGTCCGAAGTGGGGGGGTAGTGTGGACCAGGCTTGTGTTTCTGCAGCAGTAAGATTGCAAGTGAGAATCAGCACCAGAGACAGAAGCTGCATTTTCTCTTTGCTGATCTTTTCTCTCCTCTCTTGTGTCTGTCTGTCTTGTTCTAGGAAATGAGACTGGACTTCAACAACAACAGCAACAATATGAGCTCCAGCCCACTCTTTTCCCCAAAAGAACAGTTATTACCGTATTTAGTGCCATCTAAGAGACTGTCAGACAAGCGGCTTTTCCCACTGAACAGAAAGGGAACAAGGGATACTGATACAATGAAAGCCTGACTTCACACTTTACAATGCAAAGGCTTTCACTGTTTTGCCTTCTTTTCTGTATCTTTAATAAAAGGTAAAAAGGATGTTTAATGGTTTGCTTGCCCTGGGACTTGTTTAACACTGTTTAATATTTAATGCAGAGCTGCTCAGGGAGAACAGGAGGTTTAAATGCCAGCTCCTAAGCGACCAGAAGAGCTAGCAAAGTGTGAGATACAGAAAAGAAGGCAAAACAGTGAAAGCCTTTGCATTGTAAAGTATGGAGCCAGTTATTACCGTCTTTAGCACCATCTAAGAGACTGTCAGGCAAGGGGCTCTTCCTTTCAGAGACTTCCCCCAGCTGAAGGCAAAGGGAACAAGGGATGCTGATACAATGAAAGCCTGACTTCATTGACTTTCAACACCCATTTGTTCCTTGTTATTGCACTCCAAGCATGGGAAGAGTGCTAAACGACCCCAAAGGGGGTGGGGGGGGGGGTCATGAAGCAGTAAGTATAGTGTTTGGCAGCTCTTGGGGTCACGTCAGAAATACCTCTTGGCTGGAGGTTGTAGCTGCAACATCGAAACCTGTGAAGAGGGCCCTGGGCGGCAAGATCAGAATCTTTTGGCGTTTCCTCAGGGGCTCATAAGGTCTCTGAGGGTAGAATTGGGGGGACCTACAGCGTTGGGTGGGCAGTGGAATTTGTGCTTCGGGACGGGTGTATATGCCAAGAGTGGCTCTGGAATCCTTGAGGATATGCAGCGATTCAGCTGTCTTTTGGTTCAAACGATGGGATTCATTGAAAGGGAGGTCTTCAATAGTGCTCTGTACCTCCCTGAGGAAACCAGAGGAATGGAGCCAAGACTCCCTAAGCATAACTATGGCTGTAGCCATGGCCCTGGGGGAGATATCTGCTGCATCTACCACTGACTGGAGGGCTGTTCTGGCTAGCAGCTTCCCTTTCTCAATAAGCATCTGAAAATGAGCCCGATTGTGTTGTTGCAGGCTATCAGTAAATTCCTTGAATTTACTGTAATTCAGGAAGTCCTACGTGGCTAGTAATGTGTGATAATTCATGATCCTGACTTGAAGGCTAGATGAGGAAAAAATCCACACTTGCCCTCCTTATCAGCTGGTGTATATCAAGGGTGCTGTTGTTTGGCTCATTCAGTCGCCACCTGGGCAGCTAGGGAGTTTGGAGGAGGGTGAGAACAAAGGAACTCATACCCCTTGGCAGGAACATAGTCACATTTTTCAGCCCCTTTGGGGCTAGCCATACATGTGGCAGGGGTGTGCCATGCTGTCTTGGCAGGCTCCAGAATAGTGTCATTAATTAGCAGTGCAATTCTGGCAAGGCTCAAAGTGTGGAGGATATCAAGCAACTTATGCTGAGTGTCCCGGATTTCTTCCAGGGGAATTTGGAGTTTTCCCCATGATTCTCCACAACAGTTCCTGAAATTGCCCAAAGTCATCCAGAGGAGAAGGGGATGCTGCAGTCACTGCTTCGTCCAGAGATGAAGAGGGAAATCTCGCCTGTTCCAGTGGCACCACCAGGACCAGACTAAGGGGTTCCTCCTCTACCAGCAGGTCCGAGCACCTGCTAGAAGCATCCCATGGGAGGAGGCAGGTGAAGGTTCCTCTCCCACTTCTGATTCATCGGAGGAGAAGGTGGACTCCAGTTTAAATGACAGCACTGTTAGAACCAGTGGAAGAGTGTAGATTACTGGAGCGGACGGCAAGGGATCCCATACCGGCGCATATCCCATGGTGGAGGAATAATCTCTCTAGAGGCGGAGAGGCCTGATGGATGGGGTGACTCTGGGTCTGGCAAGGCAAACACATGCTAGGGATTGGCTACGGTTCCGGATCTTCCCAGTGTCAGAGGCTCCCTCTCTTTGCCTGCTATTGGTGCCAGCGCCATGGACTTTCCCAGAATGGGAGGATCCCACATCTTGTGGGGGTGCCACTGATGATGGTACCTGTGGACCAGTGCTCGAAACTGCTGGCTCCATTGTTTGTGGGATTTCTTCTCGTGCCTATGGGACTTAGCGCAAGCTCTGTCCCCATGGCTCGGACTTTTAGAAGGAGCTTCCACTATCTTTGATTTTGAGGAATACTTAGTCCTAAGCTTATGGGTATGCTTCCTTACCTCCCAACTAGGCCCCGCCATGAAGTCCGTGGGGGTAGTTCCACCCACACAGGATTCGGATGTAGTACTCCTTGCTGATTCAGGCCGATGTATCGGGGCGGGAGTGTTCCCTGGCCTGGATCCGAATGAGGCCTCATGGCAAGCTCCATGAGGTGCTTCTGGAGACAGAGAGCCCAGCCTTCTTCAGTGTGGCTGGGGAAAGATTGGCAAATACTGCACCTGGACGCGATGTGAGCTTTCCCCCAAGCAGTAGAAGCAGTGTTGGTGTTTGTCATTGTCCAAAAAGGAGCACGGGCAGGAGATGCAGAGTTTGAAGCCCGTAGTCCTGGGCACAGTCTGAAACCCACGCATGGGTGGGGGGGGGAGAGGTTCTGGTGAAAAAAACAAGCCCCTCCGCCATCACTAAACTACAATAATACTACAAGAAACTGGTAAAACTACTAAAAAACTTAAAACTATGTACAATTATCTTATTTAAAAGTGTGTTAGAGACGAGGACATTGAAAGTTCCGACCCAGACCATGTGACGGTGAGGAGGCACTGGAGACGTGGTCAGCCTGCCCTGCCCTTTATCACCTTGGACGGAAGCAGAGGCTAGCCAGGGCTCATGAGCAGACCAATGGACACTACTTTCAAATTCTCTGACTTCGGGCGTATGGTGCGCATGCGTAACCCTCAATGGAATACAATAGGGATTATCATTTTAAGAAGAATGTAATTAAATTCAACATCTTTGTGCGTGGAGGGCGAATACAAAAGAAGCCCACCACAGTAGCATTTAACTTCAAAAAGGGGAGCTACACAAATATCAGAAAGCTAGTTAAATGGAAATTAAAAGGAGCTGCCACAAGAGTGAAATGCCTGCAAGCTGCATGGAAACTTTCTAATAAAACCATAATGGAGACTCACATTAAATGTATACCCCAAATAAAAAATAAATAAATGCCACCATGGCTAAACAACAGAGTAAAAGAGTCGGTTAGAGGCAAAACAGCATTCTTTAAAAATTGGAAGTCAAATCCTACTGAGGAAAATGGAAAGGAGCATAAACTCTGGCAAGTCAAGTGGAAAACAATCACTAGGCAGGCCAAGAAAGAATTTGAAGAGCAACTAGCAAAAGACACAAAATCTAACAGAATTTTTTTTTAAGTACATCAGAAGCAGGAAGCCCGCTGAACAATCAGTGGGGTCACTGAACAATCGAGGTGCTAAAGGAGCACTCAAGGAACACAAGCCCATTGCAGAGAAACTAAATTAATTCTTTGCATCAGTCTTCACTGCAGAGGATGTGAAGGAGATTCCCACACTGGAGGCATTCTTTTTAGGTGACAAATCTGAGGAACTGACCCAGATTGAGGTGTTGATAGAGGAAGTTTTGGAACAAATTGATAAATTAAACAGTAATAAGTCACCAGGACCAGATCACTTCAGTCACTTCAGACCCAAGAGTTCTGAAGGAACTGAAATATGAAATTGCAGAACTACTAACTGTAGTATGAAACCTATCCCTTAAATCAGCCTCTGTATTAGATGACTGGAGGATAGCTAATGCAATGCTGATTTTTAAACAAGTCTCCAGAGGTGAACCTGGCAATTCTAAGCCGGGAAGCCTAACATCAGTACCAGGAAAATTGGTTGAAACTACAGTAGAGAACAGAATTATCAGACACACAGATGAACACTCTTTGTTGGGGAAGAGTCAATACAGTTTTTGTAAAGGAATATCATGCCTCAGCAATCTATTAGAATTCTTTGAGGGTATCAACAAACATGTGGACAAGGGTAATCCAGTGGATAGTGTGCTTGGACTTTCAGCAAGCCTTTGACAAATTCCCTCACCAAAGGCTCTTAAGCAAAGTAAGCAGTCATGTGTTAAGAGGGAAGGTCCTCTCATGGTTCAGTAACTGATTAAAAGACAGGAAACAAAGGGCAGAAATAATAGTCAGTGTTCACAGAGAGAGTGATCTGTACTGGGACCAGTGCTGTTCAACATATTCATAAATGATCTGGAAAAAGGGGTAAACAATGAGGTGGCAAAGTTTACAGATGATACTAAGGGCAGGTCTACACTTAAAATGCTGCATCGGTGCAGCGGCGCTGCTGTAGCACTTAAGTAAAGATGCTCCTATTCCGATGGGAGAGCTTCTCCTGTCGGTGTAGTTATTCCACGTCTCCAAGAGGCAGTAGCTATGTTGACAGGAGAAGCCCTCCCATTGACAGTGCTGTCTGCACAGGGCATTAGGTCAGTATAACTGCGTTGCTCAGGGGCGGTGGATTTTTCATACCCCTGAGCAATGTGGTTATACCAATATAGGTCTGTAATGTAGACCTGGCCTACATTAAGAGAGACAATGCAGATGAGGTAACATCTTTTATTGGACCAACTTCTATTGGTGAGAGAGACAAGCTTTTGAACTACACAGAACTCTTCTTCTGTAAGGTCTCCCATCTAGCCGTTCTATGCCGACAGGGGCGGGAGGGGGAATCTCCCATCGGCATAATTAAACCACCCCCAACGAGCAGCAGTAGCTATGTCAGCAGGAGAAGCTCTCCTTCCAATATAGCGCTGTCCATACCAGCAATATGTGCCAGGTTAATTTTCTATTTTCTATTTTTGTAATGAAAATGTTGTGCAGTACCAAGTCAAACGCCTTACAGAAGTGTCAGTATGTTTCGTCAATGCTGTTACCTTTATCAACCAACTTGTATTCTCAAGTTAGTTGTGTGTGATCCCCCCGGGTTGGGTGTGAGGGCTGTGTCAGTGTGTGTGATCCTGTTGTTGGTGTTGTGTGTGCGTGCACGCGTGTGTGGTGAGTGTAATTCCCTGATTTGGGTTGTAGGCCTGCGTGGGCATGTTTGTATGAATTCTGAGCATATGGTCCCTGGTTGGAGGTGTGTTGTGTGTGCCCCTGGTTGTGTGTGTTGGGGATCCTGCTGCATTGGGTCACCAGTAGGCCGTTGGGGGGGGGGGGGCGCTCTGCATTCTTATGAGGCGTCACTTCCCCTGCACTGGTCCCAGTGGGTCGGCCTGGCTGAGAATGCGCCTGCGGCCCATAACGGCCAGTTCAATGTTTCCATAGTGATGGGCTCCAGTGGTCGCTTGTGCCACAGAGATTAGCTCAGGCTCCAAGGAGAGAAAGGGCAGGCAGGCACCACCCTGCTGGGGAGGAGCTCCTGACACCTCCACCAGCCACTAGGGGCAGTCGGAGGGACTGGAACACCCTCGCACACCCACGCATGCTCACAGCTCTCAGCCCCACATGCTCACAACCTCCACCCAATTCCCTGCACTGTCACTGGGCAAGTCTCTTCCCCTCTGGGCCTCAGTTTTCGCATCTGTACAACCACCTGAATGAGGCTTCCTTACAGCACGGGGAGGTCAGAAGGGGCCATCGCTGGCTCTCTGTGAAGTGCACTGAGAGCCTCCTGTTGCAGGGGAGAAGGGCTCTGCGTCAGAGCCCCTCCTCTAGGAACCAGGCAGAGATAGAGGCTCTGTGCTGCCTCCCTGTGTGAGTGCCGTTGTAACCACCCTTCTGGCAAAGCGCAGCCTCCTTGATTGCCGGCCTTGGGCTGCCTGGGGGCTTTGCTTTCCCCTGCCCTTAAGGCCTCTGCGTTCCCCAGCCCGGCCCAGCATTGGGCAGGCTTTGTCCCTGCTCTGCGCTCAGCATGGCTTTTGGGCATTGTCTGTGGCTGCAGTGGCTCTGGGAGGAGTCACTCCCAATTAGAAGCTCAAAGGTAGTTGTGCTAAGATCTCGGCTGCCTGTGTGGGTCCTCCCGCCCCTCCTGTCTTAACCTGCCATTCATTGACTCACAGACTCCCCCACAAAATAAGCTGCTCTCAGAAGCTCTCATTTAGGGATCAATCAAACGGGGTCCTGATGAGCCATTCAGTCAGTGAACGCTCAGTGCCGGGGCCATCTCAGCCAAACCACAGAGCACAAGAGCATCAGAAACCAACTCCACAGCAAGCCCCCCTACCTCCACTCCCACAGCTCCCCCCTCAGGAGCTGGCCTCTCCTGGCCAGCAGAAATGTGATCCCCAACTGCTCAGGGTGCCAGCCCAGCACCTCCCCAGCATATGAGTCACTCTCACCCCCTATCACAGCCAGCCCCAGGCCTGCAGCACCCTGCCCAGCGATGCCTCTCACAGCCCTGCACTGCAGGGATGTGTGCCCAGCTAAGGCCGACTCTCACCAGTTAGTGCCAGGGACACCAGTGAGAGCTGGGAACAGGGCGCCACAGAACACAGGCCAAACCTCGAGAGGAGCCACTGGGAAGAGGCGACGGGGTGAGATGCCCGAGCCTAAGGCAGCACGATCCCCTCTCACCACCGCGAATGTCAGCAAAACGCACCAAGGAGAGTCGGGGGGAGGGGCAGAGATGGCTTCACCCCATGGAGCAGCCCCCAGGGCAGCTCACCCCCTCACAAATGGACCGCAGGGGCTGGCCCCGTTGTTCTCTGGGACATGTGTGGAGCGTGTTGGGCCAGGGAGCTGCTGTGGAACATTGAACCCTGGGCAGCTCCTTCCCCAGCACGCCTTGCAGCCTCTGCCTGTCCCCATATCCCTCTGCAGGCCCCTGGTGCAGTGAGCTGGATCCCAGGGCAGGGCCAGATCCTGGCCTCGAGTCCTCCCCCAGCCACACCCCACACTCATCTCCCACATGGCCTTCCCGCGAGCCAACAGGAAATGAGACTAACTATGACATCACAGACAACTATCCTATCAAATGCAGCCGTTACTACCAGCCCCAGCCAAGCCACTGGGTAGGCCCCTTCTCGAGATGCTGATCCAGGCTCCTGCCCTGCTAAGCAACGATGGGCACCCCACACTACCCCAGCTCTGAGATGGGCATGGGGCAATGACAGCTGGCACTGGGATATGGCCCATGAGCAGGGAGGGTCCCAGAGCCCGGGCTCCAGCCTGAGCCCGCACGTCTACACGGCAGTTTTACAGACCCACAGCCTGAGCCCCGTGAGCTGAGTCAGCTGCCCCAGGCCAGTCCCAGTGTGGGTGTTTAATTGCAGTGCAGACATACCCAAAGGGGCCAAGCTCCAGTTTGGCTTTGAGGCTGAGCTCTCAGCCCATGTGCAGGCCCCCCCACGCCCTTCATAGCCCTGCACTGTGGGGAGATAGCTAGGATCTCTTGGGCAGGTGTGGGGGGGATTCACCCCGAGGCGGAGGCAGTGAGACGGGGGAACTAGACAAAGGCAGTGGCTGTACCAGCCTCGGCAGATCGGGTCTGGAGCGTGATCCCAGCATCCCTACAGGAGATGAGGGCCAGAGTCCCCGCTACTCTGCCAGGGGACGAGGGTCTGAGTGCATGTCCAGGAAAGATGCTGAGCACGTGAGCCTGCCCAGCACTGCTGGGGGACGTCCTCCCACTCACCTGCTTGCTGCCCCCTCCCATCCGGCCCCTCCATGCTGCCCCTTCGCATTGTCCCCTCCATGCTATGAGCTTGCGGGTCTGGCTGCTCTGAGGCAGGAGCCCTCACCCCAATACTGCCCCTACCAGACATGCACCCTGTTTCCATCACAATCCACCTGCACCTCCCCCAGCCCCAGCGTCTGTCTTGTTGCCAACCTTGTGTAAAGGGTCGTCGGCTGCAGCTCCCAACATGTGCTAGCAGCAGGGCTTAGAGGGAGCCCTGTGCCAATCCCCCCAGCTCCCCAACCTGCAGCTGGAGAGGTGGGGCCCTCAAGGCAGGAGCTAGGGCCTCTTGGCCACAGAAACCCTGTACTAGGAAATGTGACCCCCCCCACACACACGCCTTCTGTCTGCTGCTCCCTCCCCACCAGGGGGCACCAGCTTTCCAATGCGCCCTCCTGCTGGGTGCTAGGCCTCATCCCCAAGGGAGCTTCCCATACTGGCTGCACTGATCAGGGTCCTGCTGAGTTCCTGCCGCTCTTCTCAAGGCAACATACAATAAAGTGCTCCCCTGAGCCTTTGAACCTCCCCCCACCAAGTACTTAGCCCCCCCAGCCTCTCCCACCTGCTGCTGCCTGCTCCCCCCACCCCCTGCTTTCCTCCTGCCCATTGAGGGAGGGCCCTGGCTCAGGTGCTCCCAGGGACAGCATGACACCCAGCTGCTTTGCTCACTCTGCAGCTCTCACTGCTGCATGTAGCAGGAGCTCGGCTGCAGCCTGTCATGCCCAGAGAGCACAGGGCTCGGCAGGCTGTGCCAAGGGAATGGCTGCCTCTGTCATCTCAAGGGTGGTCAGGCCCATCCTTGGAGCCCACTGACTGCAGCAAGGAGCGCAGTGGGGTAGCTGGCGGAGTGCAATGAACTACAGTAGCCACAAAGGCTAATGCCGGTCTGGGCTGCAATCACAGAGGTGGTGTGACCCAGAGCCAGTTCTCTGTACAGCAGGGTGGTGGGCGCCAATTTCCAGAGGGCAGCACTCAGCCCAGCCCTGAAAAGTGAGTGGGTGGGGAGAAGGGATAGTGGGCAGGGGGAAGGGGAAGCGTCAGCAGTTGGGGCTGAGGGAGAGGCAGGGTGGGATGGGAGGGAAAGGCAGAGGAAGGAGCAGCAGGAGGGGAGGGGGGTTGTGAGCGAGAGTCTCCATTCCATGCAAGCCAGCAGCGAGGATCCGACTGCTAATACACAGATGGGGAGAGGGATAGCTCAGTGGTTTGAGCATTGGTCTGCTAAACCCAGGGTTGTGAGCTCAATCCTTGAGGGGGCCATTTAGGGAACTGGGGTAAAAATCTGTCTGGGGATTGGTCCTGCTTTGAGCAGGGAGTTGGACTAGACGACCTCCTGAGGTCCCTTCCAACCCTGATATTCTATGAGCAGAAGGGACTGGTCCTGCTTTGATTGGCAGCTGTCTTTAATACTGAACCCCAAAGGGAATTTCTGGCCTGGCTGTGCCCTGTGAGTCTCCCAGGGCGCAGCTCTGGGGCTGAGGAGGCTCTCCGCGCCCTCCCCTCACACCTACTGGGGAGGCCTGGGCATGTCCTATGGATACTGGTGTGATAAAGTGAGGGGGGTTTTGTATTTTTGAAGCCTATGTGTGCCTCAGTTTCCCTTATATTGTGCATTGCTCCCCAGTGGGGGGGGGGGGAGAATAGGACAGTTTGCTCTGAGGGCAGGCTAAAGTACGCAGCGGGAGGGGTGGCTAGCTTTCTGACCCGGGATGAATCATTACAAAAGGACTGGCAGAGGCTGACCCCATGTCAGTGGAGAATGGAGAAGACAATGGAAAAGCCAAGCACCAGGACACTGACACCAGGCAGAGGCAGGAGGATTTTCCCTCTCAGCAGGGAAGCAGAGCAGACACCCCAGCTGGAGAACAAAGGACTGGAAGGTGGGAGAGAAGTGCTGGCTTCTGGAGGAAGCTGGGAACTCTCTCACCTGGGAACTGACTTAGGCCAAGTCTACACTACAGACTTGTATTGGTATATGTGAAATCCACAGTTATACCGACCTAACCCACCGTGTAGACAGCGCTATGGTGGCAGGAGAGCTTCTCCCGTTGACCTAGCGACCACCTCTCCCAGAGGTAGATTAACTACGCCCATGGGTGAAGCTCTCCCGGCAGCTTAGGAGTGTCTTCATTTAAGCACTACAGCAGTGCAGCTGCGCCAATACAGCGTTTTAAGTGTAGACCTGCTCTAAGGAGGTCAGACAGAGACAGCCTGAACATGGGCTTCACTACAGCATGGCTGGGCTCTGGACTGACCAGAATGGCTTCCTGTCTCTGTGCTGACCTACGGCCTCCCGCTGCTGTGTTCCAGCTGCCTGATAAACCCGGCTGTTTTGGAGATGGTGTGTGAGCGTCACTGGGATTGCTGGGTGAGGTGCATTAATCCCTGCAGAGTGGGCAAGTCTCTCCCAGGAGTATGGCTCAGTTGGACTCGTGGAGCAGAGCTCACAGCGCGAAGCAGGAGTCGTGGAGCCCAGAGGTTCAGTCTCAGGAGGCAGCAAGGCCGCATAGGCGACCCTGAAGGACGAGTGAGAGCCCGTGGGGGTCTGGCCCATCAAAGGGGCACCTCCCAGAGACTGTTCCAAAGCAGGGGACGTAGCACCGATCCCATGGATCTACGACAATGGGTCTCTCAGACACGGCAGGAGCCTGGAATACCAGAACCAGGCTAGGTGCGCAGGGCTTGAAAAGAGACAGGAACCAGGTCTGCATCTGGGGGAAAGATCTGGGAGCAGACAGCCAAGGCTGACAGCCGTTGATGTGGGACAGGCCCCCCACTCCCTACGACACAGCCAATGACTGCTCCCCCATGGCTGAAGGCTCCCCCAGGAGTCCCTTCCCTACTGCCTGCATGCACTGGGGGACATTTCCAGCCAGAACTCTCCCAGCCAACACCCCCCAGCTGGCCCTCGCCCCTCCAAAGGGGCTCCCCAGGGGCAGTTCACTGCACAAAGGGGTCTGGCCTGACAGGTCATTGCAGGTGGTGCCTGGTGTCCCCCTGACTGAGGGGCTGCTCATGGACACTGGCAGTGCTGGGAGCGCTCTCCCTGGCAGGGAGTCCCAGCCCCAGCCCAGCCTCCTGAGGCAGGGTGGGGCGCGCAGCCTGTGCTGCCGGAGCAGGATGTGGCCCAGCAGCTGGTCCAGCTCCCTTCCTCTCTGACTGCAGTCAGCTCTAATTGCAGTGCATGCGCTGCCGGCCTCCAGCCTGACCTACATACGCTGCTCATAGCCACGACTTACATGGCCGACAGCTTTAAACGACAGATGGGCATGGCTAGGATGCTGCGCCTGGGCCAGCTTGATTTAATTAAAAACTGCCAGGGCTGGGCCCTGCTGGCCCTTGCCAGACTTGGCCCAGCAGGCACCAGGGACATGGAACAGCATTGTCCTGGAGAGCCAGCTGCTGCCTGCTGAGCTCCCTGGGGAAGGAGCAGTGATTGTTAACAGCTTGAGAAGACCTACTGGAGCAGTCAGCCCCAGCACTCCCTATGGACAGTTCCTAGGGCTGCATTGCTCACTCTGAAGGCCCATGTGATGGATGGGCCTTTCCTGGAGCAGGCTCCCAGCCACAGCCACTTCCCTGGCCGGAGGCTTTTCCTGAGATTCAGCCCGATTCTTCCCTTCACCCGCTCCTCCTAGCCAGGCTGGGGTTTCACTCCCCCCCCTCCGGGGCTGGCTCTGTCTTCGGTAGCAGTTACTTGGTCAAGCTAGGCCACTTCAGCTCTCTCATCTCTTCCATCACACCCTGACCATTGGGGTTGCTGGTCTCCCATCTCCCGCCAGTGTCAGTTGTGCACTTGTGAAGTGGGAAACCAAGGCACTGACTGCTGGGACACACACAGCTCAGAGCTCTGGCTCTTTGCTGAGCAAGGGTGGGACCTTTGAGCTAAAGGTCACATTCCCCAAGAGACATGGTCCCGAGCCAGGAACCCATCCTTCCTCTGAGTACTGAGAGCTGCAGCACCAGCAGCCGGGGAAATCAGGACCGGACAATCCTAGCAATGCTGACAGACACTGGGCAGCCCAGGGTGGGGGATACCCAGGATCTCCAATAATTAGGGAGTGAGAACAGCCTCCCCTCTGCCCCTTCCCACTACGAGACCTTCACCTCCACAGCAGGGTTTGGCTCCTGCCGTGCTACCTGCTGACAGAGCCCAGCACTCCGGGGCACTTCACGGGAAGGTATCTGGGTTCAGGATCTGGACTTCCTTCTTTAGAGGCCAGCTGGGGTTGAGAGGAGGCAGAGACACTGGAATCGGGCCCGAGAGCCCCGCAGAGCTAGATGGAACCTTTCTATAAACAGGAGGGGGGTTATTCGGTCACAAAATGAAGCTGATTCACTTGTTTGCTAGGGAGCAGGCCAGGGGCCATGGAAGCACAAGGGAGGGTTAGGGGAGCCAAGTGCTGACTCAGTGAGAGCTGGTTGCAGAAATAACTGAGCCTAAGCTCCTGCACAGCGAGCAGAAGGGCAGGAACTGGGACCCGCGCTACGAGGGGCTGAGTTCCCAGCCAGCTGCTGGAGCGGCTCATGGCCAGTCCACATTCTGGAGGATGCTGGACTCTGGGAAGGAGTTGTGGGGAGGAAGATGAAGACTCTACAGCTGGATTCTACCCATACTGTCAATAAGTCACTGCCCTGCTCTTGTCACTTGGTTCTTCCCACTTCTCTGCAGCAAATACCAACCCCTGTAAACTTGTAACTGATCTCGGACTCCTTTGTGAATGAAAGAGCCACTCTCTCCCTCCCTCCCTCAGCCCAGATCAACTTGCTCCTTCCCCTGCCTCCCTTCAGTGTCCACTGCTTCCTTTGTACCTTCTGTCACACCATCCCCAGGCTTGAAACAGACTCACAGTGAACATTCCCCAGCCTCCTCCCTCACCTTCAAATCCCTTCTCCTGCACAAGGCCTCCCAGAGAGGACACCCAGACCAGGCTCTGTCTGTTAGCCGGCTCCTAAGGGGCACTGGGCTCCATGCAGCATGCAGGGAAGGACCATACACAGACGCGCCAAGACGATGCTGATGGGGCTACATACATATCGAGACAGAGAGTGAGAGTGCTAAATACATAACACTGGCTGCAATAGCCCAGAGTGCCAGAGGGCACTCTGCCCAACCTGGGTAATTAACATTGGGCCATTAAATGGCTGCCACATTCCACCCCAGAGATGGCTGCATTTTAAGGGTAATTGCTCCTTTTCCCATAAAATATTTATTACATACAAGCTACAACTGAAGAATATTAAGGTTGCAAAGTCAAGTACTTTAAAGTTAGGAAATGTCAAAATTGAGGCTGTCTGTGCAACCTTAACTCTGACCCCTTGTGCATGCGCGTTAGGGGACAGTCTCTATTTACATGATCACCTGCCATTTCCCCCACACCGGACCCTGCCTCATTCAGTCTACAAATTCTGTTACATGAAAGTGTAGCTCCACTGCATCCTCAGCCGGTTTGGGATCCTGGACCTTCAGCTCCAACCTTTAACTAAAGGGCTAACTACAGTAGCTGGCAGCAGCAGTAGTAGGCTGTTTTTCCCTGAGGAACACGTGTAACATGCTGAAATAGTGGTTGCATGTGCATGAGCAGCTCCATTTTAAAGCCTCACAGCCAAGCACAAAAGCTGGGTGGATTCCTTCCGAGAGGCAATGGGCTAAGTTGCTGAGGCTGGGTCTGCCATATTAGAGATGCAGATTCTAGTTCTGGCTTCTGTAGCCTCTAAGCGGAGCATTAGAGCTAGTTGCTTAATGAGGGATGTGAATGGCATGGAATTATTAACCCCTTCAAGTAGAAGAGGGGAGTCTAAAACTCATGGTCTCCTGCTCCCAGGCTAGTGCATGTCTGCTAACCCTACACCCATTTTGATAGTGAAAAGCAGCAGCAGAGGGAAGGGAAGGATCCATTTTGTCTGTGCCCCATCCCGAGGGCCCATTCTGAATGACATCGCCAAGCAAGATCCTAAGAAGCACGCTCAGTGCAGAAGGAAGCTTGTGTGATTTTAGCAATAAGTCTGCAGCAAGCCCCATGCAGGCTGCAAATGGTGATTTTTGGAATCGTATAACTCCAAACACTCCAAATAGATTCACATAGGAGCAGCACAGAGCACCTCCATGAGCCCAGGGCTACCCCCTTCTCCAACCACAGAGTCCTGCTGCAAAGCAGCGAGCTGCTTTAAAAATAAAAATAATACATTAAAAAAAATCAGAATGTTTTTAGTGGGAAGCATTAGGCATTCTTAATACGGGGCGCATAACTGCTCCCCCTGTGCATCTGTAACATGCTTTGGGATGAACTACAAGCTACTGTTCAGGGGAAGGAAAGAGGCTCTTATCCATTTGCTGAGGGCCACAGCAGAGGCAGAGAGTTCTTGACAACCCAGCTCCCCTGGGAGCACACTGCTTGGGAAAGCAGATTGTAATGCAGCCTTTCAGGGCTCCTTGCCATCCCCATCAGAACAGCCCCCTGGGAGCTCCAAGCACACGTGCACCCTGTGCCAGCAACTGCTGTCAGCTCTGAGGGACCCCTTTCCTTCACCCTGGATAGAGTGGGGTGCCCAGCTGCCACCCGTAGCCAGGGGCTGCTCCTGCCAACCACAGCAGAAACAATTACAGGTAACCCCCCTTCCCTGGTAGGTAGGAAGGAAACTTGTGTCCCCCACAGCCAAGTGGGGCAAGGAAAGACAGAGCAGAGAGGGAAACGGCCTGATTAGCTCCTCAGCCAGCAGCCTAGGGCTGGCTCCGGGAGGTGACACGCGCTTCCCAGTGACTTGGAGATGGAAGGAAGGCAGGAGAGAGGCAGGGCTGGGGCCTTCCTTTCCAGGCAGGTGGCCGGCTGCTGCTCAGCACCAGGGACAGCTCTTTCCACAGGGCTGGCTCCAGCAAATGCTGCTTCATAGCCTCTGACTTGCAGGGGAACAAAGGAGCGTTGCGCTGCCTCTCCCTCCCGCCCGGCCTGGAGGGGGGGAGGGAAGAGTTCTCCGCTCCACCGACCCTGGAGCCAGCTGCCGGGAGCTGAAGAGAGCAGCTAGGCAGAGCTCCTTGCCAGGGCTGGGCGGTGCTGGAGAGGCGGCTGCTGGCAGCAGGGACATTCACATCATGATGTCAGTCTGGTGCTCGTTGTTCCCTCTGTGAGGACACAGACCTGCACGCGAGAGGCTGCAGCACAACTGGCCCAGGGCGCTGGGAACTGGAGCTAGGAGCCAAGCATGAGAAATGGGCAGCCAACGAGCCGGCAAAGCGCTGGGGGTAGAGCCACAAAAGCAAACAGCCGACTGCTGGCCGCACAGCCCCGGTTCTCAGTGCTGGAATCTTCCTGCATGTAAACTACTTACAGCCAGTAAGCCCTAGGCCCAGCGTCTGCTGCATTCCCAGAGCTGTCAGCGACTGGGAGAGCTTCTCCCACCTGCTCATGCCTGCTCTAGAGCCTCCCGTTCCAGCACCCACCCAGCTTTTGGCCTCTCTGCAGCAGGGCCACCCAGAGGGGGGGACAAGTGGGGCAATTTGCCCCAGGCCCCGGGCCCTGCAGGGGCCCCGCAAGCCCTGGCCTGGCGGTGGTCCGGGTCTTCGGTGGCCCCGCAGGGGCCCCGCGAGCTCTGGCCCGGTGGCGGTCTGGGTCTTCGGCGGCATTTCGGCGGCGGGGGGCCTTCAGTCGCTCCGGGTCTTCGGCAGCGGGTCCTTAAGTGCTGCCGAAGACGCGGAGCGACTGAAGGGCCCCCCACTGCCGAAATGCCGCCGAAGACACAGACCGCCGCCGGGTGAGTACTAGCGCCGCAGCTCCCCCGCTTTGCCCCAGGCCCCCTGAATCCTCTGGGCAGCCCTGCTCTGCAGAGACACAGCAAAGAGGGGCCCTACTGCCTCCATCTGCTTCTAGAGGGTCAGTGAGCTGGGGACTTTTCTTCTGCTAGACCTGCAGCAATTTCTCTCTACCGCTGTGCTCCCAAAGGTCATCTGAAGGCTCGGCTCCTGCCGGGGGCTCTGCCTCACTTTCCCCTGCTGCCCCCCAGAAGCTCCAATGGGTGCCAACTGCAGCAGCCACCCCCACCCTTGGGCTCATGCACAGCACCTGCCTCCTGCTGAGCACAACTCAAAGTCTGGACTTCAAAGCCCTGGCCAGGCTGGTGTGGGACTCAGCTGAGGGGGAGGGAGAGCTCAGTGGTTTGAGCATTGGCCTGCTAAACCCAGGGTTGTGAGTTCAATCCTTGAGGGGGCCACTTGGGGATCTGGGGCAAAATCAGTACTTGGTCCTGCTAGTGAAGGCAGGGAGCTGGACTCAATGACCTTTTGGGGTCCTTTCCAGTTCTATGAGATAGGTATATCCCCATGAATTTTTTTTTTTTTTAAACTTAAGAGACACCCCTCACTCAGCCCTGACCATGACCACCCACAGGAGCCCCCAGCTGAAGAGAAACACCATGCCCTGGGGGCAGGGCTGCCGGCTGCAGATTCACTCCCCCTGGTGATACCAGTGCCTCAGCTCCCAGGCCCAGGGGAAAAGGCGGGTTTTGCTTTGCTGGATTTGGGCAGTTTCTTTCCCGTTCCATTTCATTCGTGCCCGCGGGCCGCTGGGTTTCAATTGCACCCTGAGGGGGTGGATCTAAATATAATGGATTGTTTTGTAGCGTGTGCCGCAAATAAGCACTGAGGCACACTGCCAGCAGGAGCTCTACCCATGGGGGAATAACACCAGCAGAGCCAGACAACCCGACTGGTGCAGGACAGCCTGTCTCAGCAGGAGCTGGACTCAGCCCCACCAACTCCTTCACACATGGCACAGCAAAAGTACCTCCCTCCCCTGAGGCAGCCACTGCCCGAGAGCTGCAATCCCCAAGCTTCCAAGAGGGGTACCCTCTCATTCACTGCATTCTGGCTCTGCCTGCTGGTATTTCTCTGACCAGCCCCAGCCCCTCGCTGCCTGCAGCACTGCCTGGGCCTGGCCTGCCTCCTTGGTATGTTGCTAACACTGGGAATCTGCACTTCCGTAGCACCAGAAACGGCTCATCCCCTAAGATGCTGCTGCTATGGCAAGGTTTTAGCCAGTCCTCTTGCAGTTGGGTTATTGCTGCGGACGGTGTCAGAGCCCCATTGCCACAGGCAGACTAGAGCAGTAACACACTCAACAGAACTCAATATTTTCTGAATTAAACCTTGGCTCTTTTTCAGGGGCCTGCATGAATATTTATGAAGAGGAAAGCGTTGACATGGTGATGCATGGCAGTCCAGTGCCTGCAAGTACCACAGCCAGGTGCTCAAACACAACTGCAGCTTCTGCACCGTGCCACAGCTCCTAGCACCCCCCGCCCCGAGGCATGCCTGCGTCCCCTGCACTACAGCCCAGCTATACCAGGGGTCCCTCCAGCCCCAGCAGGGGGCTGTGTCCCCTCGCTATGTCCTAGCACCTTGGGCCTCTGGCTCCTGCACTGACACATGCCTGCATCCCCTCTGCTAGGTTCCAGCCCTGGGAACTTCTGCATGGAGAAAAGCTGCATCTTCTCTCCAGCCTCGTGGCTCTCAGGAACCTCCCACACTGAGACCCTTGGCATCTCTCCTATCTTCATGGAGCACTTTCCTGCAGGGAGTCCTCTGGGGAAGCCAAGCCTTGGAACATGCTTGTACTGCCTCCTGCAAAGAGTTTGATAGCCAAGCATCTTCCAAGCCACATTTGCGGAACTAACTTGTGTCAGCTCCACTTTAGAACAGCAGAGCATCCTGTAACCCAGGGCACTCAGACACAGCTGGGTTATAGAACAGCATCCAGGAACCTGCACAGCCCGCTCACACGTGCAATATCCACAGGATTACAAACAGCCTCCTGGCGTTTACGATTCTCCAACATGACTCACTGGCATCATCCCAGTCCTAGTGTCTAGGGAGCTGCAGCTCTCATCTGTTCAGAGTATTGGCCCTGGCCAGCAGGGCATGCGGCAGCTGGATAAGGAGCCAGATTAAACACAGGACTGTGCTGGGGTTTCAGGGTTTGTGCGTAGCCCTACCACTGCCCCCAGCAGACACACCGGCCACGGTCCCTGAAACAGCAAAAAGCAGAGCCAGCTGACGAGTTCCCTTCCCTGGATCCAGACAGAACCCTCTCCTCTGAACCCCACTCAACGCAGCTGCATTGGATTCTTCCTCCCCACTGGCTGACTTGTTGGGATCTTCCCCTAGGGCCATCAGTGTGGTGTGAACCCCTACCAAGGAGCAACCTATGGCCTAAACATACAGCATAGAGAATGATTGTACCGGTTCAGACGTCAGAGCAGGCCCCTAAGCCTGAGCCCTCTGCAGCCGGGGCAGAGTGCACGTGCAGCATCCTGACAGCCACTGTAGTGGGACACTGCCAAAGCCACATGACACCACTAAATCCTCCATCGCTGTTGGGCTATTGCAGACAGCGCTCTAAGCTTGGTGTAATTGCAGCAGAGGCAGGGAGCTCTTGCAGAAATGCCCAGCGTCAGCTGTGGTGCACGCTGTGTGTGCCAGCAGAGTTTTCTGATCAAATCATTTAACTCATAGGGGGCAGGGATATTCAGCAGCCAAGCCTGAGGAGACAGACCTCCTGCCCCTTCTGCCACCCCCGCCCCCATCTCACTCATTCACACACACACACACACACACACACACACACACACACACACACACACACACCTGGGCATTCTGGGGTTTCCCTCCCATCCCCCACTTTCATCCCCCCTCCCCCCACTGCCCCTCATCCCCATACACCATTCTCACTATTTCCCCTGCCCTCCATGGCTTCAGGGAAAGAACCTGATCCTTTAACTAAGACCTCTGTTTCCTCCTCAGTGCCAGCCCCATGGTGCTGGCCACACCCATTCCATAGGCTGCTGGCTGTCACCTTGGAGAGGCTCCTCAATCTCCCAGCTTTTCCTGAAACCAGTGGGGGTGGGAGGGGAGTCTCCTCTACAGGCATAATCAGGGGGTAGAAATGGGGCAGGAGCCCCTGGGCTCTGAAAGGGGATGGCTATCACTGTTATTCCAGCAGCATGTACAGACCCCAGCTGGTGCTACACCCAGAGACTGAGCCAGCTCCTGCCCCACAGAGCTCACTCTAAAAGCCAGCACAGTTTCATGGATTATGGAGAAACAAAGTCCAGCTTTTATGTCCAAAGTGCTAAATGAGAGAGAGACGGGTGGGGTGGGGTCAGGACACAGAGGCAGGGAACTGGGGAAAGAGATGCACAGAGATAGGGTGAGGTGGGCGGAGTAGTGGTTCTGAGGATAGATGTTGAGCTAAGTCTGCCAGGGAACTTGCTGCATTGAGCTGCCGTAGCTGGTGAAAGGGGAAGACAGTGGCAGGAAAGAAGTTCCTAACAGAGGCCGTTTGTGCCCCATGGGGCTTCCCCCCCAACAGTGGCCCATTGCCCACCTGGGAGCCTTGTGGGGGCTCTGTCCCCAGCTGGCTACAGCAGGAAGCCTCAGTGATAGTGGGTAAGGACCAAGTTACTTCCCAGTAACTTGCGGCGCCCTTGGGCTCACGCTCCCCTCACCCGGCACCCCAGATCTCCCTGGGGTGCCGACACTTTGCCCTGGCCAGGCCGAGAACAGGGCAGCGCTAGAGTCACATGCAGGCAGCAGGCTCCATCCCAGCAAGCCATGAGTGGAGAAGCATCACGCTGCCTGTGAGATACAGTCACCATCAGGGGCAGAGTGGTCCCATCTCCCACCAGAGAACAGGGATGAGATTCCAGGTCCCCTACTTGGAGCTTTGCCAGGTGCTGCCAGGTGAAACTAACAAGATCGATCCATTTCTGCCCTGGTTCAGAACCTCTGAGCCACAGAGAAATTGACAACAGACCTGGGAGTTTCACTCTGCTGCTGGGGAAGCTAGAAGTGGGGCAGCAGTGTTTCCAACCCAACAGCAGAGCTGAGGGCAGGCTGGCGCAGAGGAGACCTCCCTCCTCCCAGAAGCCATGAGGCTGAGGGGATCTTTCCCAGGGAACCCAAGGATGCAAAAGATAGCAAGCAGCCCCCACTCCTAACAGGAGCAGGGCTGAGACAATGGCCTCCCTGCCAGACAGTCTGCTGTGGCACTGCAAATCTGAGCACAGCATCCAGAGACCACAGTGACAGGCTCTTAGAACAGCCTCCTCAGGCACCAGGCAGGAGGCCTCTGAGGGGAGGAGAGGGACAGCCCCTTTTGGATGATGGGGCAGACACATGCCCAGCAGGGACCAACTGGAAGAAAACTCAGCCTCTTTCCAGCACCTGGGGCCACATTTAGCATCAGGGTATTGCCCCCCAGCCGCACTCTCCACCATACTACCCTGCCTCGTAGGCTTTGGCCACTGGGCTAGTGCGTGTCAGGTAAATGGTTCAACCCCAGGAGAGGAGACAAAGGCCATGGAACCATAAAATGGCAGCACCTGCGTGGGAGCCGCACAGCCTTAGCGAAGGGCCAGGGTGGGCAGGGGAAATGTTTAGCAGTCTGAAGGGGAGTCACAGAGACAAGCTAGAGGGGCCCTGGCTGAGGGGATCACAGCTAGGAAGTGTGCAATGAGGAGTGAAGGCCCCTCCTCCAAGCCAGAACCCAGGGGCACAGGCCACGATTACAGGGCAGTAAGCTCAGCCCAATGAGAGGAAATGCTCCTGTATACGATGGAAATTCAGGATTGGCGAACACATGGGCTGAGTCTAACACAGCAGCTGCAGTTTGCTGGATCATTCTGGGGCCATTCTGCAGCTATGCAAGCAAACATAATAAGGTTAATCAGACCCCAGGCTCCAGTGCATAAGACAGTCTCCAGCAGAAAAAATCCTTTACTCCATGGGTCAGTTTGTAATGTTTATTATGTTTAACCACCAGGGGAAAGAGGTCACAGTGGCATTCTACACAGCTGCAGACCGATAAGGACAGGCAGGCTGCAGCCTCCAGAGAGAAAAGCGGACCACAAGGAATTCCTTTTTCAAAGTGATACCAGATCCTCAACATCAGGGCCGGCTCCAGGCACCAGCTTACCAAGCAGGTGCTTGGGGCGGCCACTTCGGAGAGGGGCGGCACATCCAGCTGTTCGGCGGCAATTCGGCGGACGGTCCCTCACTCCTGCTTGGAGCGAAGGACCTCCCGCCGAATTGCTGCCGCAGATCGCGATCGCGGCTTGTTTTTGTTTTTGTTTGGCTGCTTGGGGCGGCCAAAACCCTGGAGCCGGCCCTGCTCAACATGGAAACTATGGAAGACACCACTCAAGATCCAGCAAATTCAAGGGAATGGCAGATGTACAGAACACATGTGGATGGCAGCTTGGCCCAACCTGAAAGAAAATCAAGTTTATCTGCAAAGTTTTCTCCAACCGTCCAAGGAAGACGGACAATCCTTGTGGGACAGTGAATACTCAGAAGATTCACAAGAACATTCTGCAAGGGCCAAGTGGACAACAGGACAGCATGAGGCCTCCCTGGAGCCAAGACACAAGATGCTATTCCAGGACTGGATAGGTTTCTGACATTGACGGGCAAGGATCATTGATGCTGAAGCACTATGACATTGCATCATGGGATATCTGGCAGGTAACAGATGACTTCAGGGAACTCTGAAAAATGCTGAAGACGACTGTCCCACAAGCAAAGGAAAGCAGAAGACAGAAGATTCTGGAAGTAAACCACTGGCTAGGTAAGTGGTGTTGGATGGAGGATTTTGGTTTTGTGGAACACTGGTCCACCTCTGTGAGGAGAGGGGACTGTACAGTTTGGATAGGTTCCACCTCAGTAGAAGGGGAACCAACCTCCCTGGGGACAGGCTGGCGATAGTGGTCCAGAGATGGTTAAACAAATAGGCAAAAGGGGAGGGTGTAAAGGAGGGAAGATATAAGCACTCAGCACAAAATCAGGATGTTGAGCACAAAATTAATCAAGGACCAAACAACATGAAAAGAAGAGATTCTTGAATTGCCTGTATACCAATTCTTGAATTGCCTATAGCCTAGGTAACAAACAAGAGGAATTGGGATTGCTCATTTATGAGCATAAATTTGAGCTAGTTGGTATTACTGAAACCTGGCAGGATAATTCGCACAATTGAAATGTTAAAATCAATGGTTATAAGCTATTTAGGAAGGATTGAGTGGGCAAAAGGGGAGGGGGAGTGGCACTCTATTTTAAATTGGCATTACCTTTTTGAGTCACTGACAATTCAGAAGAAAATGATCCTGAATGCTTATGGATCAATGTCCTGACAGATAAAGCACAAGAAGCTAGTGTCTGCTACAGACCACCAAATCACAATAGGGAACAGGATGACTGCCCCCTTAAGCGCCTATCCCTAATGTGTAGGGGGGAAAAAGATTGTGTGATCATGGGGAACTTCCATTTGAGTGATGTATGCCAGAGGTCTCATGCTGCCAGACTGTGGCCCCACCCCAAGACCTCACCCCCACTCAGCATTCTCCCCCAAAGTGCCCCCCACCTGCTCCTCTCTGCCCCCTCCCCTGAGGCAGAGAGGGAGAGTGGCAGGTGGAGGGGGGGGGGACATCTTGGAGGAAGAGGTGGAGCGGGGTCAGGAAGAGGCGCAGCATGGGCGGAACCACAGGGGAAGAAGCCGAGCAGGGGCAGAGGGCGCCTTGGGGGAGGGGGAGGGCCATGGCCTGGGCACCGATGCCCCCCGACACTTCTCAGGAGCTTCCGGTGGCGGTGCTCCAAAGGCAGTGGGCCAGCACGCCTCCAAAGGGTGGTGCACCACGTTCGGCATTTCTTGTCCTGTTTGGGGAGGCTCAGCCTTCCCGAGCCTCTTATACCCACCGCCCATAATAAAGAGGAAGTGATCACAGAACTAAAAATTAATGGTAGCTTAGGTACAAGTGATCATGACTTGATCACACTTCTAACGTGCAAGTAAAATAAAATCCAGAGAAGTAATATCTATGTATTTGGTGTTTTAATAGGGTCAATTTCTCAAAGCTTAAAACAATTATGAGCCAAATCAGCTAGGAGGAAGAATTTAGCGAGAAAAATTGGGAATCCCTTAAGAACACCTTACTAGATGTCCCCAAAGAAGGAGTTTTTAAAATATATTGGGAACAAAAAGAATCCTGACAATGGTAATGGTCTATTGCTAGATGGAAATAGTAGAACTATCAATAATTACGTAGAAAAGACAGATGTGTTCAATAAATATTTCTGTTCTGCATTTTGGGGGAAAACAGATAATATAAGTCTCATCATATGGTGACAACACTCTTCCCATCCCACTAGTATCTCTGGAGGATATAAAACAGAAGCTATTAAAATTAGACATTTTTTAATCAGCAGGTCCAGATAATTTGCACCCAAGAGTTTTAAAGAGCTGGCTGAGGAACTCACTAGACAGTTAATGTTGATTTTCATTAAGTTTTTGAGTATTGAGGAAGTTCCAGAAGACTAGAAGAAAGCTAATGTTTTGCCAGTTTTTAAAAGAGCTAAACCGGATGACTCAGGTAATTATAGGCCTGTCAATCTGACGTTGATCCCAGGCAAGATAATGGAGCAGTTGATATGAACCGGGTTAACAAAGAATTAAAGGAGGATAATTAATTAACACAAATGGAAAATAGATCCTGTCTAACTAACTTGATTTTTTTGGTGAGATTACAAGTTTGGCTGATAACGGTAATATTGTTGACAAAATATACTTAGACTTCTGTAAGAAGTTTGACTTGGTACAGCACGACACTTTGATTACAAAATTAGGACAATATAAAATTAACATAGCACACACTAAATGGATTAAAAACTGGCTAAGTGACAGGTCTCAAAATGGAATTGTGGGTATCAAGCAGGTATGTTTCCAGTGGGGTCCTGCAGGGATCGGTTCTTGGCCCTACGCTAATTAACATCTATATCAGTGGTCTGAAAAAAACCAAAATCACTGCTAAAGTTTGCAGGTGACACAAATTGAGGGAGTGGTGAATAATGAAGAGGACAGGTCACTGACAGAGCATGCTGGATTGCTTGGTAACAGGGCGCAAGCAAACAATGTGCATTTTAATACAGCTAAATGTAAGTGTATACATCTAAGAAGGCTGTAGTTACATGAAGGAGGCAACTCTACCCTGGAAAGCAGTGACTCTGGAAAAGATCTGGAGTCATGGTGGATAATCAGCTGAACATGAGATCCCAGTGTGATGCTCTGGCCAAAAGGGATAATGTGATTCTGGGATGAGTAAACAGGGGAATCTCAAGTAGAGGTTTTACGTCTCCATTTGGCACTGATGTGTCCAGTCCTGGAGCCCAAAATTCAAGAAGGATGTTGATAAATTGGAGATGGTTCAGAGAAGAGCCAAGAGAATGATTACAGGATTAGAAAATATGCCTAATAGTGAGAAACTCAAGCAGCTCAGCCTATTTAGTTAAACAAAGAGAAGGTTAAGGGGTGACTTGATTACAGTCTATGAATACCTACTGTGGGAACAAATATTTAATAGTGGACTTTTCAATCTAGCAGGGAAAGTTAAAACACAATCCAATGGTTGGGAGTTGAAGCTAGACATATTCAGACTGGAAATACAGCATACTTTTTTAACTACGAGAGTAATTAACCATTGGAACAATTCACCCAAGTTAATGGTGGATTGACTCTAATTGGGACAGGATCGGGTGCTAGCCACTCTAGAGGCCTACTCTACCGGCAAGCTGCCCTGTGATATTTGGTCACTCTAGGTGTGTGCGCACACACTCCCAGCCCAGTCCCTCTAGTTTAGGATTGGGTTATTTACTGTAACGTGTTTACATGTTTCCATTAATTCCATGGAAGGCCACTGCGCTGAGACCATGAAAGCTGCAGAGTTGGCACTGAAGTGCCAGGAACTGCCCAAGGTAAGGTTGCACATGACCCCTTAACTCTGCCCCCCCCCACACACACACAATTATGATACAGCCTCTGACTACACCATTGCACAGTATCTCTCAGGTCATACAACAGAATAGCAGATCATTTTATTCTCCTTAAACACATAAATGGAGCTGCTTGTCACGTCCTTCATCAGCAAAAGGATCCAGTTTATCTTTATTGACACAGGTTTTTTTCTATGGCAAGTTCTCTTCTCTCTATGGATTGCATTTTAATAATTCAGGCAGCAACCCTGGACTATAAAGCTACTGTTCAACCCACAGCACAGCTTTCATGAATTGCAAGTCTGGGGTGAGGCAGTTAACTTAGCTGGAGATGGGAGTCTTGGAATTCAATTAGCTTGGATCAGGCCCTTTTGAGGAGCTAAGCAAACGAACAAATCTGCTGTACAAGCTTGGTTGACTTGTGGTTTCCCAACACTTAGTGCCATGGGCACAGGGGTACAAACCCCCTTCTCTTCAGCAGGCCTTGTTCTCTGGTTCAACCCCAGGCAGTTTGCTCCAGAGCCCAGAAGACTAGGAAGGCTATAGCACCATTCACTCGCCTGCTCAGATGCCCCATTCTTGCTCACCCCCACGCCCTCACACACACAAACTCCCCCCCTTGGCATAGCCTCCAATTGAAGCAGTTCAGCCCCAAAGGCAAAGTTTTCTGGAGGCGGCAGGTTTGGATGAAGACCATTTTGCAGCTCCAGGGGGCCCAGCCGCTGGTTGTGCTCGGTCTCTCAGCCCAGCCCCTCCTCCTCTTTTATCTCTGGTAAAAATCTTTCCCTCCCTCCATCCCATTGCTTGTAGAGCGGGGGTGCTGAGAGCCATTGAACCAAACTAACCCTGTCTATGATGGAAACCACTTCAAGCCGGGGGTATGGCATCACCCCCAGTTCCAACACCTATGGTTGGCAGCTGTAGGAGCCTCCTGCAGAGCTAGAGCCAGACCCAGGCCTCTCCCCTGGCTCCCATGCAGAGCCAGAGACCTTCTCTTCTCTCTCTTACAGACCAGGGAAGAGGAACTGCTGTGGGCAGGGCCGGCTCTAGGCACCAGCAAAACAAGCTGGTGCTTGGGGCAGCACATTTTTGGGGGCGGCATGTCCGGCGCCAGAATGCCGCCCCTAAAAATGTGCCCCGGCCGCCCTATCTCACCTCCGCTGCTGCTGCCACGGCACGCGAAACAGCTGATTCGCACGCCGCTACTCGCCCTCCCTCCCAGGCTCTCAAACCTGGGAGGGAGGGGGAGATCCCGAGCGGCCGCGGGGCGCGAAACAGCTGTTTTGCGCACCGCTGCTCCCCCTCCCTCCCAGACTTGAGAGCCTGGGAGGGAGGGGGAGAAGCGGCGCCCGCGCCACAGCCACTCGGAGTCTCCCCCTCCCTCCCAGGCTCTCAAACCTGGGAGGGAGGGGGAGACTCCGAGTGGCCGTGGCATGGGCGCCGCTTCTCCCCCTCCCTCCCTCCTAGGCTTGAGAGCCTGGGGGGAGGAGGCAGGGCTGGGGATTTGGGGAAGGGGCAGAGTTGAGGCGGGGCCGGGGGTGGGGTAATTAAAGAACGGGGGGCGCGGCCAAAATTGTTTTTGCTTTGGGCGGCAAAAATCCTAGAGCCGGCCCTGGCTGTGGGACTGGAGATCCTTCTTCCCCACCACACCTCATGGAGACGCAGCGGGGGATGGGTAGAGAAGTGCCCTAAGAGGGGGTGCAGCTGCGGGTGGTGGAGCAGGAGCAGGCAGCACGTGGGGCAGAAGGGAAAGCACAGGCAGCTGGAGGGTCAACTTGGGCAGTGGCAGATTATCCAATGGGCCCATGGCCCCAGAAAAATGGGTGCCCCAGCAGAAATCCACTGTGGGGCAGCGGAAGCCCGGAGCCCTGGCCAAAGCCGTGTGACAGCCAGGGGAAACCCCAGCACCCCGACCCTGGTCCCCGACAGAAGTGCCAGGCGGGGGAAGCCCCAACACCTGGCAGAAGCCACAGCGCCCCAACCCTGGCTGCCACCCTGGGACTGGAGGCGCTCTTGCTCTGCACTGTGGCCCCGTTGCCATGGTGGGGGGACGGAAGCTTTTCCAGTCTTGGAGCCCCGGGGGGGGGGGAGGGCGCCAGAAAGGAGCAAATGGGGGGCGGGGCTGCAGTGTGGGGGTTGAATGAGTAGGACTGTGGGCGAAATGGGGGCAGGGCTGCAGGGAAAAGGGGTAAAACCGGGTCGGGCCATAGGTGCAACAGGGCAGGGCCGTGGGGGAAGAGGCAGAAGGGGGCGGAGCGGTGAGTGGGGCCACAGGAGGAAGAGGTGGAACAGGGCCACGGTTCCAGTGCTGAAGCCCCCACAGTTGCTCTGGCCCAGGGTCCTAGAAGACCTTAATCCACCTCTGAGGGTGGGGAATGGAGATGAGCTGCTGTGGAAGAGAGGGGCAGCTGTATGGCAAGGACATGAACACAGGACCATGCAGCCAGCCTGCACTGAAGCATTCCTCTTTGCACCAGGGGCTGGGGCCAGGGAGCGGCTCTTGCTCTCCACAGCCCAGGGCCGGCTCCAGGCACCAGCTTGCCAAGCAGGTGCTTGGGGCGGCCACTCTGGAGAGGGGCGGCAGGTCCGGCTATTCGGCGGACGGTCCCTCACTCCCACTTGGAGCGAAGGACCTTCCGCCGAATTGCCGCCGCAGATCGCGATAGCGGCTTTTTTTTTTTTTTCCCCTTCCCCCGCTTGGGGCAGCAAAAACCCTGGAGCCGGCCCTGCCACAGCCCCAGGAAGGGGCCAGTTGCCTGCTGTGGCATGGTGATTCGTAGTGGGATGGGCTCTAATGGTTTCAGCAGTCTCTTGTTATCAGTCACGAGGGCATTGATATTGGACTCCCGAGTGTGGAGGTGGGGAGCAGGTACCAGCTGGTTCTAGGCAATCCCTCTCATTCACCCCCCAGCGTGTAGGGTGGATTTTGTGGGCAGAGCAGCAGCTGTATTTCGAGTTCTCCCATTCATGCTGTGTAGCACACACCGGGTCAAGCCCCAGGAATGCTGTGACCCTGGCTCCTAGCACAGACTGGACTGTTGCTGAGCACAGAGACCTGCCACATCTCTCTCCTGGCCACCTCCCAGGTAAGGGGCTCAGCTCTGGCTGTGCGGAGAATGGCTGCAGTCTGCATCTGGAAGCCTTTTGGGAGTAGACAGGTGAGTGGTGGGGAGACCTGAGGCAGGCAGCCCTGGACCACTGGAGTGTTGGCTAGTTTTCTGGTTCAGTGATATTTAGATCGTGCACTGCCACCAGCGATTGTTGCTTGGATTCCTTAATCAGCACTCACAGCTGGGAGGCAGACAGCGCAGGAGGGCGTGTGCCAGGCAATGGCAGGTGCCTACCCTTGTAAGGAGCAGGTGAAGGGGTAGGCATGGTGATGGAAGTGCAGCATGGAGCAGGCTGGAGTCAGGAGGTGCTGAGTCATGATTCACAGATGGAGGGGATCCAGCCAGCAATGCGAAGGGCTGTGCCTCTGACCGACAGAGCAAGGGAGCGGGTTAGAGCATGGCCCCGCAGTCCTCAGCCTGGAATCACCCACCATGCTCATGGTGGCCTTTTAAATGCAGCTTCTAGCCCTTGTGGGCCAGATTTCAAAACAGTTCAGCCTCCTGCAGCTCCGCTGAGGATAATGAAGGGTGGAATCCCTGTTGGTCTCACTGTGGGAGGGAAGGATTCCACAGGGGCTGCTGGATTCTGAACATTTCTGAAAGTCTGGTCTGGTGATTGTGAAGATAACCTGGAAAACATGAATTGAGTAACCAATCCAGTGGTGTCTGCCTGAGTCTGCAGGACACAAATAAATAAATTAAATTAATGGAGATATCCTATCTCCTAGAACTGGAAGGGACCTTGAAAGGTCATCAAGTCCAGCCCCCTGCCTTCACTAGCAGGACCAAGTACTGATTTTGCCCCAGATCCCTCTAAGTGGCCCCCTCAAGGATTGAACTCACAACCCTGGGTTTAGCAGGCCAATGCTCAAACCACTGAGCTATCCCTCTCCCCCTAATAGTTCTGCAATAGATAAGAACTGTCCCATTCATCTCAAAAGGGTATTCACTCTCAAATTTAAATTGCCATCTTTGGCTGTTCTACTGTTACAGTGCCACACCGATCAGCCTATGAGTACATTGCTCAATCTTTCACTGCTGATCATTTTAGCAGAAGCAGCCAGCTGTTGTGTTTATTCCACAATCTCAAACTGCCTCTCCAGTTGCCAAATGCCCCAATCACCCTTTCCATGTTGCCACCTCCCCCCCACAGCTTCTTCCATGCCAGTTTGGACAATACAGTTATGGCTCCTTCAGTACAAACATCTTGGGTAGCTCGAAAGCAGAAGATGAGGGAACAGCACAAAGTAATGAAATTAATCTCAAGGCCAGTGATACAGGGACCCACGCTGAGCAGATCACTCATTTCAACTACAGAAAAGCAAAACTGATACACTAGAGTCACCTAGAACCCAGGACCTTGCTGTACTGGAGCTCTAGAACCCAGAGCCTATGTATTTTCCAGCCTGCTGCACTACAGTGCTCTAGAACCCAGGGCCTTGAGGTGGATTCTCCACCCTGCCGCACTACAGTGCTCTAGAACCCAGTGCTTTGCCACATGATTTGGGCCCAGCTTTCACAAGCACTTGGGGCCTTGGATATAACTGGCGCTGGCACGAGAGTGATTGCAGGTTGCTGGGATGTGATGACATCATCTCCCCAAATGGAACCCACCTCCCCCCCCATACCTGCACACTCAGCTGCTGGGCCCTTGCCACAGGATGCTGCATTCTAGGAGTTTGATCAAGTTATCAGCTGCCTACTGCACTTAAGGAGAGCTGAAGGACTGGAACATGGCTGGTCATTAGCACAATAGGCAGTTAATAGGAGCCCTGAGGCAGGGTGTGCTGGAAAGGAGCGAGCCCAGGAGAACCTGCTGAGGAGGATGGGCCATGGGGCAGTCTTTAACCTGTTTTGGCTGGTTGTTTCTAGACAAGGGCGCAATTAGAGCCCCCCTCCCATATGCACAGGTCCCAGCCCAAGAGCCCTATGATCATCACACACACACACACACACACACTGTACTAGGAGCTGGAAAGCAGCCCCCTCTCCAGCCCATAACAGGACTTGGGGAAGGGAGTACAGCTTTGGGCAATGGACTGTACTTCCCTCCTCCTCCCCCCCCCCCGGTGCTGCCCCTAATACTCCGGCGGCGGCTTGCCCACGCATTCCTGAGGTGTGATATGGGCGAGCACTGGCAGCACGCGGGGAGGAGCAGCCGCTCTGATGGCAGCAGCAGCTCCTGCCTGTGGCTCTGGCAGCCAGCCGCACAGACACAGGCTGCTGCTGGCTGTGCTTCCCAGTGGTGTTTACACTTTCACACAGGGGTGGTGGCCAATTAGCTCAGCAAAATGCGGCAACATTGTAAGGGAATCTCAGTGCAGGGCACAGCCACTGCCTGTGCATCCAGCACTGCGTCCTCTCCCTCCACAACCCCCGAGGGAGGGGAAAGGAGGCTGGTCCCAGTTCTCTCTGAAACTGCCTGTCTCAGGAATCTCATCCTCACCCCAGATCTCAACAGCCACAGAACCTTTCCAAGTCCCTCCAGGGCATGTATTTGCAGAGAGCAGAGTCCAGCCAGGAAGGGGTTGCACATCCCTGAAATGACAGGGATTTGCAGGGAATGCTGGTAGCAAGAGCATGCGATGCAGAATCCTGCTCATCAGCACTCTGTGGCACATGGAGCCGAGGGATGGATGGTGCCAGCTCAGGAGTCAGCACTATTCCAAGCACATGTCACCAGGGCAGAGCCTAAAGCAGAGGCATTCACAGTGAGCCCTGGACCAGCTGGACAGAGGCAGTGGGGCACACAGGGCTCTCCTGCCCCTTCCATGTCCTGATCTCTGCATTTGATGGGCCACATGTGACCAGCTAGCTTTGCGCCCTGCTGGAGAGACTGTGCTGCAGTCTCTGTGGGGACAAGTCTGTGCAGGAATCACTGCCCACCCCGTGGGCCAGCAGCATGAACGTATAAGTAGACCATGAGCAGTGAGACGCCTACCAAACATGGCACCATGGACCAGGCTTTCAGATGCTCTGCACAGATAGACATCTAAACTAGCAGTGTCATTTTCATGTGGGGTGCAGAGCTCTTTTGAAAGACCGGACCACACGCTCCGGATCATAGCTCAGGAACATGGAACGGTTATTCTCATTTATCAGCAGATCACGAGATTGGACTGAGAAGCCCTTGTCCCACACCGATTTAGACCAGTAGAAACCTATTGAAACCCACAGTTCCTTCTGATTTACCTCAGCATACATACGAGGAGAATCATGCCCACCCCTCTGCGTTACTTGCACAGTAACGGTCGTACAAACACTGTGCACAACAAAAGGAGTTTTTACACAGTAAGACAATAGGGTGCCCCTGCTGTCTGCAGCATTTCTGATTTCTTGCTTGGGCTGTTAAAAGTCTCTGATAACATGCAGCCAGCTGGTGAGGTGGCACTGCTCCGAGAGCCTGCAGGTCTCCTCTCATGAGTTCGTGGCTTTTATACGCTTGCCTTTTCCATTGATGTTTCTCGGCGTGGTGGTATGACACGGCTCTGGGGTGTGAGAGCCAGAACAGCCTCTGGGCAACAGGACGGGGTCTGAGCCCCTTTGAAGGCTGTGAGATCTCTGCATGGTGACGCCATAGTTCCTTCTGGGCCAATCGCTGACGTGCTTGTTGCCAATGAAGCAGATGGTTTGGTTTGATATTCTCTGGTGCCTGGGGCCATCCTGCCCCAGTGAGGGTCTCAGAGTGGGGTCCTAGGGCTGCTCTTTGCTTTACAGGGATCTGTGTGTGTTCAGTGAAATTGTCATGTAGAACCCTAGCAGCCAATGTCTTTCAAAGGAAAAATGGAAAATAAGAATTGTTTATTTTTCCCTTGAGAGCTACAAGAAAATATTAATGAGAAACCCTAGAAATGAGAACTGGAAACCCCTTGGAGCCCTCACCCTCTCCTCTGCCCAGGGCATGTTTCCTAGTGATTTGTCACAGCTAAATCCTTTAGAAGTCCCATGAAAAGGGGCAGGAGCCCCATTACCTGGAGACTGTCTCCTGCAGGCTCATTCAATAGGGCATGAATCTTAGAAAGTCTGTTGACCTGGCACCAAACAGCCAAGTCTCCTACTGGCTCCCAGGCAAATGGGAGGAGAAGCAATTTTAGAACCAAAAAAACCCCCTGGCCATGGAGGGTCATTCCCAGTGAATCCCAGCCACTGGAGATGGATGCAGCTGGTTCCAATAATGAAAGTCACCATCTAGCAGGTGTGGCGAAATCAGGTTAACCTGAAGGACAGTTCTCTCCAGCAGCATTGAGTGGTGCCTTGGACCATTCGATCCTGTGCATGGAGCAGTCCCTGTCAGAGGAGAGGGTCAGAGCCCAACATGGAGCACTACAGTGTGACTGGGAGGACTGCAAACAGTATGCAAAGCTGCCAAGTTTAGGAGAGGTGAAGAGCAGAGTCCACCAGGGACAGCTCTATGCAAATATTCATTACTGCGCTTAGAGAGACAACGTGGGGGAGGGAATATCTGGACTAACTTCTGTTGGGGAGAGAGACAAGCTTCCAAGCAACACAGAGCTCTTCTTCAGGTTGTCTTCTTTACTGTGCTTGGTGTTCAGCTACTTTGCTGAAATACCAGAGAATGGACAAGTTCCTAAGGCCAGGCTAATGCCAAAGATGGGTGACAGATCACCACAGTTTGGGTGCCGTGAGCACAGCTCCATTAGCAGCTGAATGTGCAAATACCCTTTTATATGAATAGACAGGGGCCTGACATCTCAGCTGCTAGCAGCTTCCACCCATCTATCTCAGAACTTGGCAAGGCAGCAGTATACAGATTTACAGACTCTGCTACCAGAAGGGCTACCACTGCCATTTCTTTAACAAGAAACTTCAGCTTAGAAAGTGATGGCTATAATCAGAGAGTTGGGAAGAACTTCGAACTGTCAGGAGCCTGTGTCATGGAGTGGCCCTACGGTGAAGTCGGAAAGAGTGCTCTTTCCTGTGAAAGGAGCTCTCTCCAGGGGTATGGCTGGCCTAGGGGAGACGGAAATGAGTCCATGGTGCATGGGAATTCCACAGCATTATTGTTTCTGGAGATGATCAGGTTTTTAGTTTGCACCCAGCTTTTACCCTCAAAAACCAGCATACGGGACAAGAAGGACTTGACATGCAGACATGAAAACACATGGAGAGCAGGAGCAACAGCAAATTCCATTTCAAAAGTTAAGGCCCAAGCCAGTCAATAAGAGTTTTGTCACTGACAACAAAGGGAACGGGTCCATCCCATGAGTGTTCAGCAAGCTGACAGCTGGCACGAGAGACCAAAGCATTCATGGTGTCACAAGTCCTGACCCCTGGGTATATACTCGGACAGCTAGCCCAAGCCACTACCCATGCTGTCATGACATTGCTATTTTTTGGCACCAGTTCAAGGAGCGCTAGCAAGTATACATCTACCTGAGCAGGGAATCACACCTCCCAGCTGCTGTGTAGATGTATGCAGAGTGGCACCACTGTCATTTCAAACCAATTCCATTAAGCTGGTGCCCAGCCTCATCAGCCAGGGCGCTCTCAATTTAGCCTAAACCTGGCTTCTAGCGGCTCCTTAGCAAATTAAGCTAAATGGATAAGCCCGGTTTAAATGGAATTAATAATGTCCACACGGGGCATGGCATCAGTTTAATTAACTGGTTTGGAAAGCAACCTCATCAGCAGAGTGAAAGGGTGTTGGCTGGAGAAGGATCCATCATGCTGAAAGGGGACACTGCCCAAAGAGAGGAGCAAGGGGAGGAGGCACTGACACCTGGGTGGGCAGCAGCCAGAGTTCACTCCTCTCCCTGGTGAGTATTACTGTCCAGCCTCTCACTTTGGTCTCTGCTTCTGCTACACACCAAGGCCACGTGCAGTTGGGTTGTGCCTATCTGCTGGTCACGCTGGAGAAGCGAGGAGGATTTCAGGAAACATAGCTCAGAAGTTTACGAGGTGGCTGAGGATTGCTGAACAGTCACAGCTGCGACACCTCTTACTGAACTGGACAGATGCTGACTTTCTGCTCCAGGACCCAGCTGTTGCCTCCTCTCCTCAAGCAAGTCTTTGGCCATTTGTAATATTTTGCAAATCCCCGCAAAGAGGACTCTGAGGGCCCAGAAGTGATGCTGTGCAGTGAGCAGTTCACAGAGTGACAGACTTGCCACAAGCACAAGACACGGTAGTAACAGAATAATGCAGCCACCGAGAACACCACCATGCCACAGCAAATGCCATTGTGCTACTGCCAGAGGCCACCGCCGCACTGCTGCAGAAACAAGATGCCTGGGATCCCACTGAGCTTCCAGAGTTCAGGCCACTTCACTAAGAATAGTCTCCTTTGTGTATTCAGTCACCCTTCTGTCATGAAAAGCAGCTGCTCAGTACACACTAGCCAACCTGATCTCAGACAAGGAGTGAGCTGGCGTGGCTGGTTTTATACACAGGTCCCAGTGCCCCTCACCCTGAGGGGCCATGTTGCTGATAGAGCTACATTTTGTGCCTCAGCCTCCCCATCCCTTGTTACTCTATGGTTATTTGTGTTCCCATAGTACATAGGAACCAGGAGCCCAGGTGCAAGGCGCTGTACGAACACAGAACAGAAAGGTGTCTCTGTTTGGTTCCTCTCCCTTGTTACCTTCATCTCAAACTACACTGCGTGCCCTTCAGGACAAACAGTGCCTGTATCTCCTTACACGTTTGTGCAGCACCAGGCACCCATGGGGCCCCAATCCTAACCGGGGCTTCTGGGGATTCCTAAAATATTAATAAATAATTGATAATGGAGTGGAAGCAGGAGTTGAAGCGAGCGCCCAGAGCTCTTTGAAACACGGGATGGGGAGAAGCAGCAGCCATCTCTCCTGCTCCCCCTCCCAGCAGGAGAGACAGGGCAGAGGGGAGCAGAGAGATGGTTCTGCATTCCAAACACAGGGATGGTCATGTTGGAATAGAGCCCACCCCGGTGAGGGTGAGTCATGTCCACCTTTGGCCTCTTGCCAGTTTGGGTCTTCCTGGGGAGCAACTGAGATGTGCAGAAAGCGAGCCCTACACCCCAGTGTCATTGTGTGACTCCCTCACAACCTCACTAGGACTCTGTTGGTTTGTGGACTCCCAGATCAGGGCACAGAAATTAGCAATGGACCAACTGGTTCTAGTTTTGCTGGCCAAAATGATTTAGAGAAGGAACCAATCATCATCTCAAGATTTGCTCAGATGGATCAGTTCTTCCATCAAGAGCATTGCCACAGTAGTGAGAATTGGTTCCTTTCTCAAGCCCTTGTGTCAGAGGAGCTCTCTCCACTCCTGTGTGTACGTAGGAGGAGGGGGACCAGGGACAGTTATCTTTGCAATGGGTGCAATTCTTTAAGCAAGAGATGTGAGTGAGAGCCACTGAACTAAGACGGCCCTGGACAGAGAGGTGGGTTCCGTGGGGAAGCAGCATTGCTTTGGAGAAGGGGGCTGTCTGAAGACGAGAGGAGACTGTAGCTGGTGACCAGGAATTGCTCAGAGATGCAGAAAGAGCCCTGGCCAATGGTGGAGCTAAGGGCTGTCTGCCTTCATCTCGGTGGAGAGTGATAAAATGAGGGCAGAGACACGTTCCACTTGGGCCAGTTTGGCGCATGGGCACCAGGGCTGAGAGACAAGGAGGGAGTTGCCTTTCCCATGCATTCTGTGTCTAGACAGCAGCCCAGCATTATCTCTCCTCAAACCTTCTGACTGGAAGGAGACTGGAAAGGCACAAGGGCCTGGCAGGGACTCAGTCGTCGTCGTCGCTGGCAATTGCAGTTCCCCAGCTTGTTTTAGTTCTTCCTCCGGCTCATTGCAGACATGCCCTCCACATTCCCCAGCACACGCCCAGCACAGCCTCTGAGTCAGTAACACAGGTTATTCCCAAACCTGAGGATAGTCAGAGTGGAAGCAAAGTTTCAGTCCTGCCTTTGCAGCGCCAGCACTTCCCCTCACTGTCTGAGTACGTGGCTGGGAGACTCTGTGTACCCTGATCTCTGTTATTGTTTTCAATCCAGTGTGTCTCATTGATCCTAATGCCTTTTGCCAGATAGCTGAGTTGTCGGTTTCAGCAATCCTGGTTCGCAGCTTGCTCTGCCTGCCATTTAGTAGACAGCTTCCCTGTTCTGTTGCACTTGTTATTCTCAGAGTCTAATAATGCAAAAAAGCAACCACAGCTGCATTTCCTCTTGGCTAGGCTTCCTGCAACAGAATGGCTCCCTGAGGGGAATGGGCCTATCTGAAACTATCAGAGTGGTTTTAATTTTGTTTCAAGAGATTCACAAAGGTTGCACTTCACTTTCCTCCTCCTTTCTCATGCCTGTGGTGGAATTAGTTCACCAGGGCTGCCACAACTTCCCCAGCCAACTTCCCCCATGTGACATGGGACTGAAACAAGGTTTGTAGCAGATGCTAAACCTTAATGATAGCTGTGAAGTCAGTAGTTGCTTTAGCACAAGTATGTGGACGTGCCTCTACCCAAGCCTAAGTAGTATTTACAAAAGGCACAATGTGCATCCTAATGTAGGGTTACCATTCGTCCGGATTCCCCCGGACATGTCCGGCTTTTAGAGTTAAAAATAGCGTCTGGGGGGAATTTGTAAATGTCCGGACTTCCCCCCCCTGCAGAGCGCGCGCGGCTGACAGGGCAGCCGGACGGATGGTGCCACTTACATGGGGCTCCGACAGCCAGAGAGAGCCCCTCCTCCACATCCCCCTCCTCTCCCCTGCAGCTGAGAGCACTCCCTCCCTCCCTGCATTCGCAGATCACCAGCCGGCCGTTCGCACCAGCAGTCTGGAGCTCCTCCCCCTGCTCCTCCTCCCCGGCACGCTGGTCTGAGCGGCAGAGTAAGGGGGCCAGGGGGTCGGAGAAGGGGCAGGGAGGTTCTGGAGGGAGCAGTCAAGAGACGGGGGGGGTCGGGCGTTCGGGGGGGGCTTTCTGGGGGTGGGGGTGTGGATAAGGGTTGGGGCAGTCAGGGGGCAGGTAGGGGGTAGGGTCCTAGGGGGCAAGTTAGGATGGGGGGAGGGTCTCAGGAGGGGGCAGTCAGGGAACAAGGAGCAGGGAGGCTTAGGTAGGGGGTGGAGTCCTGGGGGGCAGTTAGGGGCAGGGGTCCCAGGAGGGGGCAGTCAGGGGACAAGGAGCAGGGGGAGGGTTGGGAGTGGAAGGGGCAGGGGCGGGAGTGGAAGGGGCAGGGGCGGGGCTAGGGCAGGACTGGGGCGGGGCTCCTCCCGTCCTCTTTTTTGCTTGCTGAAATATGGTAACCCTATCCTAATGCGACTGCAACTGAGGACAAGGAGCTCACAGTCTGGCAAGGAGGGGCTAAGAAATGACTATGGGACTGAGGGACTACACTTAGCACCCCCAGCCCCGTGAGAGCTGCCTCACTATGGTACAAATGTGTCCTATTAAAGAAAAATAGCTATTGCAAGGCTCTCGCCATCATTTGCATTGGACAGTTACAGTGCATCAGGTCCAAGCACACAGATAGAACATGGACTGAGCCAGCAGATGGTGGCAAACCCATCTGTCCAGCTGATCAGAGTATTACTGAGCATGCCACTACAGATTTCCTTAGGTGGGGCTCAAGGGTTTATATTAACATTAATGTATGCAACTTCCCAGTGAGACAAGTCATTATTATTATCTTCGTTTCAGAGGTGGAGAAATTAAAAGACAGAGAGGCTGCTGACTAGACCAAGGTCACTCAATACACCTCTGGCACAGCCAATGGAGCCCATAGCTCCTGACTCCCAGGGCTGCGCTCTAACCATTAGACACTGCTCCCTCCCAGAAGCACTAATACCCATTTGGGCATCCTGTGAGGGGATGGTCTCATTCACTGGGTGTTAGCCGGAAACAGATGGCACTCACCAAAGACAGGGAAATCTCCTCCCATCACAGTGCTTCTGCTCAGCATGAAGTGCTCTTAGGGGAAGCCTGGGAATTCGCATGAGGGTCAGGTACTTGGTGAATCCACCCGTCTCTAGATCAACGGACCTTGGGGCACACAACTAGGAGAGGGTAGGAGGAAGTGCATGGGGGAGAACATTTTCTACTGTGCTGAGAAAGGAATGATGGCCCAGTGGTTGGGAAACTAGCCTAGGACTTGGGAGATCTCATTTCAAGTCCCTGCTCTGCCACAGACTGCCTGTGACACCTTGGGCCAGTCACTTAGCCTTTTTGACCATCAGTCCTCCATCTGTACAATGGGGATAACAGCACCCAGAGCTACTAAAGATTGTGAGGTGCTACAGTAATAGGTGATATACAAGTACCTTCGGTAGATGAGGTCCTCAGCAGACCAGGGCCTGGAGCTTTAGTGTTCAGGGGGTTTCCCCATGTAGCTAGTGTACACGATTTTCAAATAAATAAAAGGTTTTGCTCCTGAACTAATCCTCTCTCTCTCTCTTACTGGTGGGGTTCTTGTAGGCACAGAATCATCCTCTCCCCAACCTCACACACTCCCAGCCCAAAGACACCAAAATCTGCACAGCACATCAGCTGTCCAAGTGCACACAGACAAAGCTACTATGGTGAAGTACCAAGACTTTTCCCAGAGTCTAACAGTTCTGCTCCCTGGGCAACAGAACCCTTTGTGGAACCCCACCTCCTGTCTCATTACAATGGTCAAGGAGCTGTGGGATACAATGTAGCTAATTCCCAAGGGGAGGAAACAGGTGGGGAATTTTATACTTGCAGCACCTTACCTCTCCCCTCTGAGGGGGTACCACATTCCTCAGTAACACTGCCAGAAGGGCCTTACTGGTGAGAAAGCTGTGCCAGGGACACATTCAGAGATTGAGGGGTGCATGGGAGGGGGGTTTTAGGCAGGGCCGGCTCCAGGGTTTTTGCCGCCCCAAGCGAAGGAAAAAAAAAAAAAAAAGCCGCAATCGCGATCTGCGGCGGCAATTCGGCGGAAGGTCCTTCGCTCCAAGTGGGAGTGAGGGACCGTCCGCCGAATTGCCGCCGAATAGCTGGACGTGCTGCCCCTCTCCAGAGTGGCCGCCCCAAGCACCTGCTTGGCAAGCTGGTGCCTGGAGCCGGCCCTGGTTTTAGGACAATCAATGGTGAAGGACATTTTCCTGAGCCCATGTCATTGACTGGTGAACAGCACGACACTACAGAATGTCTTCCTGCGGGGGCAGTATTTCTCAGCCAATGCTTTTCTGAATTCATAGTGGGAGTAGACAGTGCTCCAGGTTGGTGCTCACAGATTTTTTGGTTTTATGTTTTTCAGCCAGCATCGCCCTTGCTGATCTCTCAGCAAAGGGCCAGAGAACAAAGGAAACACTGACACTTCTTACCGTTCTTCCTGAGGGAAGCTTGCCATGTCATTTTCCATGCTGTACTCTGCCTGGGGGCTACACAGAGAACTTCAACCTACCACTCTCAACCAATACCACGTGCATTTTTGTGAGCACTTGGGATTCAGTCAAAAGTGTGTCCATGCACATGGACACCCAGTCAATTCACTGAACACAATCAGGCTTAAAAAACACTGAGGGTTATTAGCCATTGGGACACTTTAAAAACAAAACTAAAAACTCAGCCCTTGGTAAAGACCTGCTCTAGGAATTATTTCGGGGATGTTCTGTGGCCTTTGCTATATAGGAGGTAAGACTACATGATCACAGTGATCTCTCCTGGCCTTGGAATCTATGGTATTCAGTGGCATTTAGCATGGCCTTTTTAACAAACAATCAAGAGTGACATGGTGCCAGCCATACCCAGGTGGCTCCTCTTTGGGACTTCATGACGCCGAAGGCATGACAGCCCCATGCTCATAAGAACATAAGAATGGCCATACTGGGTCAGACCAAGGGTCCATCCAGCCCAGTATCCTGCTGTCTGACAGTGGCCAATGCCAGGTGCCCCAGAGTGAGTGAACCTAACAAGCAATGATCAAGTGATCTCTCTCCTGCCATCCATCTTCACCCTCTGACAAACAGAGGCTAGGGACACCATTCCTTACCCATCCTGGCTAATAACCATTAACTGACTTAACTAGATAAATTCATGGAGGTTCTCTTTTAAACCCTGTTATAGTCCTAGCCTTCACAACCTCCTCAGGCAAGGAGTTCCACAGGTTTACTGTGCGCTGTGTGAAGAAGAACTTCCTTTTATTTGTTTTAAACCATTTGGTGGCCCCTAGTTCTTATATTATGGGAACAAGTAAATAACTTTTCCTTATATCATAATCACCAAGACCACCACCACCTAGAATGCATGGAGTGTGCCTGCCTCTGGGGCTTTTGAATGGGTGTGATCACATGACACCCTGCTTCCAGTAACAGTCTTCTCCTCTAGTGTGGGGTGGGGAAGAGGATAGAAATTCTCCCGCTGTGAAGGGCTAGCAGAGCTTCTCCCATAGCTCAACAGGAGAGCTCCTACTTTGGGATCCAAGCACCTCCAGTTCATGCCCTAACCAGGATGTTTCCTGGTTCCAGTTTCTCATCCTTCCCACACGCTGCAATACTTCATCCAGCCTTTGGTTCCAGGCTATTTTACCCCAGTAAGCATTTTCAGTTTTAATTCCTGCACCATGAAATCAGGCAATGAGGAAGTGTAAGGAGAGCAGTCCCGCACCCCTCCATCATTAGCACCTGCAATGCACACTGAGGAAAAGCTCATTCAAGAACTAACTGGTGAAATACATGGCCACAGTTGCAGAGATAGTCTGAGAATCCTGCCTGCACTGAACATGGCATTTCTAGATGCATGGGGGGGAGGGAGGGGGAAGGAGGAAACGGATGAATGGTCCTCTCATTAGCATGTGAGTACACACAACGCTCTTCTACTTCACACCTCTAATTCACCTCATGCTCTAATTCCACCACAAGTTGCTGGGCTAGATGCAGGAATTACTGGGAGAAATCTCCAGCCTCTGTTAAGTAGGAGGTTAGAGTAGATAATAAGAGTCGTTTCTGGTTTTGAAATCTGCGAAACCCTTGTCTTAGCACTGCTGGTCCCTCACCGCCCACCTCTGAATTATTTCCTGCTTCTGATGAGTCTCAGTACGTGTACAGCACCACATAGGTGCGTATATAATACTTTAAAGACAAATATAAAGAGAGGGTGTCACTGACATGACATCAGTGATCTCATGGTCATTTCAGGCCACAAGCCCCAAGCCTGGCTATTGAGGTTCAGCCAGCATTTCATTTTGCAGCAAAACAGTTATGAAAAGCAATGTATTACCTTTACAAATCCTTATCAAAATGATGTTTGCTTTGTGGTACTTCATTAAAGGTTGTTTTGGCATGCATCGCTCTGCCTATTGTTGTTATACATAATGGGTAAACACCCTTTGTCTCAAGGGTTATGGGGCTACAGAGCCGCTCCATGCTTTCTGCGTAATAAACAATCTGTATACAGAGTGCCAGGGGGATTTGAGAGATACTTGAACAATAAGACACATACAAATATGAACAGGTTTCTCTGGGAGGAACTGGTGGAATTGGTCTGTCTTCTCCAAACCCTGCTGCAGCCTTCTGCTATCTTCCGAGCACTTTAAACCCAGCTAATTGCAGCACTGTATGTTCTAGCTTAATGGGAGAGGCAGATGGACTAACAGAGATACAAATGGAAAGCTGGCTAGGAAGGTAAATAGGCAGAGATGGGAAGACAGGCAGCAAGCCTGATAATGTTAAATAAATCTCTCCAAAGTGCTCCTGGAACTAAAAGCCAATCTCAGCCTCAACTCTAGCACTGAAGCCCTGCCTCGAAATGCAGCATGCCACAGCCCTGGCAGGACTGCGGTCACCTTTGGCACTTGGCTACCCTTAGCTGCAAGAACACAGGCCTGCTGAGATGGTGACACGGCCAATCTGGGGTGCAGTGACTGAGGCCCTGGCTCCCTACTCTGCACCCCAAACCCCCTCCCGCAGCATAGTCACCCAGTGGGAGCCATGGAGAGACACTTTATGGAGAGACACATCATGGGAAGACTCCTGATCCTCACGGCAGGAGGGGCAGGGGTGCCAGCCTCTCTGGAACATTCCAGGGATGAGGAGGTGTGGAGCCAGCCATACCTGTTTGCTGAAAAGGTGGCAAAGGGACAGCCTGGGGAGGGGGTGACCTTGATACCAGCTGCCCCAGGCTGGAGGACCCCGTTGGAAGGGCTCGGGGGAGACCCGGGGTGGCCCCTCCTGCTCCCTAGCCCAGAGCCGCACGGCCAGCTCCGCTAACTCCATCCCTCCGAGGCAGGGGCCCTGCCCCTCCCTTTCTCACCGCGCCCAGCTGCGTCGCAGGCTGCAGGGCCGCTGGCTGGACGCACCGAACCGCCGCTACACGGCTATGCCCTGGGGACCCTCCCCAGGGACGATGGCCCGGCCAGTCCGGTCCCCGAGCCCGAGGACCCCCCCTCCCCCCTTTCGGGACAGCGACTGCAGCCAGCACCGAGCAGGGCTGGGAGCCGAGCCAATCTGCAGGACGAGGACGGGTCTCCGGAGCCGAGCCCGACACCGACCCCGAGGAGGGCTGGGCAGGCGGCGGGGATACCTGTCACCCGGGGAACCTGGCTGACCTACATAGCGGCACCGCCCGCCAGCGGCAGGCAGCGCCCAGCGACCCCCGCCCCGCTGTGCCCGGGCTCCCAGCCCCCGCGCTGAGCGCCGCAGAACAGGGAACCCTCGCCCACACCTGGCTGCGCCCTAGGGGCGCGGCGCCCCCGGCCCAGCCCCAGCGGGCCCGAGGCTGAGCCCGGCCGAACCGAGGCAACGCAGAAGGGCGGGCAGGCGAGACGCGCTACCCCAGCTGCCGGGCAGGAGGCGGCGGCTCCCGGCCCCTCTTCTAGAGGCTCGGGTTACGGCGCTGTCTGCGGTCCGCTCCCTGGGCTGCGCATGGCGCGACCGGCCTCCGCGAAACGGCGTTTGCAAACAGGAGAGCGGCTGGACCCCCCGCCCGCTGCCCGGGCTGACACCCCACGGCCCCCCACTCACCATCCTGCGAGAGGGTCCCGCTGCCCGCCGCCAGGCAGCCGAGGAGCAGCAGCAGGGTCAGCGCCGGCGGCAGCATGGTTGTTCTAGGGCTGCGGGGATCCTCCAAGGCTCAGCCCCGCGGGAAGCGAGCGTCCGGCCCGCCCGCACCCACAGCCACGCGCGACCACCGCGGCAGCTGCTATTGACTGAAGCCAGCGCGGCGGCTGCAGCAGGGGATTAAATAGAGCACGCGGAACGGACCATTAGGGCTGCGAGCGTAGGGGGACGGGAACATCTTTCCGAACGTTTCCCCCCCCCCTGTCCTGTTGAAACACGCTTGCTCGGCTCCCCCCGCGCGCACTGCCCCCCGCAGAAGACTTGGTGCGGTCCGCACGCTCCGGTCCCCGCGGAGCGCGCTGCTGCTGCTCGCGGGGCGGAGGCTGGAGTGGCCGCGGGGGGCCCGGGAGCCGGGCCGGGGTCCGAACCAGCAGCGTTGGGCTCGGACGGTGCAATGCAGCCTTTGGGCGCGGGCGGGTCACTGGCACCTGCCGGCACTGCCTCCGGTGACTGCTCCGAAGCAGCGGGACCAGCCCTCCCCCCGGCGGGCACACACGCACGCACAGCCCGCGTCCCTACAGACCGTGGGAGGCTGCGTCTCCCCGACGCTTTGTATCGCGGCTGGGAAAACACGGCAGCTGCCAGCCCCAAACCAAAACAAGCCACACCCGCTTCCAGAACACACCCAGCCGCGCCTCCGAGATCCGGGCCACCGCGGCGTGATTGTCCCTGCCCCAGGCTCATTCCCCAGGCTCGGGCTAGCCCGGCGTGGCAGGACGGTTCAAGTCATGGTGGGGAAAGGACGTGATAAAACCATTTCCCCACTGGGACTGTCACTGATGTCTGGGGAGCTGGGGTCTATGTGGGGCAGGCTGTATCAGCGGTGTATTGGTGAGGAGGGGTCTCTGGGCAAGCTGTATCAGTGGAGTATTGGTGAGGAGGGGTCTCTGGGCAAGCTGTATCAGTGGAGTATTGGTGAGGAGGGGTCTCTGGGCAAGCTGTATCAGTGGAGTATTGGTGAGGAGGGGTCTCTGGGCAAGCTGTATCAGTGGAGTATTGGTGAGGAGGGGTCTCTGGGCAAGCTGTATCAGTGGAGTATTGGTGAGGAGAGGTCTGTGTGGGGCAGGTTGTATTAGCGGTGTATTGACGAGGAGGGGTCTGTGTGGAGCAGGCTGTCTCAGCGTTGTTTGGATGAGGAGGGGTCTCTGTGGGGCAGGTTGTTTCAGCGGTGTATTGATGAGGAGGAGTCTGTGTGGGGCAGGCTGTATTAGTGGTGATTTGGTGAGGAGAGGTCTCTGTTGGGCTGGCTGTATCAGGGGTGTATAGGTGAAGTGGGGTCCCTGTGAGGCAGGCTCTATCAGTAGTGATGGTGATGAGTAGTTTGTGTCGGGTAGGCTGTATCAGTAGTGTATTGGTGAGGCAGGGTCTCTGTGAGGCAGGCTGTATCAGCCATGTAGTATTGGCGAGGAAGGGTCTGTGTGGAGCAGGCTGGCTCAGTGGTGTTTTGGTGAGGAGGGGTCTGTGGAGCAGGCTGTTTCAGCGGTGTATTGGTGTGTAGGGGTCTCTGAGGAGCACGCTGTATCAGCGGTGTATTGGCGAGGAGGGGTCTGTGTGGGGCAGGCTATATCAGCACTGGTATTGGTGAGGACACTCCTTGTGGGTCAGGTTTTATCAGTGGTGTATTGGTGAGAAGGTGTCACATTGGGGCAGCCTCTATCAGTGACAGGATCTCTGGAGACAGGGTCCATAGCAACTTTCCTGTAATCAGGATCCTTTGTTGAGGAGCTAGTTCTTTGTAAAAAGGGGGTGCTGCTGTGTAAATACAGCTCCAGTGGAGTAGTTATTGTGGAAGAAGTGGTTGTCCCATAGCCCTGAGGGAGGCCAGTGGAACCATCTTTCATCACCCCCCCCCCCTTTTTTAATCCCTGGAAACACCCCTGGCTTGCACTGGTGTCCCTGTCTTTCCATACTACACTAATTGGGGCTGGCTAATGATTGGTGGCTCGTCCTGGTTGAGAACCAGTTGAAAATGTGCAAAGCAATAGCATGGTCTCAAGTTGCAGTGGGGGAGGTTTAGGTTGGATATTAGGAAAAACTTTTTCACTAGGAGGGTGTTGAAGCACTGGAACGGGTTACCTAGGGAGGTGGTGGAATCTCCTTCCTTAGAGGTTTTTAAAGTCAGGCTTGACAAAGCCCTGGCTGGGATGATTTAGTTGGGAATTGGTCCTGCTTTGAGCAGGAGGTTGGACTAGATGACCTCCTGAGGTCCCTTCCAACCCTGATATTCTATGATTCTATGATTAGGGAAGGCTGGGGCATTTCCCACGTGGATACTGTGGGAAACATGGGCAATGTGCAGAGGGGAGATGGAGAGAGCTAGTAGCTCTGCTCCTGAAGCCCCATTGTTGACAGCGCAGTTCTCTCCATTTTTTCAGGCAGCTCCAACCACTTTGGCACACAAATGAGTGAGGCTGGAATGAGACTCGGTCCTTCTTGGGCCCCAAACAACCAGTCTGTCTGGGATGTCAGCACCATGGAGAACCAAATGAAACACTGGGGTGTGTAGCTGCCAGGTGCATTTCCATCAGCTGTAGAGGAACAAATGTAACTGAGCATAATCAACTGATGTAGCGTAGCCCAGAAGGCCTGGGACGATGGGTCTCAGACTCTCAGTAGATCAAAGTATCATTCTAGAGTGGGGATTGCTGTGAATTGGGACATCTCTGTGAGGCAAGATCTGTCCGGGCCAGGGGGTCTCTGTGAGGCAGGGTGTTTCTGGGGTTGGGGTGTCTTGGTGGGTGAGGGTATCTCTGTAAGGCTGATTCTCTGGGGATCAGGGTGTTTCTGTGAGCTGAGGTCTCTGGGGGTCGGAGCCTTTGTGGGATAGGGCACTTCCAAGAGTCAGGGTTTCTATGTGATGGGGTGTCTCTGTGAGATGGGGGGTCTGTGAGTCGGGGCATCTCCAGGAGGTGGGATGTCTCTGAAGGTCTGGGTCTATGAGGCGGGTGTCTGAAAAGCAGCTATGTCTATGGATCAGGGTCTCAGTTGGGGAGTCTCCAGGAGGTGGGATGTCTTTGTTGATCAGGGTTGCAGCGGGATGGAGGGGTTTCTGGGAGTCTGGGTATCAGTGAGTTGGGGTGTCCATGAAGCAGGATTCTCTGTGCATCTCTGGTAGTAGGGGTGTCTCCAGTAGATAGGATGTCTCTATTGGTCAGGTTGCCCATGGGATGGGTGTCTGTGAGGCAAGTGTCCCTGTGGGTTGAAATGTCTCCATGGTTTGGAGTTTTTCTCCAGTGGGAGAGACTTCTCTGTTGGTGGGATGAGGCGTCTGTGAGATGGACATCTGTGTGTTGGGGTGGGTCTGTGGGAGATGGGGGTCTCTGGGTGAGGGTGTCTCTTAGAAGGGAATGGGAGGGAGGTCTCTGGGAGGGCGTGTCTCATACCAAGGGTATAGGGCCTGGGGTGACTGAGAGTAGGTGTTTTTCATAGAGGGGGATGGGAGGTGAGGTTTGCTCTAATAATTGGGCCTACAAATTTACCTTAATTTTGAGCTCAGCTGTAAAAAGTGGATACAAGTTCCTAAAGTGTCCCAATAACCTGGAATAGTAGCAGTTCATAGAATATCAGGGTGGGAAGGGACCTCAGGAAGTCATCTAATCCAACCCCAAAGCAGGACCAATCCCCAGACAGATATTTGCCCTAGATCCTTAAATGGCCCCCTCAAGGATTGAACTTACAACGCTAGGTTTAGCAGGCTAGTGTTCAAGCCACTGAGCTATACCTCCCCCCTGGTTGATGGAAAAGGTGCAAACGTGAGACAGAAGGACTGAATTAGTTCAAACAAAAAGTCCTACAGACACCATTCCAGGACTGTATTAAGATCGCACCTGATAAACAAGAGGAGTAGAGGACTGGAAATCAAAGGACCAAAATTGGTGTGTTGGAAGTGAGGCCTGTTGGTGGACAAAATAACCACAGGATGGACTGTTCCACCAAACACTTCCTTTAGGAATTTTTAGAAAGAAAAGACTTTTGGGAAACAGCCACTGCAGTGAGTTTTATTATCATGGCTGCCACCCCCACCATCTTCTCTGACCCCAGTCCTTCATCATCCTGCTCTCGAGAGGTGTCTTGACCAGAAAGGCCAGATAATATTGCCACCTCTACCAGCTCTGGCTGAATCCCAAATACCACCTGGAATGTGAGACTTTGTCTCCCCTCTCTGCAGTATGTCCTTTCCCCTCCCCACTTTATTTATTTTCTTTCCCATCTCTCTCCTTTTTCCTTCTGTCAAATGAGAGTCTGGCTTAACTGGTCAGGACTGTATATGTCATAGCACAGCTGTAAGCCTGTGACTTGAAAGAAGCAGCTAAAAGCAATGCCCTAAATGGGCTGATGCTGTTAGGAGTTCTGCAGATCTTCAAGTGGCTGATGAGACCATGTGCTGGGCCAGTGTTTCTCCAGCAGTGAGGTTGCAAGTGAGAGTCAGCACCAGAGACAGAAGCTGCATTTTCTATTTGTTGTTTTTTTTCTCTCCCCTTTTTGTGTGTTTGTGTTGCTTTGTCTTCTAGGAAACGGGATCGGACTTTAACAACGACGACACATCTCCAGGCCATCTCAACTAACTTCTCTTTGCCACATAGATTCATTCATAGATTCATAGATTCTAGGACTGGAAGGGACCTCGAGAGGTCATCGAGTCCAGTCCCCTGCCCGCATGGCAGGACCAAATACTGTCTAGACCATCCCTGACAGACATTTATCTAACCTACTCATAAATATCTCCAGAGATGGAGATTCCACAACCTCCCTAGGCAATTTATTCCAGTGTTTAACCACCCTGACAGTTAGGAACTTTTTCCTAATGTCCAACCTAGACCTCCCTTGCTGCAGTTTAAGCCCATTGCTTCTTGTTCTATCCTCAGAGGCTAAGGTGAACAAGTTTTCTCCCTCCTCCTTATGACACTCTTTTAGATACCTGAAAACTGCTATCATGTCCCCTCTCAGTCTTCTCTTTTCCAAACTAAACAAACCCAATTCTTTCAGCCTTCCTTCATAGGTCATGTTCTCAAGACCTTTAATCATTCTTGTTGCTCTTCTCTGGACCCTTTCCAATTTCTCCACATCTTTCTTGAAATGCGGTGCCCAGAACTGGACACAATACTCCAGCTGAGGCCTAACCAGAGCAGAGTAGAGCGGAAGAATGACTTCTCGTGTCTTGCTCACAACACACCTGTTAATACATCCCAGAATCATGTTTGCTTTTTTTGCAACAGCATCACACTGTTGACTCATATTTAGCTTGTGGTCCACTATAACCCCTAGATCCCTTTCTGCCGTACTCCTTCCTAGACAGTCTCTTCCCATTCTCTATGTGTGAAACTGATTTTTTCTTCCTAAGTGGAGCACTTTGCATTTGTCTTTGTTAAACTTCATCCTGTTTAACTCAGACCATTTCTCCAATTTGTCCAGATCATTTTGAATTATGACCCTGTCCTCCAAAGCAGTTGCAATCCCTCCCAGTTTGGTATCATCCGCAAACTTAATAAGCGTACTTTCTATGCCAATATCTAAGTCGTTAATGAAGATATTGAACAGAGCCGGTCCCAAAACAGACCCCTGCGGAACCCCACTCGTTATGCCTTTCCAGCAGGATTGGGAACCATTAATAACAACTCTCTGAGTACGGTTATCCAGCCAGTTATGCACCCACCTTATAGTAGCCCCATCTAAATTGTATTTGCCTAGTTTGTCGATAAGAATATCATGCGAGACCGTATCAAATGCCTTACTAAAGTCTAGGTATACCACATCCACAGCTTCTCCCTTATCCACAAGACTCGTTATCCTATCAAAGAAAGCTATCAGATTGGTTTGACATGATTTGTTCTTTACAAATCCATGCTGGCTGTTCCCTATCACCTTACCACCTTCCAAGTGTTTGCAGATGATTTCCTTAATTACTTGCTCCATTATCTTCCCTGGCACAGAAGTTAAACTAACTGGTCTGTAGTTTCCTGGGTTGTTTTTATTTCCCTTTTTATAGATGGGCACTATATTTGCCCTTTTCCAGTCTTCTGGAATCTCTCCCGTCTCCCATGATTTTCCAAAGATAATAGCTAGAGGCTCAGATACCTCCTCTATTAGCTCCTTGAGTATTCTAGGATGCATTTCATCAGGCCCTGGTGACTTGCAGGCATCTAACTTTTCTAAGTGATTTTTAACTTGTTCTTTTTTTATTTTATCTGCTAAACCTACCCCCTTCCCATTAGCATTCACTATGTTAGGCATTCCTTCAGACTTCTCGGTGAAGACCGAAACAAAGAAGTCATTAAGCATCTCTGCCATTTCCAAGTTTCCTGTTACTGTTCCTCCCTCTTCACTAAGCAGTGGGCCTACCCTGTCTTTGGTCTTCCTCTTGCTTCTAATGTATTGATAAAAAGTCTTCTTGTTCCCCTTTATTCCCGTAGCTAGTTTGAGCTCATTTTGTGCCTTTGCCTTTCTAATCTTGCCCCTGCATTCCTGTGTTGTTTGCCTATATTCATCCTTTGTAATCTGTCCTAGTTTCCATTTTTTATATGACTCCTTTTTATTTTTTAGATCATGCAAGATCTCGTGGTTAAGCCAAGGTGGTCTTTTGCCACATGTTCTATCTTTCCTAACCAGCGGAATAGCTTGCTTTTGGGCCCTTAATAGTGTCCCTTTGAAAAACTGCCAACTCTCCTCAGTTGTTTTTCCCCTCAGTCTTGATTCCCATGGGACCTTACCTATCAGCTCTCTGAGCTTACCAAAATCCGCCTTCCTGAAATCCATTGTCTCTATTTTGCTGTTCTCCCTTCTACCCTTCCTTAGAATTGCAAACTCTATGATTTCATGATCACTTTCACCCAAGCTGCCTTCTACTTTCAAATTCTCAACGAGTTCCTCCCTATTTGTTAAAATCAAGTCTAGAACAGCTTCCCCCCAGTAGCTTTTTCAACCTTCTGAAATAAAAAGTTGTCTGCAATGCAGTCCAAGAATTTGTTGGATAGTCTGTGCCCCGCTGTGTTATTTTCCCAACATATATCCGGATAGTTGAAGTCCCCCATCACCACCAAATCTTGGGCTTTGGATGATTTTGTTAGTTGTTTAAAAAAAGCCTCATCCACCTCTTCCACCTGGTTAGGTGGCCTGTAGTAGACTCCTAGCGTGACATCACCCTTGTTTTTTACCCCTTTTAGCCTAACCCAGAGACTCTCAACACTTCCATCTCCTATGTCCATCTCTACCTCAGTCCAAGTGTGTACATCTTTAATTCCATCTAAGCAACTGTCAAACAAAGGGTGTTTTCCTTATAAAACCTCTCTCCAGCTGATGGGAAAGGGAATGCTGTTACAATAAAAGCCTGACTTAATACTCTAACATTGAAAAGGCTTTAACTGTTTTTCCTTCTTTTCTGAATCTTTAATAAAAGGTTAAAAGGATGGTTAATGGTGCGCTTGCCCTGGGGCTAAGCAGGCTGAGGTCTCTGGATATGAAACCACAAACTTTGTTTAACACTGTTTAATGTTGGACAGTGACTGGATCATGTTAACACCTTTGGCCCCTATATTCCATCTAAATTAATACATCACGTCGACGTGAGGGGGTTTCTCTCTCCCAGGGGCGGTGCCAGCCTCTTCCCAGGGCGGGATCTGAGGTGGGCTAGACAGAAAATTGGGGGCGGGGGTGGTGCTATACCTCTTGTGGGCACACATATGGGAGCACTGAGGCTCCGCTGCCCACCCACCGTGTGTATCATGAGGGTTCTGGCCCCTTGCTGCCTCTTCACGGGTAGGGTCCCGGAGCCGCCCTGGGCTCCAGACCTGTGGCTCAAGGTCAGCCCTGCACACCTCACACTGCCCACCACCCCGTGGCACAGCTTATCTCAGTGCCTGGCAAGTCTGCCGCTAGCAGTCCTTGGACAGCATTAGTGGCAGGACCAGATCCCTCATGATATGCGCTGGCCCCTGCCCACCCCGCTCACAGCAGCAGTGTCCCCTGTGCTACCAACTTGGCCATGGTTCCCCATCCCTGTGCCACCCCCATGGTGTGCAGTCCCCCACACTGGGCTGCACATTACTGCTCTGCCATGTGCCAGTCCCTCCTGGCATGGTGCCTGCCCATCTGGGACTCCTACCTCACCCACACTCCCTCTGTTTGGGGCTCTGCCTCTTGTCCCATTCCCCTAACCATGCCCCTTTCCCCTGTCAGTGATTCCCCCTCCCCTATGCATGCTCCCCCTCTCCTCTGTGATTCCCCCTCCCCTATGCATGCTCCCCCTATTTGTGACCCTCTGCCCCATGCATGCTCCCCGTCCCCCACTGGTGATCTCCCTCCCCTAGTGATGCTCTCCTTCCCCGTCTGTGATTCCCCCTCCCTTATGCATGCTCCTCTCCCTCTCTCTCCCTGCATGTTCCCTCCCCTCTGTTGTTATTTCCATGCTCCCACCCCTCCCCCATGCTCTGTATGCTACCCTTACTTCCAGGGCCGGCTCCAGCTTTTTTGCAGCCCCAAGAGGCGAAGAGGGGGAAAAAAAAAAGATAAAGCCGCGATTGGCAGCACTTCGGCGGCTGCTCTACCCGCGCCGCTTCATTCTTCGGCGGCAATTCGGCGGCCGGTCCTTCCCTCCGAGAGGGACTGAGGGACTTGCCGCCAAAGACCCGGACGTGCTGCCCCAAGCACCTGCTTCCTGTGCTGGTGCCTGGAGCCGGCCCTGCTTACTTCTGTGCCGCTGCTGGTGACAGTGCTGCCTTGAGAGCTGGGTGGCCAGAGAGAGGCAGCTGCGGGCTGGGCACCCAGCTCTGAAGGAGGCGCCCCACCAGCAGCAGCGCAGAAGTAAGGATGTCAATGCCATACCCTGCCAGCCTTAATTCTGTGTAACGGTTGACCTTTCCACTGGGAAGTGTTACCTGCACAAAATTCTCTGTTACTCACACACTCTAGGGGCGCCCATCCTTACACTGTTCCTAGGGCTCAGGCGTAACCCTTTAAATTTATTTACCCCTCCGTGGGCTCCGGGCTGTACTCCGCTGGGCTCCAGGCTAACATCCATTCCTTCCAGGCTCCAGGCAAATACCCATTCCCTCTGGACTCAGAGCAAACACCCATCCCCTCTGTAATCTTTTGTGGGTTTACAGGGTCTTTTATCAGGAAAGAGCCTTATGCAGTAATATCCTACTTAACCTCTATTTATTAATAATCACTAAAACAGACTGCACACGCTACACATACAATGCTCACCACTCCCAATAAGACGCATGAACTTTTCCCTGCTGGCCAGTCAGGATCAGGTCCATCTGGGGGACTCCAGTTTCTGCACGGTGTTATTGCCAGAGTGTTGAGGTCCGGCAGCTCTGAGCTTGGGGCTGTGTCCTGGAGTTGGTTCCCAAAGAACTTCCTTTTGGACCCCAGTTTATATAGTGAAACTTGAGTCCTGCCTAGCTGTACCTTAACCAATAATTTTACTAAAATTTTACAACCCAATCCTAAAATATTGTAACATAATTCTCTAACCAATCATACCCCCACCTTAATTAATTTACACATAGAAAAATTAATTATGTAACAGACAGAAACAATCAAAGAAGCAGACAGAGATCATACAGATAAACAGTAGGGAAGTGGGGACCATAAAGATAAAACAATAAAGAAATGAGGATTTCACAACCACAACTATTGATAAGTGATTTCTTGCCAGACAGAATGCTATCAAACTAAATTTTCTTTAACCATCTTAAGATCTGTTTCTTTATCTGGTGATAGTGGGTGCTATTAGGACAGGATCTCCTTCTTAACAGCCTGATATTACAGTGTTTTAATGTAATTTAGATGGAATATGAGGATGTGACTTCCTGCTTCTTAGCTAATGGCTGCTGCTTTCTTAATATGACTGCAGACAAAGGCCTTATCCGTACAGAGGGGTGGCTACCGGGGTGGGGGGCAAGGCTAAGGCAAATTTTGAGGTGGCTGTAGCCCCCAGAAGCCCCCCCACACACACTTCCCCCGCTCTGTCCTAGGGAGGTGGGGTCTCTGTGAAGAGGTGTTTCTCTCACAGTGGGGTCTCTCTGTGGTGGGCTGTGTGAAGTTATGTCTCTGATAGATGGGGACAGAAGACATGGCTTTATGTGAGGGACTCCATGCAAAGGATTTTCTCTTTGGGTTATTTGATATTTTGGAACATTTAACCCCAGCTCAGCCCAACTGTGTCTCTCAGCCCACCCTCAGCCAGGCCAGTTTCCCTGCCATCCCTGCAGACTCCTGAGGAGGCTGCTTAGCTCCATTTCCCTGCCCACTGTGAGTGTTTCCCCTTAGCCTTGCAGGGAATCTTTCAAGCCACGAAAAAGGCTCTCCCACATGCCACTTCCCATGGCAATGCTGTGTGCATACCTGTGGAAGCAGCGCCCCCTGTCAGTCACTTGGGAGAGGTGGCTTTCAGTCACTTGGGAGAGGTGGCTTTCAGGCACTGACTCAGCCTGCAAGGGACAGCTTGTCTCTGGAGGCAGCAGGTAGGGAGAGATCTTTAGAACCCAGCAGGTGCTGAGGCAGAGCTCACCACAACAAACCCGTGTGATTCAGCCTGAAAGCATCTGCCATTGCTGGGGGAAGAACATAACAAACAACAATAAATAGCTCAGGAGCCTCCAGCACACAGCCTCCACAGCACAGAAATCATGCTGTCCCTACCGCAGGCGAACCACCAGCACTGATGCAGCAATTTTTAAATTAATGGAGATATCCTATCTCCTAGAACTGGAAGGGACCTTGAAAGGTCATCGAGTCCAGCCCCCTGCCTTCACTAGCAGGGCCAAGTACTGATTTTGCCCCAGATCCCTAAGTGGCCCCCTCAAGGATTGAACTCACAACCCTGGGTTTAGTAGGCCAATGCTCAAACCACTGAGCTATCCCCGCTCCCCAATACACTCTTACACCAGTGGCTGAGAAAAGATTGAACTTCTGGGCTTCCCTGAGCTAAGCAAAGCCAGCCAAGCGGGAGCGAAGTCACCATAGGAAGCTGCTTTATTCTGCTCTCTCCAAGCCTTGCTTCCCACAAGCTACAAAGGGTCAGATTGTTGTGCCATGAGGGTCAGTGGCCTCTGCCCTGCACTCTAGGGCCAGCACTCTCCATGGGTCTGCACCTTGTGTCATCATTTACAAAAGGGATTCTGACAGGACTGTGGTTTATATCCCTTTCCACTGGTGTGAATGAGTGCACAGGGTGCTGTGCAGTGGAGAATCAGGGCCTCTCAACTCAGCTACATGATTTAGGCTGCAACAGCCCCAAAATAAAGACTGCAAGTCTGATTCTTCTGCTTACACTAGCTTTGCACATGTGTATCCCCATCACTTTAAGAACATAGGTTTTGCCAGACTGGGTCAGACTTGAGGGCCATCTCGCCAGTGTCCCATCTCTGACAGTGGTCAGTACCAGATGCTACAGGGGAAGGTGTAAGGCTCCTACAGTAGGCAGCTGAGGGGTAATCTGCCCCCACATTAGGTCTCATTCTGGGCTGTAAGGGTGTATATACACTGCAAAACAAAAGCTGCGACAGCGAGTCTCCGAGTCCAGCTCATGGAACTTGAGCGATGGCTTTAAAAATAGCAGTGTAGATGTTCCTGCTCAGGCACTGAAACCTGGCAAGGGGGGTGGGTCTCAGATAGGGTTGTCAACTTTTTGAAAACTGGACCCCCTGCCCCGCCTCTTCCCTCAAGGCCCCACATCCTCATCCCCATCCCCCTGTTCCTCGCTGCTCTCCCTCTCCCCCTTCCTCTGCTCTGGGAGCTGCAGCCCCTGCCATGAAGCCTGCCTGCCCACCAGATGCAGGTAGGAGGCAGCCCTGGCTGAGCAGGGGCTGGTACGAGTTCATGATTCCCCCCCCCCAGCCCACGGTAACTGGACTTTTGGTGTCCTGTCAGTACATCTGACCAGACACTGCCAGGTCCCCTTTTCAACCAGACTTTCCAGTCAAAAAACGGACACCTGGCAACCCTAGCCTCAGAGCTTGAGCTCCAGCCTGAGCGCAAACTTCTACACTGTAATTTTTAGAGCTGCAGCATGAGCCCCACAGGCCCAAGTCTGTAGACCCAGGCTGTAAGACTTACTGCTGCAGGGGTTTTGTGCAGTGTAGATGTACAAGGTACACTGGTATAAGGGATATATGGAACAGATGATGCCTTGAATGTTTAATAACTAATGATTCCTTGTGGTTCTCAAAAATTAGAAAAGCTATCCACCTTTGTTTATTCCAAAATGGGACCCACCTATGAAGACAATCAGAAAATGGTTCATATCATGTGAGATACTTCTTCTAAGACCCACAGATCAGCCAAGGTTGGGCATTCCCCTCCCCAACTATAGAAACTAAAATGGCTAAATGAGAGTATTGTTAATCACCTGGGCAAGAATTGCTCATAATTTGCATATGTATAACCCTTTTTCTCCCACCCAACCTAGCTAAAAAGAACTCCAAGAAATCCAAGCCACATGTTTTCACCCCAAATTATAAACTGTATATTGTTTCCTTGTAAATCAAATATACTGTGAATTATCTGTCTGTCACCCCAAATTAGAATCTGCACGTTTGTTTGCCTTGTGAGTCTGATCTACATCCTTTTATGTGTGGAAAATGTCTCTTGGTCTGTTCTAAGTCCTAAATAATGTGAAATGTTTATGTATGATCAAAGAATATGGAGTATATCCTCCAAATTTAGATTATAAGGATTTTGTTAGTTTTCATTGTAAATAATTGTTGCACTCTAGACGTAATAGGAATTGTCTTGCACAAGGAAGGAGAAATGTTAAAGAATATAAACCAGGGTATAACTTTGGGATTTTAAGAGAAATTGCTTTAAAAGGTGGGGGGATCCCTACAGGTAGTAGGGCCTAATCACGAAATACAATCCTTGAAATGAATCAGGCTTAAAAAGCCTCCAATAAGAAAAAGATTAAATAAATTCATTATACCCCTGAGCCATCCACTGGATACCAATGGAAGCAGCAGAGAAACTAAGAGTGGAAATCTGAGCACTCACTTGGCATTTGTCCAATGGGACTCAGAGGATGGCTTCCTCCAAGGAGCCCCGAAACTAGCGTATATACAACTGAGGTCAGCAGATGCTCATGAGAGTTGACTGAACTGAACACAAGAAGCTGGAGAATCCTAAGTGCCACCGAAGCCTGGATCAGCCATGTGGAAAGGACTCTCCCCCGTCCCAGGGCTAAGTGGATAAGAAGAAGTGAGATTTAATTTCAAAGATTAAATTCCCCTTCTATTCTTTAATATCAATAACTGTAGGTTATCTTGCTGAGTCTACACTCCCTAATGAGACCTCAAGTAACTATATTTTAGATTTTAACTCCTTTATAAGTTCAAGCAAATTGGCTTCAGAGAGACTGAAAAGAATTGTTTTAAGCAATTACTTTTAAGACTCTAAATGTGTCCCTTTTGGACCAATCTAGTCAAAGAGAAGGAACCACACCCTTCGAAGTGCACACTTGGAAGTGTGATAAATGTATTAGGTACTAAAGAATTGAGAATTGTTGATCATAAGTAAATGTAATAATAAATCTTGGTAATTTGCATTGTTCCTTGCTATAACTGCTGACCCCCTCCTCCAGTCTAAGATAATTGCTTGCAAGACTTTCTAGTGTGTGTAGTACACACAATTGGTATTGGAGTGGTGAATTGTTCATTATATATTAATGTGGTTCTGGATGAATTAATAAATTGTTGGTTGGTTGGTTGGTTGGTTAAGAATAAGCAAGTGTCCTGATTTGAGAAATACTGTTCAAGTTAAAAGTTGACCTGAACAAAACCCAGCATTAAAACTAGCAAGCTAACGCTCCCTTGACTCAATAAAAGGGGTTATCCTATTGGATTTTCTTATATATTGGCAAATCTAGCTTGTTAGACTTCAGCTTTAAAATCTAACTGGCACCCGGGCAAATTCATAATTTGACCCCCTTTCATACTTACACCAGGTCCACAGACTGGTGGCCGCAGGGCTCATGTTAGCGGGCTAAAAATAGCAATGTAGACATTGTGACTTGGGCTAAAGTTCAGGCTTTCAAGACCCCTCCAGTGCCCCGTCCCGCAGCTTGAGAGCTGGTGCTCCAACCCGAGCCACAAAATCTATACGGCTATTTTAGCATGCTAGCACAAGCCCCACTAACACAAGTCTGTCAACCCGGGCTGGGAGGCTGTAGATATACTCTAATCGTCAGAGATCGGCTTGAGCCCCGAAGCAGAAGGGTTAATATCCTTTTACCCTGTTAGTAATAGCAATGGTAACTGCATATGTCTCTTATCCATAGACATGTCCAATCTCTTTTTGAATCTTGTTATGTTCTTGGCCTCAAGGATTTCCTGTGACAATGAGTTCCACAGTTTAATCACATATTGTATGAATTTGCCACCTTTGATGTCATTGAATGTCCCTTGTTCTTGCGTTATGAGATTGGGGGCTTCTGTTCTCCCTATCTCCTTTCTCTAGACCAGCCAGTTTTCTGTATTCTTTTCTCATGTTCCCTCTTGTTCATCTCCTCTTTAAGGCAACAATTCCAACCTGTTCAATCTTTCTTCATATGAGACTTTTTCCAGATCCCTGATCATTCACGTCACTCTTATCTGAACCCCCTCAGATATTACAAAGCCCTCTTTAGGTGGGTGGCCAGCATTGCACATTATTCTAGATGAGGCTGCACCATTGATTAGCATATTGCCATTACAATATTTTATGTACCATTCTCTATCCCATTCCTTATGCATCCGAACATTTTGTTTACTTTTTTGGCCAAAGCTGCACATTGAGCACAGGTTTTCATTGAGCTGTTGACATCCAGGTCCCTTTCCTCAGTTGATAGAGTTAATTTAGAACCCTATGAGGTGTAAGAGGAGTTTAAATTTTTCCCTCCAATGGGCATTAATTTGCATTTACTGACATTGAACTTCATTTACCATCCTATTGCCTATTCACCCAGCTTAATTATGTCATTCTGAAATTCTCATGGTCCTTTCTAGTCTTGACTAACCTACATGACTTTGTATCATCTGCAGATTTTGCCTCTTCACTATTTAACCCCCTTTCCAAATCATTAATAAATATATTAAACAACACGAGGACTAGTATGGACCTTCAGACTTATAGGCTTTAAGGTTAGCAGGGACCATCGTGATCATCTAGTCTGACCTCCTGCACTTCTCAGGCCACAGAACCTCGCCCACCCACTCCTGCAATAGATCCATAACCTCTGGCTGAGTTACTGACGTCCTCAAATCATGATTTAAAAACTTCAGGTTACAGAGAATCCACCACTTACACTAGTTTAAACCTGCAAGTGACCCGTGTCCCACGCTGCAGAGGAAGGTGAAAACCCCCCAGGGTTTCTGCTAATCTGACGGGGGGGGGGGGATTCCTTTCCGACCCCGAATATGGTGATTGGTTAGACCCTGAGCATGTGGACAAGACCCATCAGACAGACACTTGGGAAACAATTCTCTGTAGTAACTCAGAGCCCTCCCCAACTAGTGTCCCATCACCAGCCACTGGAGCTATTTGCTGCTAGCAGTTGCAGATCAGCTACATGCCACCGTAGGCAGTCTCCTCTCCTCTCCATATACTTATCAAGCTCAATCTTGAAGTCAGTTAGGTTTTTTGCCCCCACTGCTCCCCTTGGGAGGCTGTTCCAGAACTTCACCCTTGAGGCCCCTGCTGTTGACCTATCACCAAAGTGAAAACTGACCATTTAACCCTAGCTTCTATCTTCAAGCAAGTTTGTGATCCATGACAATACTTTACCTCTCAGCCCATAACTATTTGGTTTCTTTAGTAGCCTGTTACAAGGAACCCTGTCAAAGGCCTTTTGAAAGTCTGAATAAATTATGTCAATCAGTTCTCTTTTTTCCATTATTTTATGTCACACTCAGAAAATTTAAGAGATTAGTGAGAGACAATTTTCCTTTGCAGAAGCTGTGCTGGTTAGGCCCTATCATATTATGACCTTCCAAGTGTTTTATTATTTAATTTCTTATGATCATTTCAATCAAATTGCAGGTACATATGTAAGACTTCCTCGTCTGTAATTCCCCAAATCACCCCAGAGACTTTTATAAATATAGGTACAACATGCGCTAGCCTCCAATCATAGAATCATAGAATATTAGGGTTGCAATAGATCTCAGGAGGTCATCTAGTCCAACCCCCTGCTCAGAGCAGGACCAACACCCACTAAATCATCCCAGCCAGGGCTTTGTCAAGCCGGGCCTTAAAAAACTCTAAGGATGGAGATTCCACCGCCGCCCTAGGTAACCCATTCCAGTGCTTCACCACCCTCCTATTGAAATAGTGTTTCCCAATATCCAACCTAGATCTCCCCCACTGCAACTTGAGACCATTGCTCCTTGTTCTGTCATCTGCCACCACTGAGAACAGCCGAGCTCCATCCTCTTTGGAACCTCCCTTCAGGTAGTTGAAGGCTGCTATCAAATCCCCCCTCACTCTTCTCTTCTGCAGACTAAATAAGCCCAGTTCCCTCAGTTTCTCCTCATAAGTCATTTGTCCCAGTCCCCTAATCATTTTTGTTGCCCTCCGCTGGACTCTTTCCAATTTGTCCACATCCATTCTGTAGTGGGGGGACCAAAACTGGATGCAGTACTCCAGGTGTGGCCTCACCAGTGTTGAATAGAGGGGAATAATCACTTCTCTCGATCTGCTGGCAACGCTCCTACTAATACAGCCCAATATGCCGTTGACCTTCTTGGCAACGAGGGCACACTGCTGACTCATATCCAGCTTCTCGTCCACTGTAATCCCCAGGTCCTTTTCTGCAGAACTGCCGCTTAGCAAGTCAGTCCCCAGCCTGTAGCGGTGCATGGGAATCTTTCTTCCTAAGTGCAGGACTCTGCACTTGTCCTTGTTGAACCTCATCAGATTTCTTTTGGCCCAATCCTCCAATTTGTCTAGGTCACTCTGGACCCTATACCTACCCTCCTGTATATCTACCTCTCCCCCCCAGCTTAGTGTCATCTGCGAATTTGCTGAGCGTGCAATTAAACCCATCATCCAGATCATTAATAAAGATGTTGAACAAAACCGGTCCCAGGACTGACCACTGGGGCACTCCGCTTGATACCGGCTGCCAGCTAGACATCGAACTGTTGATCACTACTCATTGAGCCCGACAATCTAGACAATCCTCTGGCACAGTTGCCATTTTTAAAGAGATTGAAAACTTTTCTTAGCAGCTGAGCTACTTCATACCTAAGCTCCTTCAGAACTCTTGGATGGAACATCTGGGTCTGGTGACATATTGCATTTTAAATAGTCAATTTGTTCCAGCACCTTTTCTTCTGTCATCTCAATCTCTGATAGCACTTCTCTTTATTACCAGAAAAGAACTGGGCTGGAGTAGATATTTCCCCCAAAACCTCTGTGGTGAACACTGATGTAAAGAAATCATTTAGCGTCTCACTGATGTCCTTATCTTCCTAAATTGCTCCCTTTAACACCTGTTTCTTTTACAGACTTCCTGTTTCTGATATACTTAATCTCTTTTTTTATTTTAAACCTTTAGCTATTTACTCTTCAAAATCCATTTGGACCTTTTAATTTCCCTCTTGCATATTAGCTGCTGTAATTTATGCTCCTGTTATCGGCTTCACCAGGGTCAGAATTGAACCTGTCATTTAGTCATAGTGGTTTAATCTGTGCTTTCCTGGTTCTCTTTGTGAGCATCATGTCACACATATCTTCTGAGATTCTTGCCATTATAGTGAAGGTCCAGCTCTGCTACAGTTAAGGTTTAGAATTGTTTTTTTTAAGTAGTGTCCATTCCACCTCTCAGGATTTTACTTCCTTTAATTCAAGCTACAGGGTCTTTTTGACTTGTTGCTTCATTTTATTTAAGCCTCCCTTTCTAATGTTTAGTGGCAATGTGGCACTCTTTGGTACCTTATCTCCTCCTAGGATGTTGAATTTAACTGTATTGTGATTGCTAGCAAGGTGTCCAGACCAGCTGGGGATCCCCTTCGCACCAGCTCGTCTTTGATCTCGTCTTCCAGGCTGAGCTGTTAGTGATGTGGCATAATTAGCAAGTCGTTGGTGTCCCTGCCACCGGGTCTGGAGTGCGGCCTTGGCTGTGTGCATATGGATTGGGTCATCAAAAATTACTGCCATGGCTTGAACAAAGTCCTGAAACTGGTTCAAGAGAGGGCTAGACTTTTCCAGGAGCGTGGAGGCCCAAATCAATCCCTTCCTGGTCAGCAGGCTAATGATAAGTCCCACCTAAGACTGCATGGTGGGGAAGGACTGTGGGTGCAGCAGGTATAGGGGTCAGCACTGCTTCATAAAACCACACAACTGGCTGTGGTCACAGCCAAACTTGTCCAGCAGGGGAATTTGATGTTCCTGAGGGGGAGGAGTCACGGGAGACATGGCCTGTCTGCAGCGTAGCATTCTGTGCCTGCAGGCATCTGCCTGGCTCTGTATGGCATCCACTATCTCCAACAGGGAGATGCTGACCTTATTCATTCCAGTAACCAACTCATTCCTACTCACCTCCTTTACCTCCTGTTTTGTTGGGCTGCTCCAACTGTCACAGACTGGGACATGTGCAGTCAGGCTAGTGGTCGAGTCAAAATCCATTAGTCAGATCCAACGGTCAGGGCTGGGGTCAGGAACCAGGAGTCAGAAACTGAGCAGGGGAGCAGGGCAGGAACAAGACTGGAAACAAGGCAGGCACAGAAGCAATGTTAGCTGTGGGTGAAAACGCTGAGCAGCCACTGGTCAAGTGCTAGTGCCAGGCCTAGGAGCAGTCCTGGCAAAGCCAGTCAGCCAATCAGGCGATCTAGCCAATTAGGGGCTTCAGCTGCAGTATCGGAATAATCCCAGCCCAGCTGCAGACCCCCATTCCGGACAAGACGAGGTATAGAAAGGGAAACAGAGGACCAGAGAGATGAATGCCTTGTCCAGTCACCTAGTTGGTCAGTGGCAGAGCTGGGAACAGGCATAGGAATAGAACCAATGCTAAAGCCTTATCTATCAGACCACCATATCCAACCACTATAAGGCCATTTCAGTGCTTCCAGCCAAGGAGTTCTTCTATGACAAGGTGTCATCCTTTGCCAGACCAAGTTCCCAGGGAAGGCAGATGAGATTTATTGGCTCAAAGGTGTTGATTTCAATGGCAGTTAGGAAGCTGAGTACCTTTGAGGCTCTGGGCTATCGCCCTGGTTTGCTATGCAGAGCCAGGCTGCCAGGATTCCATGAGCGGATCAGTGCTGCATTTGGAGATTTAGGCTGGAGACAGTTACAGAGAAAATGTTGACTGTGGTGACTGTGAGCCAAGGGTTTTGTGCTACTAAGGCAGGGGCCGGCAAACGTTTTGGCCTGAGGGCCGCATCGGGTTTCGTAAATTGTATGGAGGGCCGGTTAGGGGAGGGGGTCGTGGCCCAGCCCCCACCTCCTATCTTCCCCCCCTTCCCCTCCGGGACTCCTGCCCCATCCAACCCCCCTGTTCCCTGACGGCCCCCCCGGGACCCCTGCCCCATCCACACACCCCTGCTCTGTGTCCCCTGGCCACCCCCGGACCCCCGCCGCCCCATCCAACCCCTCCTCTCATTCCTGACGGCCCCCTCCCCGGACCCCTGCCCCATCCAACCACCCCTTCTCCCTGTCCCCTGACTGCCCCCAGAACCCCTGCTCCCGACTGCCCCCTGCCAGCCCATCCAACCCCCCCTCCTTCCTGACTGCCCCCCCGGAACCTCTGCCCCATTCAACCCCCCATTCCTCCCCCCGACCACCCCGACCCCTATCCACACCCCCACCCCCTGACCACCACCCCAAACTCCCCTGCCCTCTAGCCAACACCCCCTGCTCCATGCCCCTTACTGTGCTGCCTGGAGCACCGGTGGCTGGAACGGGGCCACGCCGCTGCCGCCACCACGCAGCTCAGAGCACCAGGTCAGGCCGGGCTCTGCAGCTGCGCTGCCCCAGGAGCTCACAGCCCCACCGCCCAAAGCATTGCGCCAGCAGCGGAGCGAGTGAGCTGAGGGCGAGGGGAAACAGTGGGGATGGGGATGGGGGTGAGCATCCCGGGCCAGGAGCTCGGGGGCCGGGCAGGACGGTCCCATGGGCCAGATGTGGCCCACGGGCCATAGTTTGCCTACCTCTGTCCTAAGGGCTCTGCATGCAGTGCCGGTGCAACCACTTAGGCAAACTAGGTGGCCGCCTAGGGCGCCTAGTGGTTGAGGGCGCCTAAAAGCCCACTCAGGTGAGGAGGTGGAGTGGAGGTGAGCTGGGGGGGGGGGGCGAGGGGAGGGCCGCCTGCAGTAACAGGGGGGGCGCACAGGGGAACCGCTCCCTGCCCCAGATCACCTCCACTCAGACTCCTCTGCTGAGCACACAGCCCCCGCTCTAAGTCTCCTCCAATCGGCGCCGCAAGCCTGGGAGAGGAAGAGAGCCGGGGCGTGCTCAGCAGAAGAGAGCTGGGGCGGGCTCCCCGGGTGGGGTTAGCTGCCGCGGAGGGGGGCGGGGTTAGCTGCTGCGGGGGGGGGGGCTCCCCGGGCGGGGTTAGCTGCCGCGGAGGGGGACGGGGTTAGCTTCCGTGGAGGGGGGGGAGGGGCTCCCTGGGCGGGGTTAGCTGCTGCGGAGGGGGGCGGGGTTAGCTTCCGCGGGGGGGCTCCCCGGGCGGGGTTAGCTGCTGTGGAGAGGGGCAGGGTTAGCTTCCGCGGGGGGGCTCCCCGGGCAGTGTTAGCTGCCACGGAGGGGGAGGTGTTAGCTGCTGCGGAGGGGGGGCGGGATTAGCTTCCGCGGGGGGGCTCCCCGGGCGGGGTTAGCTGCCGTGGAGGGGGACGGGGTTAGCTTCCGTGGCGGGGGGCGCCCCGAGCGGTGTTAGCTGCCACGGAGGGGGAGGTATTAGCTGCCGTGGAGGGGGGCGGGATTAGCTTCTGTGGGAGGGGGGGCTCCCCGGGCCGGGTTAGCTGCTGTGGAGGGGGGGCTTGCAAGGGGGGGTAGCTGCTGCGAGGGGGGACTCCCCGGGTGGGGGGGGTTAGCTGCCGCGGGGGGGGGGCTCCTCGGGTGGGAGGGGCGGGTGGGCGTGGTTAGCTGCCACGGGGGGGGCGGTGGGTGGGGTTAGCTGCCACGGGTGGGGGGGCACAAGGTGGACATTTCGCCTAGGGCGCGAAACTTCCTTGCACCGGCCCTGTCTGCATGCCACACACTCGACCTATATCCTCCTTAGTGTCTAATATGCTAGTGAAGAAAATGGGCAGTCCAGTCAGTACCGTAGGAAATCAGCATCTATGCACTGAAAACTGTGTAGGTCTGGAGACATCTAATGGCCCTTACAGAAACTTAGCAGCTAAAGGGCTCGTGCTACTCACCTGCAGATGTGTTTCAGCATCTAACTCATAGAATCATAGAATCATAGAATATCAGGGTTGGAAGGGACCTCAGGAGGTCATCTAGTCCAACCCCCTGCTCATAGCAGGACCAATCTCCAACTAAATCATCCCAGCCAGGGCTTTGTCAAGCCTGACCTTAAAAACCTCTAGGGAAGGAGCTTCCACCACCTCCCTAGGTAATCCATTCCAGTGCTTCACCACCCTCCTAGTGAAAAAGTTTTTCCTAATATCCAAACAAAACTTCCCCCACTGCAACTTGAGACCATTACTCCTAGTTCTGTCATCTAGTACCACTGAGAACAGTCTAGATCCATCCTCTTTGGAACCTCCTTTCAGGTAGTTGAAAGCAGCTATCAAATCCCCCCTCATTCTTCTCTTCTGCAGACTAAACAATCCCAGTTCCCTCAGCCTCTCCTCATAAGTCATGTGCTCCAGCCCCCTAATCATTTTTGTTGTCCTCTGCTGGACTCTTTCCAATTTTTCCACATCCTTCTTGTAGTGTGGGGCCCAAAACTGGACACAGTACTCCAGATGAGGCCTCATCAATGCCAAATAGAGAGGAATGATCACGTCCCTTGATCTGCTGGGAATGCCCCTACTTATACAGCCCAAAATACCATTAGCCTTCTTGGCAACAAGGGCACACTGTTGACTCATATCCAGCTTCTCGTCCACTGTAACCCCTAGGTCCTTTTCTGCAGAACTACTGCCTAGTCATTCAGTCCCTAGTCTGTAGCAGTGCATGGGATTCTTCCGTCCTAAGTGCAGGACTCTGCACTTGTCCTTGTTGAACCTCATCAGGTTTCTTTTGGCCCAATCCTCTAATTTGTCTAGGTCCCTCTGTATCCTATCCCTGCCCTCCAGCGTATCTACCACTCCTCCCAGTTTAGCGTCATCTGCAAACTTGCTGAGGGTGCAGTCCACGCCATCCTCCAGATCATTAATGAAGATACTGAACAAAACCAGCCCCAGGACTGACCCTTGGGGCACTCCGCTTGAAACCGGCTGCCAACTAGACATGAAGCCATTGATCACTACCCGTTGAGCCTGACGATCTAGCCAGCTTTCTATCCACCTATAGTCCATTCATCCAGCCCATACGTCTTTAACTTGGCGGCAAGAATACTGTGGGAGACTGTATCAAAAGCTTTGCTAAAGTCAAGGAATAACACATCCACTGCTTTCCCCTCATCCACAGAGCCAGTTATCTCATCATAGAAGGCAATTAGGTTAGTCAGGCACGACTTCCCCTTGGTGAATCCATGCTGACTGTTCCTGATCACTTTCCTCTCCTCTAAGTGTTTCATAATTGATTCCTTGAGGACCTGTTCCATGATTTTTCCAGGGACTGAGGTGAGGCTGACTGGCCTGTAGTTCCCCGGATCCTCCTTCTTCCCTTTTTAAAAGATGGGCACTACATTAGCCTGTTTCCCCCGATTGCCATGAGTTTTCAAAGATAATGGCCAATGGCTCTGCAAGCACATCCGCCAACTCCTTTAGCACCCTCGGATGCAGCGCATCCGGCCCCATGGACTTTTGCTCGTCCAGCTTTTCTAAATAGTCCCGAACCACTTGTTTCTCCACAGAGGGCTGGTCACCTCCTCCCCATGCTGTGCTGCCAAGTGCAGTAGTCTGGGAGCTGACCTTGTTCCTGAAGACAGATGCAAAAAAAGCATTGAGTACATTAGCTTTTTCCACATCCTCTGTCATTAGGTTGCCTCCCTCATTCAGTAAGGGGCCCACACTTTCCTTGACTTTCTTCTTGTTGCTAACATACCTGAAGAAACCCTTCTTGTTACTCTTAACATCTCTTGCTAGCTGCAACTCCAAATGTGCTTTGGCCTTCCTGATTTCACTCCTGCATGCCTGAGCAATATTTTTATACTCCTCCCTGGTCATTTGTCCAAGCTTCCACTTCTTGTAAGCTTCTTTTCTGTGTTTAAGATCAGCAAGGATCTGTTAAGCCAAGCTGGTCGCCGCATCCTGCTTCTCCCCCCTCCCTCCCAGCGCTTGCGCCCAGGGCCGGCTCCAGGCACCAGGCAACCAAGCTGGTGCTTGGGGCGGCACCTGGAGGGGGGCGGCGCGGTGCTCTGGCCGCCGGGGGGAGAGCCGAGCCCCCGCCGGGGCTCGCCGCCCTGCTCCCGGCGCTCTGGCCGCGGGGGGCGGGGGGGAGAGCCGAGCCCCCGCCGGGGCTCGCCGCCCTCCTCCCAGGGCTCCGGCCGCCCTCCCCTCCGGCGCCCTCCCCCCGGCCGCCGGGGGGAGAGCGGAGCCCCCGCCGGGGCTCGCCGCCCTGCGCTCTGGCCGCCGGGGGGAGAGCCGAGCCCCCACCGGGGCTCGCCGCCCTGCTCCCGGCGCTCTGGCCGCGGGGGGCGGGGGGGAGAGCCGAGCCCGCGCCGGGGCTCGCCGCCCTCCTCCCAGGGCTCCGGCCGCCCTCCCCTCCGGCGCCCTCCCCCCGGCCGCCGGGGGGAGAGCGGAGCCCCCGCCGGGGCTCGCCGCCCCCCCCCCGGGCGGGGCGGGGGGGGGCGGCCGGAGGCTTTTTTGCCTGGGGCGGCAAAAAAGCCAGAGCCGGCCCTGACAGCTGATTCGCGGGGCAGGGAGGGAGGGGGGAGGAGGGAGAACGTGGCGTGCTGGGGGAAGAGGCGGGGCCGGGGCAGGGATTTGGGGAAGGGATCCAATAGGGGCAGGGAGGGGGCAGAGTTAGGGAGGGGACTTTGGGGATGGGGTTGGAATGGGGGCGGGGACAGGGGCGGGGGGGCGCAGGCACCCACCGGTGCCGGAGAAAGTTGGCACCTATGCTGCCCGTAGTTGGTTCCTCCAGCACTTGCACCAGGAAATTGTCCCCTACACTTTCCAAAAACTTCCTGCATTGTCTGTGCACTGCTGTACTGCTCTCCCAGCAGATATCGAAGTGATTGAAGTCCCCCATGAGAACCAGGACCTGTGGTCTAGTAACTTCTGTTAGGGTATGTCTACACTACGAGAGTACTTCGATTTTAGTTAATTCGACTATGTGGAATCGATATTACAAAGTCGAACGTGTGTGTCCACACTAAGGACAGTAATTCGACTTTGTGAGACTTTGTGAGTCCACACTAACGGGGCAAGCGTCGACATTGGAAGCGGTGCACTGTGGGCAGCTATCCCACAGTTCCCGCAGTCCCCGCTGCCCATTGGAATTCTGGGTCGAGCCCCAAATGCCTTCTGGGTAAAAAAATGTGTCGAGGGTGCTTTTGGGTGCCTGTCGTCATCCGTCCGTCACTCCCGCCCTCCCTCCCTCCCTGAAAGCGCCGGCGGGAAATCAGTTCGCGCACTTTTCTGATTACTGACAGCGCGGACGCCACAGCAGTGCGAGCATGGATCCCGCTGCGACCATCGCTGCAGTTGTGGCAGTTCTCAACGCCTCGCAGCTTCTCATCCACCTTTACCAGAGGCAGCTGCAGATAAATCAGGAGAGGAGGCTACGGCACCACCGTGACGGCATGAAGTCGGACACTAGCTCCGACCTCTCAGAAAACATGAGACCCAGCGCCCAGGACATCTCGGTGTCACTGGGTCTTGTGGATACTGTGGAACGGCGATTCTGGGCCCGGGAAACAAGCACGGACTGGTGGGACCGCATAGTGCTGCAGGTCTGGGATGAATCCCAGTGGCTGCGAAACGTTCGCATGCGGAAGGGGACTTTCCTCGAACTGTGTGAGTTGCTGTCCCCTGCCCTGAAGCGCAATGACACCCGGATGCGGGCAGCCCTGACTGTCCATAAGCGAGTGGCCATAGCCCTCTGGAAGCTTGCAACGCCAGACAGCTACCGGTCTGTCGCGAACCAGTTTGGTGTGGGCAAATCTACCGTGGGGGTTGCTGTCATGCAAGTAGCCAAGGCAATCGTCAAGCTACTGCTCTCAAAGGTAGTGACCCTGGGAAACGTGCAGGTCATCATAGATGGCTTTGCCGAGATGGGATTCCCAAACTGCGGTGGGGCTATAGATGGGACTCACATCCCTATCCTGGGACCGGACCACCAGGCCAGCCAGTACATAAACAGAAAGGGATACTTTTCCATGGTGCTGCAAGCACTGGTGGACCATCGGGGACGTTTTACTAATATCAACGTTGGATGGCCTGGCAAGGTTCATGACGCTCGGGTTTTCAGGAACTCTGGTCTGTTTAGACGTCTGCAGGAAGGTCTTTACTTCCCGGACCACAAAGTAACTGTTGGGGATGTGGAGATGCCTACAGTGATCCTCGGGGACCCTGCATACCCGCTCATGCCCTGGCTCATGAAGCCCTACACTGGCGCACTGGACTCAGGGAAAGAACTCTTCAACTACCGGCTCAGCAAGTGCAGAATGGTGGTGGAGTGTGCTTTTGGCCGTCTCAAGGGGAGATGGAGAAGCTTACTCACTCGCTGTGATCTCAGCGAGACCAATATCCCCATTGTGATAGCTGCTTGCTGTGTGCTCCACAATCTGTGTGAGAGCAAGGGGGAGACCTTTATGGCGGGGTGGGAGGTTGAGGCAAATAGCCTGGCTTCTGATTACGCCCAGCCAGACAGCCGGGCGATTAGAAGATCCCAGCGGGACGCGCTGTGCATCAGGGAGGCTTTGAAAGCCAGGTTCCTGACTGAGCAGGGTCTCCAGTGACTGTTTAGTTTGTGGACTCAGAACCTGAACCTGCCCCCGTTTCTTTACCCAGTTACTGTTCACTATCCTTCCAAGTTACATACCCCCTTCACCACCTTCCCAACAAATAAAATCTGTTCCGTTTTGTTAATGAACAAGGTTCTCTTTCTTACTGTTTTCGCGGGAATGTTTTAAACCGGGGACGCAGACTGTGGCGGGGGGCGGGTTTAGTGTTTTGATGCAAATGATGCTTCTAAACTCCTGGAATGACAGGCTCCGCAGTGCTGGATTGGTTGTTTCAACGGAGCCTGCCAGCGGGACTGCGTGTATGTGTCCCAGCGGGACTGAGTCCTGGGCGGGACTGCGTGTATGTGTCGGCCAAGTGACTTTCTGGCAGGGGGCGGAGGGTTACAGACCCCCTGCTGCGTGGCTCTGTGATCCAGGATAAGGACCGCGGCATAAGATCTCTAACTGCCCTCCCCCGCCACAAAGTCACAGATCAACCCCCCCGCACCCCAGAACATGAAAACCGCCTCCCAGACTGACCAGGGTAACTGGTGACTGCACTGTGTATGTGTCCTGATGCTGGACCTGCACCCGCCTCTGTAGCCTGCTAAAGGTGACTGTCCTGTCCAAGTAACAAACCCCTTCCCCCCCTTCAGACAGAATCCCCTCTAAAAGACACTCTCGGAAACAGTACTTAACAGAAACAGATGTTTTATTATGAACCGCACATGAAAAGGGGGGGAGGAAACTTGGACGGGGGCTTGTGTGAGATGGGTAGGAAAGGACTTTTCAAACTTTGTGGAACGAGAGCCTTACATTGCTGCAGCAGTGTGCAGGGGCTGACTGAAAGTTTTAATGGCCCTTGCCGCCCCTCCTTCTTTGGACTTTTGGTGAGGGGGGTGTGGGACTTGGTGGCGGGGGAGGGCGGTTAGAGATAGACAGCAGCAGGGCTCTGTCCTCCTGCCTCCGGTCTTGCAGAACATCCACTAGGCGCCGGAGCGTCTCCGTTTGCTCCCTCATTAGTCCAAGCAGGGTTTGAGTAGCCTGCTGGTCCTCCTGGCGCCACCTCTCCTCCCGTTCCATGACTGCTCTGTGCATTTGTGACAAGTTCTCCCTCCACTGTGTCGTCTGGGCTGCCTGCTCTCGTGAGCAGTCCATAAGTTCATAAAACATGTCCTCACGCGTCTTCTTCTTCCTTCTCCTAATCTGCGCTAGCCTCTGGGAGTGTGATGCCAGGCTGGGTTGGGAGACAGTCGCAGATGTGTCTGTGGGAATGGGAGAAAGGGAGTGAATTCCTGAGACAGATAAATGAAGTTGCTAACAAAGAACATAGTCTTTCTCTGTGAACAACACCATGCACTGCACCTTTCACATGCGCACTCAGGACAAGGTCGAATTTTCGGCCCTCGCCTTCAGTGCCTGGGGTCTTGCAGTTGCGATTAGAGAAGCATTGCAGGACACCTCTACTTTTGTTGCAGGAAAACATGGTAAGCCGTAGACTTGTGGCAGCTTAAAAATGTAATAGTAGCACTGGGCTCCTTTCGCACTGAAAGCAAGGCCACTCTCTGCTGGCAGCAATCAGGGAAGCATGAGCTCTGCCCCTGTCCCACCACCTCGCGGCTGTCCCCGGGAAAGATCCCTGTATGCTGCCCCTCTGCCGCCTCCACCGCGTGGCTGTAAAGCAGTCCCAATACTAACATTCCCCTCCCTAATTTAAAGCAGGGCGTCATGTGCGATATAACTCTGATGAGGATCTCGGAGAGCAAGAGGGGACGGATGCTTCGGGAGAGCATGCAGAGGCCAGGGCCGTATGCCGCCATGCTGTGCCGTGCCATGATCCCGGACTACTTAATAGACTCATGGCGTGGGAACGTGTGTTACCACGGTGGACCGAACAAGATCGCCCTGCCACGGAACCTGATGCGCATGCTTGAGCGGTACCTCCAGGAGAGCTATGCAGAGCTATCCCAGGAGGACTCTCTGTCAATTCCCGGGCATATTGACCGTCTTTTCGTTTAACTGCAGTAGAAGGGACTACAGAGTGGAGCGTCCTGTGGTGGCCTAATCATGAAAATCCGGACATTATTTGATTTTTTATACATAGTTGGTACTAAATAGTTGAGTAAGCCAAAGAAATCATGAACACCCAATTGCTGATAGAGTTAATATTCCTGTTTTGTTATAAATAAAAGTTTCTATGTTTACATGAGTGAATGAAAAGCCCATTCTTAACAATATAAATATTCCAGTTATGTTAAAATTAAATGTTTAGATGTTTAAAGCACTCACTGCTTGATCCTTCCCCTGATTCGGTGTCCGGGGTAACGGCTGTGGACGATTGGTAGGGGATCTCTGTAAGGGTGATGAAGAGCTCCTGGCTGTCGGGGAAATCAGCGGTGCAAGCGCTGTCGACTGCCTCGTCCTCCTCATTTCCTTCCTCATCTTCCCCGTCCGCTAACATTTCCGACGAGGAACCGGCCGTGGACAATATCCCATCCTCTGAGTCCACGGTCAGTGGTGGGGTAGTGGTGGCGGCCGCACCTAGGATGGAATGCAGTGCCTCGTAGAAACGTGATGTGTGGGGCTGGGATCCGGAGCGTCGGTTTGCCTCTTTGGTTTTTTGGTAGCTTTGTCTCAGCTCCTTGATTTTCACGCGGCACTGCGTTGCATCCCGGCTGTATCCTCTCTCTGCCATGGCTTTAGAGATCTTCTCGTAGATCTTTGCATTCCTTCTTTTGGAGCGCAGCTCTGAAAGCACGGACTCATCGCCCCACACAGCGATGAGATCCAAGACTTCCCGATCAGTCCATGCTGGGGCCCTCTTTCTATTAGATTGCACGGCCATGTCTGCTGGAGAGCTCTGCATCGTTGCCAGTGCTGCTGAGCTCTCCACGCTGTCCAAACAGAAAATGAGATTCAAACTGCCCAGACAGGAAAAGGAATTCAAATTTTCCCGGGGCTTTTCCTGTGTGGCTGGTCAGAGCATCCGAGCTCGAAGTGCTGTCCAGAGCGTCAACAGAGTGGTGCACTGTGGGATAGCTCCCGGAGCTATTACCATCGATTTCCATCCACACCTAGCCTAATTCGATATTGCCATTTCGAATTTAGCGCTACTCCTCTCGTTTTCGAGGAGTACAGAAGTCGAATTTAAGAGAGCTCTATGTCGAACTAAATAGCTTCGTGGTGTGGACGGGTGCAGGGTTAATTCGATGTAACGGCGCAAAATTCGACATAAACTCCTAGTGTAGACCAGGCCTTAGTTGCCAGAAGAAAGCCTCGTCCACCTCATCCCCCTGGATGGATAGAGCATGTGGATGTTCAGGCATATCTTGGACATGCCTGCAGCAATATCTAGAGTGACTCTAGGGCACCCAAATTAGCTACTGAAAATCCTGTCCCCATTATCAAGTTTCCACTGGGTGAATCTGATGTCACAAACCAAGCTCCTATTGAATAGGCCAGTGTAGCACAGGCTGTGCTGCCAGTGCTGTGCTCCCACTGGCACTTTCAGTGGGAGCACAGCACTGTGCTACACTGGCCTACACATGGTGGGGGAGGCCTGGCCAGGAATGCCATTATTTTGCGGATTGGAGGAAGCCGGACCTCCCCCTCCGTCTGAACACACCTGCAGCCCAACCCTCCAGCTGGGAAGGGGGGACACCTTCCGGTGACAGTGAACGTCACCAGCTTGAAGCAACAGAAATAGCTCGACAGCATTTGTGTCTGCCAAACAACAGCATTTGTGTCTGAATAAACCTAGGGCTATAACAGAGAGACTGGGGTCAGAGTGCATGCATGCTGGCTGCGACAAAATTCAACTGAGGTTTACAGTGCAGACTGGAGGAGGCAACCGGATGAACTGGCAGAGATTATTTCAGGTTCCTTGACTGAAGGAATTTCCTGCTGTTTGTTTTACAAAATCATAGACCATTGGGTTAGAAGAGACCACAAGGGTCATCTAGTGCAGGGGTTCTCACCTTTTTCTTTCTGAGCCCCCCCAACATGCTATAAAAACTCCTCAGCCCACTGATGTCACAACTGTTTTTCTGCATATAAAAGCCAGGTCCAGCATTAGTGGGTAGCAAGCAGGGCAACTGCCCAGGGCCCCATGTCACAGGGACCCTTGTGAAGCTAAGTTGCTCAGGCTTCAACTTCAGCCCAGGGTGGCGGGGCTTGGGGCCCTGGGCTACAGCCCCATGAGGCGGGGCTTCAGCTTTCTGTCATGGGCCCCCTAACACCATCCCTGCTTGGCGGACCCCCTGAAACCTGTTCACGGCCCCCCAGGGGGCCCTGGTTGAGAACCACTGATCTAGTCTAACCCCATGGCAAGATGCAGGGTTTGTTGTGTCTAAACCATCCAAGAGAGTGGGCTCTCCAGCCTCTTTTTGAAGGTTTTTTATTTTGTTTTTTAATCCTTGGATACTTCTGGGGTCCTGACTGTCCATCCTGCACATACTAATTCCCTTCAGTGGAGCTCCACTGGCGCAGACTCGGTGCAGAAGAATGGAGACGCAGGCATCCTGTTAGCAACAGTGGCCAGGAGCACTTTCGATTGCTTTCTTCCTGGATGAGGCTTTGCTACAAAGATCCAGCCCTTTGTCCCCTCCAGATTGGAGCCCTGCCACACACTCTGCATGGGAGCACATGCAAGCAGCAGCTTGTGCAGAATGCTGCAGCCCACTTGCTCAGTGGTGTTTCCTGCATGGAGCCTGACACTTCTGCTTGGCGTTGCACTGGCTTCCACCCTGTTTTCAGGTGCTACTCTCGATAATAGTTACTGGCAGGTTTGGAAGAGGCTTCTTTAAGGTAAAATTAATTTACAGCTGTAGCAGGGACAGAGCAGAACAATGACAGAGACAAAATGAGTGGAGACTCAGGCTTGAGCCCGAAGTGTCTGCATGGGCTGCACTGCGGGGGCTCATTTTGGTTCATCCCAAACTGACACCAACTTGGCAAAACTCTCCAGCTGCATATTCCTTCCTGCAGCAAGATCAGAAAGCACAAACCATACAAGGTAGCTCTATGTTTCCCCAGAGCTCTGGCTTCTGGTCAGCCAGACTCTGTGTTCCTAACCCCTCTGAAAGTAATATCTTTCTTTTAAGGTTCTGAGTCTAATGCTGCTCTACACTGAAAACAATACAGGTGTAACCCTTATGCCAGGTGGTCAGCAGTGACTAGGGCCAGGTTCAATAGCTAGGGGTCCTTTTCAACAATACAACACAGAACCAGCTCAAGCCCCCGCCCCGTAACCTGGGACAATTACACACCACCCCTGGGTGCTGCTATGAGGCAATACTTCCCCTCTCGCAAGCACAGAGTCTGAGGCCTGGTCTACACTACAAACTTAGGTCGACAGAAGCCTCCTTAAGTCAACCTAGTAATGTGTGCGTCTACACTACCAGGACCCTTCCACTGACCTAGCTTGCCTGTAACATCGACTTAATTACTCCACCTCCGTTCCGTGATGATGGGTTGACAGAGGCAGTGTAGATGCAGCATTGTGTAAGTCGACTGAATTGGCCTCCAGGAGGTGTCCCACAATGCTCCATTGTGACTGCTCTGGAGATCATTTTCAACTCCACTGCACAGCAGCCAGGTATACAGGAAACAGCCCCTCCCCTGTTAAAGCCCCAGGAACTTTTGAATTCCCCTATCCTGTTTGATCAGCATGGAGAGCTCTCCAGCCCAGCTGATCCTGGTGACTCAACACCCCAACCACGTTCCAGCCTGGAGTACACAGGAGATTGTGGTTCTTAGTGGTCTGTGAGGAAAAGAGTCTGTGCAGGCACAGCTCTGATCAAGTGTAGAAATGTAGACATCTACAAAAAGATCACATGGGGCATGAGGGAGAAGGGCTACACCAGGGACAAGCAGCAGTGCTGTGTGAAAATCAAAGAACTTCGGCAGGCAGGCATACCAGAAGACAAGGGAAGCAAACAGTTGTTCTGGTTCTGCACCACAGACATGCCGCTTCTACAATGAACTGCATGCGATTCTCCACAGCGACTCCACCACTACCCCCAAATGCAGCATGGATACCTCGCAGGAGTCTGAGTCCCAGGCCACCTCAGGCAACAACGAGGAGGACATTCTGGACGAGGAAGGGGAGAAGGAGAATGGGAGACAGATGAGTGGTGGATCCATTCTCCCCAAGAGCCAGGAGCTATTTTCAACCGTGGAGCCCAGCCGGTCGCAGGACAGCTTGGTGGCTGAGTGTGATGCTGGGGAAGGCCCCTCGGGTGAGTATGCAATTCCAATCAAACTGTAGGGATTACATGCTCTTTTACTTGATGTTTAATCTGAAGACAAAGTGAGGTGCCATGGGTATCTGCTTCCCAGTGGATGCTCCAGCTACGCAGAGGGTCCGCCCGGAAAAGACTGTTTATGTGCACTGGGATGGCCTGGGAATCCTCCATGGAGATGTCTAGGAAACTTTCCTGGAGGATCTCTGCAATCCTCTGTAGCAGGTTTCTGGGGAAGGCTGCCTTATTTCTTCCACCACAGTAGCACACTTTCCCACACCACTCCAGTATTAACTCTGCTGGCATCATGATGGTACACAACATAGTAGCATAAGGATCAGGTCTGTACCCAGATGCTTGCAGCATCTGCTCCGTTGCTGCGTCTGTTACCCTCAGGAGACTGATATCACATAGGGTCACCTGGGGGAGATGGTGGAAGTTTTCATTACAAGGGCTCATACAACAAACAAGAGAGCATGTGATCTCCCATCCATGGTGATTTCTGGGTCCCTCAACCACGGTTTCCCTAACATGCTGGTGGTTTGGGTGGCAGGGATTGGTGTTGACCTCAGAATCGTCAAGGCCAGGGCAACTGCTACTAGCAGCATTAAGGGAAGGGTGGGGTGAGCTTCCTGTGTTCAGTTGTGGCCACAACCCCCCATCTCCCGGATAAAGACTGCCACTTGGGAGGCGTAACGCTGGTCCCTGGTCTCAAAGCATCATCCATGTTGCTAAGGGGTGGTGGTATTGTTTATCTGCCCACCTGTCCTCCCAATGCGGATTCCCCACAAGTTGCAGCACAATGCCTGTCACCCATGCTGCTGGGCCATACTCACCAGGGCTGGTACAGCAGACCAGTTCTTTGAATAGCTAGGGATTCTGATTATGTTCTGACTTACACTTGAGTGTAATAAGGGGAGTAATTTTTAAATAGCAACCTTGTACCAGACCCAAGCTATGCACTGATAATGGTTGCCTTGTGCTTTGCATGCCTCACAGTGGAAAGCTTGGCCTTCAGTGCATACTCCACACCGGCGGAGAGCATACAGCACAGAAGACAGAAGACAGAAAAGGAGAACGCATGATGACATGTTATAAAAGGAGTATAAAAATATTGCTAGAGCATGCAGGGGTGTTATCAGGAAGGCCAAGGCACATTTGGAGTTGCAACTAGCAAGGGATGTGAAGGGTAACAAGAAGGGTTTCTACAGGTATGTTAGCAACAAGAAGAAGGTCAGGGAAAGTGTGGGACCCTTACTGAATGGCGGAGGCAACCTAGTGACAGATGGTGTGGAAAAGGCTGAAGTACTCAATGCTTTTTTTGCCTCGGTCTTCAGAGACAAGGTCAGCTCCCAGACTGCTGTACTGGGCAACACAGTATGGGGAGGAGGTGAGCAGCCCTCTGTGGAGAAAGAAGTGGTTCAGGACTATTTAGAAAAGCTGGACGTGCACAAGTCCATGGGTCCAGATCTAATGCATCCAAGGGTGCTGAGGGAGTTAGCTGATGTGATTGCAGAACTATTGGCCATTGGCCATTATCTTTGAAAATTTGTGGCGATCGGGGGAGGTCCCGGACAATTGGAAAAGCAAATATAGTGCCCATATTTAAAAAGGGAAGAAAGAGAACCCGGGGAACTACAGACTGGTCAGCCTCACTTCAGTCCCTGGCAAAATCATGGAACAGGTCCTCAAGGAATCCATTCTGAAGGACTTGGAGGAGAGAAAGGTGATCAGGAACAGTCAACATGGATTCACCAAGGGCAAGTCATGCCTGACCAACCTGATTGCCTTCTATGATGAGATAACTGGCTCTGTGGATATGAGGAAAGCGGTGGATGTGATATATCTTGACTTTAGCAAAGCTTTTGATACAGTCCGCACAGTATTCTTGCCAGCAAGTTAAAAAAGTATGGATTGGATGAAATAAGGTGGATAGAAAGCTGGCAAAATTGTCGGGCTCAACGGGTAGTGATCAATGTCTAGTTGGCAGAGTGCCCCAGAGGTCAGTCCTGGGACTAGTTTTGTTCAACATCTTTATTAATGATCTGGATAATGGGATTAATTGCACCCTGAGCAAGTTCGCAGATGACACTAAGCTGGGGGGAGAGGTAGATATGCTGGAGGGTAGGGATTGGGTCCAGAGGGACCTAGACAAATTGGAGGATTGGGCTAAAAGAAATCTGATGAGGTTCAACAAGGACAAGTGCAGAGTCCTGCACTTAGTACGGAAGAATCCCTTGCACTGCTACAGGCTGGGGACCGACTGGTTAAGCAGCAGTTCTGCAGAAAAGGACCTGGGGATTACAGTGGATGAGAAGCTGGATATGAGTCAGCAGTGGGCCCTCGTTGCCAAGAAGGCCAACGGCATATTGGGCTGTATTAGTATGGGCATTGCCAGCAGATCGAGGGAAGTGATTATTCCCCTCTATTCGGCACTGATGAGGCCACACCTGAGTATTGCGTCCAGTTTTGGTCCCCCCCCACTACAGAAGGGATGTGGAAAAATTGGAGAGTCCAGCGGAGGGCAACAAAAATGATTAGGGGGCTGGGGCACATGACTTACGAGGAGAGGCTGAGGGAACTGGGGTTATTTAGTCTGCAGAAGAGAAGAGTGAGGGGGGATTTGATAGCAGCCTTCAACTACCTGAAGGGAGGTTCCAAAGAGGATGGAGCTAGGCTGTTCTCAGTGGTGGTAGATGACAGAACAAGAAGCAATGGTCTCAAGTTGCAGTGGGGGAGGTCTAGGTTGGATATTAGGAAGCACTATTTCACTAGGAGGATGGTGAAGCACTGGCATGGGTTACCTAGGGAGGTGGTGAAATCTCCATCCTTAGAGGTTTTTAAGGCCTGGCTTGATAAAGCCTTGGCTGGGATGATTTAGTTGGGGTTGATACTGCTTTGAGCAGGGGGTTGGACTAGATGACCTCCTGAGGTCTCTTCCAACCCTAATATTCTATTATTCTATGTTCAGTGAGATAATTAACGCCTCCTGGACAGCTGACACGGAGCTCGGATCCTGGAAGATTTCATTGTCTGAAAAACTGGACATGGACATGGAGAGCAGGAGAGCATCCCAGGAGCATTAGTGGGCCATGCAGGATGAGATGCTGCGGATTAAGAGGGACCAATCAGACATGTTGAGGTGTCTGGTTGAGCTTCAAGAAAAACAGTTTGCGGCTAGACTCCCTCTGCAGCCTGCAAACATCACCCTATTCCCAATCCCCCTCCCCCAAACATTCCAGGAGGTGGGTGGGGGAGAGGAGGTGCAGTGTCCCTTCCACTCAATATTGGGGAAGGGTACTAAGAACAAAATGCAGCCGTTTGAAGACCTTTGATGGGCAAGACTTCTGTGCTTTCACAGACAGGCTGACTTGGTTTCTCCCCTTCCAATTTTATCCCACTGTTTGCCCAAGGTTAAATTATTTTCCTGGTGTTTCAGTTGCTTTATGTTTGTGCAATAAAAGTCAATGTTTTGAGAATGAAATGCTCTTTATTTATTCCATACAGGGGGGTTGGAGGGTGAAGGGGAGGTACAGGGAAACTGATGCAGTGGAGGGGATGGTATGGGAAGGCACAATGCAGATAAGTGGCACACATTATTGTGGCTCATTACTGAAACAGGTTTTCAAAGCCTCCTGGAGATGCAGAGCTCCCTGCTGGACTCTTCTTATTGCCCTGATGTCTGGCTGCTCAAAATTAGCTGCCAGCCTATCCACCTTCATGCCCCCACCCCTGCAGAAACTTCTCTCCCTTTGTCTCACAGATATTGTGGAACACACAGCAGGCAGCAATAACAATGGGGATATTGCGTTCACTGAGATCTAACCTAATAAGCAAAATGCGCCATCCACCCTTTAAATGTCCAAAGGCACATCCCACCACCATTCTGCACTTGCTCAGCCTATGATTGAACTGGTCCTTACTGCTGTCCAGGTTGCCTGTGTACGGCTTCATGAGCCATGGGAGCAAGGGGTAGGCTGGTTCTCCCAGGATCAATATTGGCATTTCAACACCATCAATGGTTATTTTGCGATCTGGAAAGAAAGTCCCTGATTGCAACTTTCTGAACAGACCTGTGTTCCTAAAGATGCACAGGTCATGCACCTTTCCTGACCCGCTCGGATGTCAGTAAAATGCCCCCTGTGATCCACCAGTGCTTGCAACACCACTGAAAAGTATCCCTTATGATTTATGTACTGTTTGGCAAGGAGGTCTGGTAACAAGATAAGGATGAGCATGCCATCTATTGCCCCACCAGAGTTAGGGAACCCCATTGTGGCAAAACCATCCACGATGTTCTGCACATTGCCCAGAGTCACTACCCTTCTTAGCAGAAGTCGATTAATGGCCCTGCACACTTGGATCACAACAGCTCCCATGGTGGATTTACCAACTCTGAATTGATTCCTCACTAGCAGTCTGGCTTTGCAAGCTTCCACGGAGCGATCACCACTCGCTTCTGCACTGTTTGAGCAGGTCTCATTTTAGCGTTGCTGTGCTTCAGGGCTGGGGAAAGCTCTGCACAAAGTTCCTTCTGCATTTGAAAGATCTGCAGCCACTGCTCATCATCCCATAGCTGCATAACAATGTGATCCCACCAGTCAGAGCTTGTTTCCTGGGACCAGAAACAGTGCTCCACCATTTTCAGCTGCTGCGTGATGGCCAGCAGCAACTGGGAATTGCTTTGTTCTATGGCTTGCAGCAGGGCTGCTTGACGGACATCACAATGTTCCACGCGGTGGCTCCTGTCACAGCTCTGGAAATACTGTGGGATAGGCAAGACTTGTTTGGAATGCTCACAGCAAAAGTGCACAGCTAAGTGAGGTCTGTGCTTTTCAGGCTATGGCGTTTGTACGGCTAAGCAGGCTTTCGAAAAAAGGTGTGAAAAAATATGGGTTGTTTGCCTTTGATAACAGGGGAGGGAGGGAGGAAAGTGCATTATGGGAGGTGGAAGCCATGTTCTCCCTTGTGACAATGTTTTGATCCCATGAGGCATTGCAAGCCCATCCCAAAATCCCCTGCAGCTAGTTGCACTGTGGGATATCTGCCCATGGTGCACTGCTCTGTGCATCGATGCAAGCACTGCTAGTGAGGACACACTCCACTGACACAATGAGCATGGTGTGCACGCACTCGACCGACTTCATTACTGTGGCGGCTGGATGTTGACTTAAATTAAGTTGATTTAACTTTGTTGTGTAGAAAAGAAACTTTTAATGAAAGGAGGAAAGTAACCCGGCATTAATTAGGGAAAACGCCGCAAGCAGGATTCATAAATATAAAACCGTGATCAAAACACCCATTCCAGAGTACGTTGGGCAGTGTCTTTTGCCTCAGGTTCTTGAGTCCAACAACTGAAAGTTCCTTTAACATGCCCCTCCCTTCTCCCTCCTCCACACCCCACTCACAGTGGTTGTCCTTGGTCAGTGAAGACCCAGAGTTCAGAGGTGCATCTGCGTGAGTTCACCTTCCACCCTGAAAGTGTGGGAGGGGAGAAGGCACCTTGCTTTCTCCACCATCCAAACTCTGGCATTGCCTCCCTGCCAGCCAGCCATTGCTCCACTCTGCTGGTCACCCTGCTGGCCACTCACTGCTCTGATGGCTGCCGCACCAGCTGCTCAGCGCTCCATTCTATCAGCTGCCCCACTGGCCACCCACCCCACTGGCTGTCACTGATGCACACCGTTACCTTCTGCTGCCACCTGCTTCTCTACTGTGACCTCTGCAGTTCAGTCTCTTGAGGTTCCACCCAGCTCTCATGATTTTCAGCACTCAGTAATTTTAGTGGGGGAAGTTCACTGCTGCAGCAGGCTGGGCAGAAACTCTGTCCCACAACAGGTGATTTCAGCTCTAGGAATCACTCAGCAAAACAAAAAGACTCCTAATGGAGCCTTAATTAGTTCTGTCTTTAAACAGTGGGGAGGGGCAGATTAAACCAGACCAGGACCCCTTAGGCATAGCCCACACCTCCCAGCAGTGACACCTGTCCCCACCCCCTCTTACCTTTCACAGAGGCCCCCTGTTTAGCGAGTTCAGTTTAGTTGAGGTTGGGTGACCCCCTCAATTAGGACAAGCTAAGTACAGTTCTGCTGCCCTTTACTCATACAATAAGGATAACAACATTTCATTATCCCTGTATTCAATATTAAAATGATTTGTAACCCAACACCAGCCGAAGTTGAACACTTTGACAACACAGTTCTGTCTGCTCATAACTAGGCAGAGTGGGTGTGTTCATGTAAATACAGTCTGGTCCCAAAGCCTTTTCCCTGCTCCAGCTGATCACTAGCAGTCAGGGGAGAGCTCATTCAGACCCTGCTTACACAGGCATAGCTAGTGAGAAGTGTGAAAAAAAACAGGCATGACTGATAACTCCCCCAGTGTAGATGCAGCTATGCTGACAAAAGAGTGCTTCTGTCAGCATAGCTAAAATTGTCTCTAGTTAAAAATTTAGATCCACCTAGTTACATTGCTCAGGGCTGTGAAAAATTCACCCCACATTGCATTGTAGCAATGCCGACCTAACCCTGGTGTAGATGTGGCTAGCTCAAAGGAAGAATTCTTCCATCAACCAAGCTACCATCGTCCAGGGAGGTGGATTACCTACATTGATGGAAAACCCCCTCTGTTGCTATAAAAAGTGTCTACACTACAGCATTACAGCGCCGTAGCTGCAGTGCTGCAGCTATGCCATGGTAGCACCGTTGCGTAGACATGGCCTGGCAGAAAAACTTCGAGCTTTGGTGGCACAGGGTCTGTAGCATAGGCCTTGTCTAAGGGTATGTCTACATGGCAGTTAAAAACCCGCGGCTGGCCCGTGCCAGCTGATTCGGGCTCACAGGGCTCGAGCTAAGGGACTTTTAATTGTAGTGTAGATGTTCTGGCTCGGGCTGGAGCCCAGGCTGTAGGACCCTGCGAGGTGGGAGGGCCCCAGAACGTGGGTGCCAAATGTCTACACAACAATTAAACAGCCCCTTAGCCCAAGCCCTGTGAGCCTAAATCAGCTGGCACAGGTCAGCTGCAGGTGTCTAATTGCAGTGTAGACATACCCTAAGACAGCGTTTCTCAAATGCGGCCACCAGGGGCTTTTCGTGTGGCCACAGCCTCCTGGGTGGTGATGGGGGGGTGGGCCAAAGCAGTGGCCCTTCCTCCAGGGCTGCCAGTAGGGGTTGGGCCCTGTCCCCCTCTGGAGCCACAAACGCTGGAGGAGCAGGCAGGCGGTGGGGCTCAGGCTTCAGACCTGGGGTTGCGGGCAGCAGGCTCCAGCCATGTGGCAGTGGGCTCCATCCTCTGGCCATGGGCTTTGAGCCCTGGCCCAGGCTTACCTCCCCCCCCACACCCGCTGCCTTCTCTGGTTCCAGCCGTGCAGCAGTGGGCTCTGACCCTTAGCTGCAGGGTTTTGGACTCCACCCATGGGACCATGCGATCCAGCCCCCAGCTGTGCATCAGTGACTGTCAACCCCAAGCTCATCACACACCCCACTTCGCCCCCGGCCTCCACTGTGTCCTCCAGCCCCAGTCTCTGGCTGTGGAGCTGCAGGGCTCCGGTCCCCGGACTCACCCCCTGTCCAATCACTCCTGGCCCCGAGCTGCCACCCTACCCACCTCCCCATCCAGGGCTTAATTTGTCCCCCAACTTGTCAGGGCTGAGTAAGTCTGTTGTGAAAAGTGATATTTGTATGTTTGTTAATATCACTTTTCACTGCATCCCTGCTAGCTAGCAAGTCTGCTGCTGTGAAAAGTGGTATTAACAAAATACAAATATCACTTTTCACAGAAACAGACTTACTAGCTAGCAAGTCTTTAAAAATAGCAACCAAAAAAGCAAAAGAAACAACAACAAAAAGGGACAAGAACATGCAAAGCACATTATTTGTTTCTATTCTGTTTAGGTCCAGTAAAGAACAGAGAAAACTGTACATTATTTTGATTATTGAGTCTGCGAAAAAACCCTACATAAATAAATGACAATGATTTGGATGTGGATATGTGCATATTTATTTGTTTTTCCTAAAATTAATTGAGTATTTTAGGAAAAACTGTCAGAGCGGCCACCAGCAAGAGTTGGTGGCCGCACTCTGAGGCCACCAAAAATTTCTCATGAGAACCCCTGCTAAGAGGCTCAGCTACCTCTAATTATATCTCCGAGCAGGCCGTGTCTCTCTGAGCTGACTTGGGCTATGTCTACACTAGAGAGCTTACATCGGTGCAGTTGCGCTGCTGTGAGATCTCTAGTGTGGCTGGTCTAAGCTGACAGGAGAGAGCTCTTTCATCAACATAATTAATTCAACCCCAAAGAGCGGTGGCAGCTCTGCCAGCGGGAGAAGCTCTTCTGCCGACATAGGTGCTTATGTCGGTGTAACTTATGTTGTTCAGCTGGGGGGGGTTATTCACATCCCTGAGCGACATACAGGGCCAATCAGAGGGGGGGCCAGGAGGGCCATTTGGCCTTGGCCTCAAGCTCAAAGGGGGCCTCAAATTTAGACACTTGTTCATTTTTTGGCATTTGATAAGTTTTTCAGCTTGTTTTTATGCGCATCCCTATCGGACCAAAGTGTGACACACTCTCTCAGCTTAGAGCTGCAGATTTAAGCAAATAAGAGATGTGATTTGGTAAAAGACATAATTTTTTGGTTAACTGATATAGATTTTGTCATATTAAAGAGTTAAAAATGTTCATAAATATTAATAAAAACATACCGGTTCTGATGGCACAAGATTAGACCATGTGTCATCATTTTTTATTTTTATTATGGCTAGGAGCCTCAAAAGCTGGAAGTGGCCCGGGCCTCTCTGGACCTCTGAGAGGGCCTGGCGACATAAGTGGTAGTCTAAACAGAGCCTAAGAAGGTGGGACCTCCTTCTAGGGACACTATTAGGACAGTGTGCTGCACAGCATTGGGGTCCTAGCCAGGGCACCAGAACTCTGTGTACCCTCTCACAACAACTGTAATGATGGCTTATTGGTGAATTTCTTTTGTTTTTGTTTCTAAAAAGCTTCTGAAAATCAAAGTATAAGAAATTACTAGAGATGGTTTTATTTCTGTAAAAGACCATAATTTTCCACAATGAATTATGTATTAAATAGAAAAAGAAGCGTGATGTCAAAACAATACATTTAAGTAGCTACAAATAAGACAATATATTATGCCAATCAAACTGAAAACCTTCCCTGAAGAGTTGGCATGAGAATTAACAAAAAATTACAAATGTAAAAGAGCAAACTCCTGAGGATGTTTAAAAAATCGGAGCAGATTGCAAAATCCTGTAGTCATGGGGAGGGAAACATCAGCTTTGGAAAACTCGGCTGTCTCTTCTGGGAACTGGAGCATCACCCAGAAGTTTTAGAGAGTGCAATCAGCTGTTGGTTAAATGGTTTGGGCTACATAACGGTGACATTTTAGATTTGCAGCTCTGGATAGTAAACTGTTGGATATGAGATTTTTCTATGCTGCTGAAGAAATTCTAGCTGTACCTAGAGTGGTGGTGGAAATACACAAGTCCTCATCTGTGGAGCCCAGTCCAACTCAGTAGTGTTGTGGAGTTACCATACTCATGGTTGTCTGGACACCACTGGGTCTTTGCAATTATGTTTCATAATCCCAACCTTGTAACAAATGATGATTTTGGTGAAAATTGGTGCCAGAAAGTGCATTACTCCCATTCACTATCCTCCAGTTTAAAAGGTTTTAATCATCCAATCAGAAAGCTCGAGCAAAACCCATGGGTATGGGAGCCCATGCCCCATGATCACCTCAATCTCTGTGTCTCTGCACCAAGTAAACAACCTTTTCTTACCACCTAGTTAACCATGCACCATACAGTGGAACTGAGGCACACACAATATTGATACAAAACATTAGGGAAAATTTCCCCACCGTCACAGTAACTACCTGGGGAGAAGTTTTCTCTTTAATCTAGTAGACAAAGACAGAACAAAATCCAAGGCTGGAACTGAAGATCATCAAATTCTGAGTAGAAATAAGTGCAATGTAAACAGTAAGGGCTTATTAACCAATGGAACAACTTACCCAGGGGGATGTGGTGTATTCTCCATCAACTGGGATCTTTACATTCTGATGTAAATCTGTAGCTCTAGCTCATCCAGAAGTGATGGACTTGATGCAGGAATCACTTGATGAGATTCTCTGGTTTATGTTATGCAGAAGCTGATGACCACAATGGTCCCTTTTGGTCTTCAAATCTATGAAGATGAATTGACTAATCTTGCCAGCTATGCCGAGCATCGCACCTTCATCACAGGCATGAACTCTGCTGACTTCGGTAGCACACTTTTAATAGGGAAATAGGCACTGAACAGCCACTGAATTTCAGTAGGATTTGGGAATGTACCTCCCTTCAGTCCTTTAGGAGATCCCAGCCCCAGCCTTCAGGGGGAGCTCTCAGACGTCCAGCAGGGCCTGGCAGAACATTCAAGCATTCTGGAGTCGGCAATGAACCAACAAGAGCTAAAGGCTGAGCTGCTTCTCAGCAGAGACGTTTCTAAAACGTGGCTTTAGTAGACCATTCTCCTCTTCTCTTCTCAGTCCCATATCTTAGCTCCCCCTTCATCTCAAGTGCTGCCAGAATTCTGCTCTGGCCACAGCTAACATGAAATTAAAGTGCAAAGACTTATTTTGAGGAATGTAGGGTGTGAAATCAGGTTTATAATGGAAAACTATAATGGAAAACACCCTTTACTATGGAGTCTGTAGCATGGCTTAGGAAGCTGCTAATCCCCAATCTACCAGAGAGATAAAGGGCTTGAGGAGGTTGGGTCTGCTCCCCTTAGAGATGGGTTTATCAGACATATGCTCTCATTTGTGGTGTTACCGGAATAATTTGCTTGCCCTGTAATTAGTGACTGGTTCTTGTGCTTACCCTACATATTGTGTATTAGAAACATCCCCCTCCCTTCCTCCTACCCTTCCCTGAGTCCCTATGCCAGTAGCCAGGGCCACTGGGAGTTGTCTTTGAAAGTATGCCATGTGCCAATGCTGGCAGCAAGGAGCATTCCTACAGACTGCCATGTGGGAGAGCTAGGGAGCAGCAGGGACCATCCCTGCCAGGCCTCCATCAACTGGAGCTGTGGAGAGGTAGCTGCTTTTGGGACACAATCCCTTATCCAGTGATCTCTCTCTATTACCCCTCCTCCCCCCACCTCCGGGATGTAACTGCTCTGGCTGTATTTATGACACAAGAGAAAGCAGCAGTTAACACTGCAAAACCCTCCACTATCCCCAGGTAGTTGTCTCCTGCTCCACAGAATGCTAGGATCCCTACCTCAGAGCTCCAGGAAAAGCGGGGGCAGCTGCAGCATCCTCTCATGTCTTGGCATTACATGATGTTTTGTTTGTTCTCATGCGTCTGATGAGGTAAAGGCAAGAGCTTGACTCCTGAGAAAGCAAGTGTAGTGCCCCCTCTCCACCCGGTTACCTTCTTTAATGCCAATCTGCTTACAGGTTTTGATGGACAGGTCTGGGTTCTTCTGGATCCTGCCAGTCACTCAGCAGGGTGTATCTTCTTTATTTTTTCCTATGAATTTATTTGGTGGTGCCTCAACCCCCCTCGGTCCTTTCTGGCAGGGTCACCAGGGAAGCTTGGGAGGAAAATTCTAACCACAGGGCAACCCCCACTTACTTGCCAGAGAGTTGGAGACTTCCAAGAAATAACACAAACACATACAATATATTCAACACAATAATTATATTAAACAGGAGACAAATATAACATAACAGGGTAAAACACTATTGTTAGGTTCACCGGTGCCCACACTGATAATACCTGTGACTTTCCCCAGTCACGTGACTTGATGTAGCAAATGTAAGATTAGTGTCCCGTTGGTACGCGTACTTTGCTGGGACCCTTGATGACCTATGACCACGAGATCTTCTCTGCAGTGGTTTAGCAGTGTGGCTGACGGATTCAGTACAGCCCAAAGGACTCACAAGTGGGAGAAGGTGGTAAATCCCTCCACAGGTTTAATATGTAGCAGGTTATAAAATCCCCAAACCCTCACTCCCTGGCTTGAGGACACAGTTCAGGGAGTAGGGGGTCCCCAAAACAAATTCCCTAACTGACTAACTAAAAGATGGTGCACTCACAAACTCCATGAATAATCCTCAGGTTCAGAGATGACTCTGGACTCCTCAGTCACTGCAGAGGGGCTGATCTCTGCTGGCAGGGATCCTCTTGTGACGTTATTGACATAAACTGGGACCATATAGATCATTGTTGCAACCAAGGTCCTGTAGTGGCACCCAAATCTTGTATAAAGGGGGTCAAATGGGGTGTCTAAGACAAGGTTATGGTTTACTGGTTATGATTATGCTGTCTATATGTGTGTATCAGTTTTGTAGTTGAAGTTATGAATATTGGCTCTATACTGTCTGTATGGCAAACTTATGCTGTGCTTCTGGGTGACATCCCAGACAAGCTGGGATTAGCTCTGCCTAGCCTGCTTGATGGCCCATTAAGGACCATCAGCTATACAATGGACCCATTGAGAGAAGGCCAATATGCCTTCAGACTCAGCAAAGTATGCAGGGACTGGCCCATGTGACTCCAGGCTCCATTTTGCTGTAATTTTCCACAGTGAGAACAAAGAGGTGTTCTTACACCTGGAAAAGACTATATAAGGCTGATGCCTCATCTCCATTGGGTCTTCAATCCTGCTTCATACCTCTGGAGGAACTTTGCTACAAGCTGAAGCTTTGAACAAAGGACTGAGGACCCATCCCAGCGGGGGATGTATTCCAGAGACTTGATTTGAACCTGCAGTTTATTCTATCGCTGCTGCAAGCCTGAACCAAGAACTTTGCCATTACTGTATGTAATTGATTCCATTTAACCAATTCTAACTCTCATCTCTATCTTTTTCCTTTTATGAATAAACCTTTAGATTTTAGATTCTAAAGGATTGGCAACAGCGTGATTTGTGGGTAAGATCTGATTTGTATATTGACCTGGGTCTGGGGCTTGGTCCTTTGGGATCAGGAGAACCTTTTTCTTTTACTGGGGTATTGGTTTTCATAACCATTTGTCCCCATAACAAGTGGCACTGGTGGTAATACTGGGAAACTGGAGTGTCTAAGGAGATTGCTTGTGAGACTTGCGGTTAGCCAGTGGGGTGAGACCGAAGTCCTCCTAGTCTGGCTGGTTTGGTTTGCCTTAGAGGTGGAAAAAAACCCAGCCTTGGGCTGTAACTGCCCTATTTGAGCAATTTGTCCTGAGTTGGCACTCTCAGTTGGGTTCCGCCAGAACAGCATCGTCACACCTCTTCAGGCAGGAATCAGGCTGCTTCCGTCCCAGGATTTCCCCTCACCACAAAGGGGTGCAGGGCTCAAGGTGCAAATTACCAGGGGCGGCTCTAGGCACCAGCAAAGCAAGCACGTGCTTGGGGCAGCCCATTTGCAGGGGCAGCAGGATCCAGCATGGGAGCTGAGAACCAACAGGGGGCCCTGGGAGCTGTAGTTCCTTGGTTAGCTCCCTGCCTATAGAGCCAGCCCTGGAGCAGGGAAAGAACTACATTTCCCAGCATTCCCTTGGCCACTACCAACAGGAAAGAGGGGGAGGGAGTGAGGTAGCTGAGACCTCATGCTGCAGCCTGCTGTGAATGGAGAGCTGCGCTGTGAGTAGGGATACCATATGTTAACATTCAAAAAATAGGACACTCCACAGGGAGGGAGGGTAGCCCCACCCTGCCACCATCCACTCCCTCCAACTGCCCCCCACAGAAACCCCAACCCATCCAACCCGCCCTGCTCCCTGTCCCCTGATCACCCCTGCCCCTAACGGCCCCCCAGGACCCAACACCCTATCTAAGCCTCCCTTCTCCTTGTCCCCAACTGCCCCCTCCTGAGACCCCCCCCCAACTTCTGCCCTAGGACCCCACCCCCTACCTGTCCCCTGACAAACCCCCGGGACTCCCATGCCTAGCCAACCACTGCCTGTCCCCTGACTGCCCCCCCAACCCCTGACCCATCTAAGCCCCCCTTCTCCCTGCCCCTGCCTGCCCGACTGCCCCCCCGAACCTCCGTCCCATCCAACCCCCCAGCCCCCTTACCGTGCCACTCAGACCAGCGTGTCTGGCTCCACGCAGTGCCAGACACACTGCTGCATACATGCTGCCGTGCTCCCCCGCAGAGCCACAGTCCCCCCCCCAGCACCTGCCTTCCAGATTTGAACACCTCAAAATTCAGGAGTGCTCAAGCTCAGTTTGGGCAGTTGTTACTTCATTTCTCCCAAATCAAATATACTGATCCACTGTAACTTGCTGTAGAAAAAGTAGGATAAAATTGAGCAAGAAATGCTTCCCAGTGGTTATTAGGACTGGAATTGCTATTTTCAACAGCCATTGCCTTTTTTGTTTGTTTGTTTGTTTAAAAGGAAGACAGTGATATTGCATTGGCAAATTCCCCATAGAAAGAAAGAGTGGAATAAAAGAATAATAAAGGCACCTCAACTTTTCCTCATTTATGTAGGACAGTCTTATAATATGCATCCAGATATCCTCCAATCACACAAGCTGAAAATTGTTCCACTTTACTGCAGTTCTGTAACCATGCGGGAACCAATCCTGTCTGTGTTCTGTGCACATCTAAAATTCCTGCTAAATGACTTGCCGTGGGAGCGAGTTACCAGTGACCCAGGGCTGCTGCGGAAAGAGGGTGCAGGTGGGGGTGGGAGCGAGCCCAGGGTTGGGGCGGCAGGAAGTGTGTGTGGGGGGCAATGGTGGGGGGGAATGAGGGAGCCCAGAGCTGGGGCGGCAGGGGGTGTGTGTGTGTGTGGGGGGGGGAGAGCCCAGGGCGGGGGCAGCAGGGGTGTGCAACGAGGAGCCCAGGGCTGGGACGGGGGGGCAGCCAAAATTTTTTTTGCTTGAGGCGGCAAAAAACCTAGAGCCGGCCCTGCAAATTACACAACTGTACTAAAATCCAAACTGTAGTCTCCTAGCCCAGCATCCAGACACACACACAGCAGGCAGCAGCCCTGAACTAGCAGGCAGAGCAGAGCTGACCATGTGGTGACTGGTCTCACCTACTGAGCTGGGGGGCTAACTCAGCCTGGCTGGGGAAGTTTCCCAGCAAAACTCTACAAACTGGGAATCATCAGTGGAGAAGGAAAAGCCCAGCTGAGGGATCTGCTGTCAGGTCCCTAGAGGCCAGTTCTCAGGGGGAACCCTACATGCAGGCCTGGGACTTACTAGCTCCCCACACAACCAGTCCTTCCCTTGCCCTGGCTGGCTCCAGATTGACTCAAAAATGGCTTCTCCCCTTTCCTGAACTCCCTGGGAGCGGCATCTCACTCCCTATTGGTTGCCGGGCAGACTGAGTTTGCCTTGGCTTCCCCTCCCTACCAGGGACAGTGTGCCTCTCCCTGAACTGCCCAGACAGAGCCCCAGGAATCTTGGTAATCTCCTTGGGGGTTACACAAGCGTCAAAGAGAGAGAGTCAGGGCAAACAGACTTCCCAGGGGAGATGCTCAGTACCCAGAAAGAACTGCATCACAGCTGACAATGGGCATTGCCTTTGAAAGCTCTCTGGCTCCACATTCACTCACACAGAATGTGCAAGCCCTGCTGTAATTGTGCTGTGTGGTTATATACTGACTATTGATTGGTTGGTTAATTGTTTAGCTGGGTAGCTAATTGAACAATTCCACAGTCCATCAGAGGAGGAGAAAGAGTCCGCTTGGGTTCCAGCTGGAGATTTCTGCAAGCGAGAGGAGGGAAGATATGCTTGCAGTGCCGTTGAGTCAGCAGGCTGTACAGAGTTGATGAACAAAAGCTCTAGCTGAGACTTAGGGGAATTCAACTTAAGTTTTTGGAACTCAGATTTACTTTTCTCTGTGTTTCTGTGGGACTGACCTGTTTAGACTTAATTTGTTTCTTTGATTTATGTATATGGATTAAAAAGTAGCCCAGTATGTGTAGTAGGAAGAGAGCCTGAGACATAAGCCCTTGTATCAGAGGCCTGGTATGACACAGGATCTGCTCACAGAGTATGGCAAGAACAGGGCTGATATCACAGAAATACACATTCCTAAGAAGTGCTAGTCACAGAGTACTCACGCAAACACATCCTGATATCAAGTGGTACCAGAACACCCCAATATCAAGGATGGTACAAAAACATTCCCCAAGGATAACAGGAACACACTGACCCCTCCTAAAAGATAAGGTCAGGATGACAGTTTGTAATAGAGATGTTTTGATTGAACCAACATGTACAAGGTGATAACTAGCCACGTCAGGGGGAAGTGACTAACGACGTCAGAGCCAGGACATAACTTGTTTGTATCAGGGTATAAAGATGTATCTCACAGGGAGTATCTTTGTCCAGCTGAGGTGGGAATGGAAAGTCCTGCCATTCACTCAGCTGCATCCATTGTCAGAGGCATACATGTCTTAGTATCCTCAGAGAGTCTGCCAGGTGCTATTACCGTGCTTTGTCGATAGTAAACCTGGCCTGGTGCTTTCGTACCTTAACGGATCTTGTGGTCTTTGGGTGGTTTGCTCGAGGTCTGCTGTGCTGTCTGTCTGCGCAGAGCTGGGGCAACATACAGGGAGAATACACACATGCAGCCGAACATCTAACCACAGTATGTAGTAGAATTTAACCTATTATTATTATTTCCTTATCATTGTACAATTTTTAGGAAGTTGGTACTTCAGAATTAAATTAATTCCTTTTGTTTTTTTATGGATTTGACAGGGGAGGCAGATGCTGTGCAATCCTTGGTGAAAATCTTCAGTGACTGAATTCTGGGTCTCCTTGTGGCTTTGTATAGAAGGAGTGTTTAAGCATTAGGAGAGGGGTGGTGAAGTGAATTTTAGCCCACCCACTGGTTACATTTGCACCTTCTCCCAATCTGCTGGTGTCATTAGCACACCCTTTACATCCTTGCTTGAGATGGTTAAGGAAGGAGTTACATGAACCTGGCAAATAATGCCAGTCTCTGCAGTTCCCACTAGACACCTGCTCAATAGCTGGCCATTGTGGCTACAAGTGAGATTCCCTGTCAGAGCAGATGACTGCTAAGAGTTAGTCCCCATTACTAGAGCCTGGAGTGCTGCCACCTAGCAGGATTCCTGGACCAGACAGTGAAGGGAAGCAGGGTTTGGAAAGGGGTGAGAGATTATTGCCAAGGACTCGGCCACACAGTTTGGACTGCAGGGGTGTGAATTGCAGCACACATTAGCATGCTGGGCTGTATCTGCCCTGTGCAGATGTTGCTGGTACCTAAAAGGTACCTAGTTTGCATTCACATTGTTCTCTTGAAAGAGGGACTACATTAACGAGAACTAGGTGTATTCCGAGTTCATGCCAGCAGCATTTACATGGGGGAGCTAGAGCACAAGTTTGGTGTGCTCTGCAATTCGTGCTGACGCAGCCCACACTGCAGTGCAGTGTATGCAGTGCCTTAGATTGTGAGCTCATTGGGACAGGGACTATCCTTTTGTCCTGTGTTTGAACAGCGCCTAGCACCAGGGGTCTTGGTCCAGGCTGGGCCTCCTAGGTTCTACTCTAGTAATAATCATTTGGGAGTTTTCAGTTCAGTTCTGAAGGATTATAGTGACACCCACCACATTTGAGGCTGGATTATAGACTAAACAATTGTCTCTGAAAAAGATCAGAGGGGAAAGAGCATGTACCCATGTTTGTGCTAAAGTCAAGGAGTGTAAGTGTGAGGCTGAAACCCCCATTCTGTTACACATGTTCTGTCTAGGCAGCATGAAGAAGTCAATCTCTGTGGCAGTCTATAGAGGAAGGCTGCCCAGGGAGCTTTTGGGTATGTAAGATTTAAAGGGCTGCTTAAAGTGCTTGGTTGGCAGGTGTATTAACTAAAACTCTGTACATGGTCCAGTTGTGTGGGTCTATCTCTGAGAAGATGAGTGGGAGCTGTTAACAAAGCCTAAATTCAGGGTTTAAATACAGTCACCCTGGGTTTGACTGTGAGGCCATGTCTAAAGTACAAACTTTGGCTGACACAAATTACATCCGTGTACAGCTGCCAAGGTTTGTGTATCACTCAGGTGTCAGTGTTGCACATGCTCACCATGGGTGCTTGTGTCAGTGCAGACCCTCAGGAAGTACTACCACAATGGGGGACATGACAATTTTCTCAGGCAGTTTGCTAAGGGACCTAGTAAAGAACAGTTCAAGGTTGATGGCATCCACAGAGCAGCTGTAGATGTTGGAGCGCTGGTTCTGAGCCCGAGAAATGAGCACTGACTCCTGGCATCTCATTCTAATGCAAGTTTAGGGTGATGTGCAATGGTTGCAGAACTTTGGGAAGCAAAAGGCCACATTCCTGGAGCTGTGTGCCGAGCTCATCTCAGCCCTCCAGCAAGACACCAGAATGAGAGCTGCATTGACAGTGGAGTAGGGAGTGGCGATCACACACCGGAAACTGCTCCTACTGTAGATGTTCCAACTACTGGTCAGTGGGAAATCAATTTGGAGTTGGAACATCTACAGTAGGAGCAGTTGTCATGCAAATTTGTAGGGACATTAATCATCTGCTGTGACTCTCAACCATGTGTAGGACATGGAGGATGGATTTTCAGCAATGGGGTTTCCAAACTGGTGGGGCAATAGACAGCACATGTTTCCTATTTTGACCCTAGCTCATTTTGCCATAGAGCACCTCAACAGAAAGGGCTATATTTCTATGGTTATGCAAGCACCGATGGACCACCAGGAATGCTTCACTGACATCAATGTGTGATGGTCAGGGAAGGTGCGTGATGCTTGCATCTTTAAGAACACAGGACTCTTCAGAAAACTATGAGTAGGGACATTCTTTCCCAAGCAGCTGATTACCATTGGTGATACTGAAATGCCAATAGTGATTTTTGGGGAATCTATCCTACCCCTTGCTCCTATGGCTCATGAAGCCGTGCAATGGCCATCTCAACAGCAACAAGGAAAGATTCAGCTACTCAGTCAGCAGGTGCAGAATGACAGGTGAAGGTGCTTTTGGTAGATTGAAATTTGCTGGTGGATCACTAGATTGGATCGCAATGAGAAAAATATCCCAATGGTTATTGCTGCCTGTTGTGTCCTGCATAACATCTGCGAGGCAAAGGGGGAAAAGCTGCCACCAGGTGGAGGGCTGAGGTGGAGTGGCTGCTGGCTGACTTTGAACAGCCAGACACAAGGGCCATTACAAGAACCAATGTGGAGTTATGCTGCTGAGGGAGACTTGGAAAGAGCATTTTAACAGCCAGACACAGTAGTTCTGAGCTGGACTGTTCTCTGGGCCTGGAGCTAGTGCAATGGTTTTCAACCTGTGGTCCGCAGACCCCTGGAGATCCGCAAAGTATGTCTAAGGGGTCAGTGAAAGGTTGTCGGTACCACAGAACAGTGGTTTTCAAACTGTAAGCAATTGTCTCGGAAAAAGATCAGAGGGGAAAGAGTGTGTATCTATGTTTGATCCTGAGGGTCTGCAGACTATGTCTAAGATTTCCAAAGGAGTCCGCATCTCCATTTGAAATTTTTTTAGGGGTCTGCAAATGAAAAAAGGTTGAAAATCACTGGTGGTGTGCTTGCTGTACATGTATAAATATGGCTGAGTGTTCTCCTGAAGCTATGAATTAGTGATGCTTGCTGTACATTTACAAGTACTCTTTTCTTTGAGTACCACTATGCATTTTGCAATATGTGTTGTGAACTAATATGGATAATTTTATTCTCCAAAAATAGAAGTCTACTGAGTGCCAAAAACAGTGCAGAAAAACAATTTGCAAAACAATGCAGGCATTGTAATACAAATTCTTAACATAAATTAACTGAGTGGAACTTTAAAATTGGAAAGGCTGCAAACATTTCTGTCCACTTCAGTGCACAAATGTCCCGTGTTGTGGCTACACATACACTGACCTGGAAGCACCGCAGTTGGTGTATGTGAAGCTATGGTTTTCCTCGCTGTCCCTGGTGTGGAGAAGTAAGGGTAAAGACGTGGCCTGTGATGCCATGTGGTATGTTGTGGGGGTGCAGGGAGAAGTGACCACGTTGTTCCCCAGGAACTGCAAAGGGTGGAGAGTCTGGGATTCGGGGGCCTAGTGTAGATGACCTTTAGACTCCGAGGTCACTTAGGTGCTTTTGAAAAGGTAACCCACAAGTTCTCTTCCTTAAGGTGAGATTAGGTGATAAGGTGTTCTGTCTTTGAAGAGCTGTGTCATTGTTAGTTCAGTGAGGTATTTACTTTGGGGGAGCTATCACAAATCGCAAGGGAGTTTCCTCTCTCTTGGGCTATGGCTATTCTGTTCCACAGGGCAGACTACGAGGGTGGGGTGTGAATTGCCATGCACACCAAAGTACTGTGCTCTAACTGCCCCATGTAGACACTGCTGGCATGAACTAAAAGGTACCTAGTTTGTGTTAATGTAGTCCTCTTCAAACAGGAAGATGTTAATGTGAATTAGGTACCTTTTAGTTCAAGACAGCCGTGTCCACATGGGGCAGTTACAGAGCAGAACTTTGGTTTGCACTGCTGTCACGGAGTCCCTGGGTGATGCTCTGGAACTGCTCCCCACAAAGCCAGTCAGGACTTTGGGGTGCCTCCTCTCCCTTGGAGCAAACTGTCTTCAGGGCAAGAAGCTCACACGGCTTCACCTCCTGGGTCTGACCTTGGAGCATTCAGCATATGCCCCTCCATGTGCTTCCCACAGTAAGATGTGACTCTCAGCCAGCCAGTAAAACAGAGGTTTATTAGATGACAGGAACATGGTCTAAAACAGAGCTTGTAGGTACAGAGAACGGGATCCCTCAGCCGGGTCCATTTTGGGGGGGCAGTGAGCCAGACACCCACGTCTGCCCTCACTCCTAGTTCCCAGCCAGCTCCAAACTGAAATCCCCTCCAGTCCCTCCTTCTCTGCTGAGTTCCTTTCCTGGGCCAGGAGGTCAACTGACCTCTTTGTTCTCCCACACCTTTAGCATCCCCTTGCAGGGGGAGAAGGGCGTGGCCATTAGTTGCTAGGCAACAGAGTGTCGGTCAGAAACTGAGGCACCCACACAGTATTCAGAGAAAACATTAAGAACAGTCCCACTTTGTCACAGCTGCTATTTGCAGTCCTGTCATCTCATCTGCAGAGCCATGTGGACAAGCTCTTAGTGTAACTAGAGACAATTGCTGTGGTAGAGTTGTCCCTGGGATTTTAGATGAGATCCCTGAAAGAGAGGGTTGGTGTGTGCTGTTTGACTGCCCAGTCCAGGTGCCAGAATCAACCATACTGTTGCCTGGGCAGGTCCTCTTGACATCCTGGAGGAAGCCACCAGATAACAAGGGGTTTAGGGGTGGCCCAGAGATAAGCACAAAGAGGGCAGGAAATGGGTGAGGGGAGCAGGGCACCCCTGAATGGGGGCAAGGGGAATCTGTTTGGTGCATTGAACGGGTACAGGGTATGGGATGACAGACACCAAGCACTGGCCAGGGAAAGGGCCATTTGCCCTCTTGCTCTGGGCATGAGAGATGATGTCCATAGCAGCAAACAACTCAGCAGATCCACTGCTATGAGATCCCTTCCCTCTGCCCCTCCTGCTGATGACACCGGGCATGGTGTTCAAATGGGGCCTCTGCGTCCGAACCAGAGGGCAGCAGGAGCACAAGGAGGTTTCTGACCCATCTTTAGGGGAGTAACAGGGGTTACTGGCCTCTCTGTGGGGAATGAGGAACAGAAGAGAGATCCCTTTGTACCTCTGACTCATGTGGAGTGAAGGTGGATGAGGGAGGAGTGCTTGGCGGCATCTAGAGGATGGGAGGGGGCTCGAGGGAGGGAGCGCAGGGGGAAGGGAGCATCCTTGCAGATACTATAATCTAGGTGCAGCTCCAGCCATGCACTGAAAGGGATGGAGGCAGCACCACATAGCCACCAGTAAACCCAAACTAGCCCAGGACTTTTGCAGACATCATGGGGGAAGAAAACAGTGCAGTGAAAGTGGGTTCATTAATAAATGAGGAGAGACAGAGACAGACTCTTGAATGGCTGAGGCCCACAGGGTCTTGTAAGATCTTCCTATAATACGCATAACTAAACAAAAGTTTGGACACCAGGCCTGATTTCATGTCCATTGAAGTCAATGGGAAAATTTTCTTTACCACAAGAGCATTGGATGGGCCCAATCCTGGGGTCGGCACTGTGCAGGTGAATCCCACTAGGGCCTGAAGAGGACCCAGGTGAGTGACGGAGGCCTTTTGATGTAATAAAGACCTTAGGGAAATAGCAATAGATAAAAACCAGGGAATAGCTGGAAACCTGGAACATATCAAAATCAGCTGCTCAGTAGTCTGCATCCTTGGTTACTTGAGGAATTAGTTAAGGATCTTGCTGTAAAGCTGATGAGTCATGGAAAACTGGAGAGCTATGTAGTACCAATCTTCAGAACAGGGAAGAAGAAGGCCCTGGTAATTATCATCCCCAAAATCTCACTTCCATCCCTAAAAATTGATAGAATAAATATTAAAAGAAAGATTAGTTAATGTCAGATATCTAAAGGGCAACAGAACTATAAGCAGCAAAAATCTTTTAAAGTTAATCTTGTCATATTTATATATTTTAAAGTCAAAGGTCCATTATTAGTTTCTAGACTGACTGCCTGCATAACACATACAAGGGAATTTCCCCTCACTAATTCCTGAATCAAGCCCATATCTTGTGGTTGAGCTAGAGCATATTTTTTAGAAATGAATCCAGTATTCTTTAAAGACTCCAAGTGATGAGGAATCCACCATCTCCCTAGCTAAGTGGTAATTCCCCTCACTATTAAAAATCTGCACATTTTTCTAGTCTGAATTTATCTAGCTTCAGCTTCCAGCCAGTGGATCTTATCCTGCCTTTGTCTGCTAAACTGAAGAGCCCTCTGCTATCAGAAATCTCCCCCCTATGTAGATACTTATAGGCTTCCAATTTCTATTACCAGTGCAGGGCTGTTTGCTTCTTAACCTTCCCTTTCTTCTTCTTCCTTTCCCCTTATCCCATCAACTGTGTCTGGGTTGTTGTGCAAGCATCCACCATCTTTGCCTCTCCAAGGAAGCACTAAGGTCCACCTGCTTACTATTTTCTTTGATGCAAACCATCCATTGCTTCCTCTGCTTTCCTTGGGGTGTCTTTCCTGCCTTGCCCTCCTGCCATGCTATCGTCAGCAGGTCCCTTTTATTCAAAATAACAATAAACATAAATATATAACAAATGGAAGAATGGAGAAGTTGATAGTAATGAATATAAATCAGAAGTTAGTAACTGTAGAAAACTGATAAAGGAAGGAAAGGGTCACAAGAAGAACTCTATGGGCAGCAGAATAAAGGACAATAAGAAGGAATTAAAAAAATATTAGGAACAGAAAGGATCCTGGCAATGGTATTGGTCCATTAGTAGATGGAAATAGTAGAGTTATCAATAATTCAGAAAAGGCAGATGTGTTCAATAAATATTTCTGTTCTATATTTGGGGAAAAATCAGATGATATAGTCACATCATATGGTGATAACACTCTTTCCATTCCACTAGTCGCTCTGAAGGTTGTTGAACAGAAGCTACTGAAGTTAGACATTATTAAATCAGTTGGCCCAGATAACTTGTATAAAAGAGTTTTAAAAGAGCCAGCTGAGGAGCTTGCTGGACCATTAATGTTAATTTTCAATAAATCTTGGAGCACTGGCTGGAAGACTGGAAGAAAGCTAATGAACCAATTTTTAAAAAGGTAAATGGGATGACCTGGGTAATTATAGGCCTGTCAGTCTGACATTGATGCTGGGCAAGATAATGGACCAGCTGATATGGGAGTCAATTAATAAAGATTTTAAATGTAATTAATGCAAGTCAGCTTGGATTTATGGAAAACAGATCATGTCAAACTAAATATCTTTTTTGGGGGAGATTACAAGTTTGGTTGATAAAGGTAATAGCGTTGATGTAATAGACTTCTGTAAGGCATTTGACTTAGTACAGTACAGCATTTTGATTAAAAAACTAGAACAATATACAATTAACATGTCACACACTAAGTAGATTAAAAACTGGCTAATGGATAGGTCTCAAAATGTGACTGTAAACAGGGAGTCATCACTGAGCGGGTTTGTTTCCAGTGGAGTCCTGCAGGGATTGGATCTTGGCCCTACACTATTGAACTACTTTACTAATGATCTGCATTGAATTGCCTGCCAGGTGTGAAGATCCTACAAAAAACCCCAGGTCTTTTCACAGTGCTTCATTTTTCCAAACCTTTATTCGATGGACACTCGAGCAGTGTCAACAAGCGAGCAAAAGTCTTCCCATCACCTCAGCTTTGCCCTCGTAACCAAACTGTGTCTTCTTCTAATGAATACGAGTTTCCTTGATGTCAGGCTCAACTCCTAAGTTTTCTGCCATTTTTTTGGGATCTTCAAATCCGTTGTGTCTGTGGGCCACAATGAAATCTAGGCAGCTTCTCAAAGTAGTAGCAGCTGCAATGTCCATTGACTGAGTTTGTAATGGCTTGCTTACAATGGTTACTTAGAACAGGATATCATGCCAAACCACAACTGAGACCATAAATTTGAAGTCAGTAAGCTGGTTTGCCAGGCTTTTCACCTTGTGTTGGATTCCAGCCTTGGCTTTATTCGACTGCATCAGTTCCATCAGGGCATCGTAAACCTCAGTCACTTGGTACCTCACGGTCCTTATGCTGTCAATGCGGATCTCCCAGCAAGTGCCGCTTAGTGGCTTCACAGTCAGATTTGTTTTGTCTGTGAGGATCTTCCACCTGATAGTTGATGCTGAAAACAGGACGTATAACCTTTGCAGTACTCTGAAGAGAGATAGTGAATCTAAAGAAAATGCTGCTGCATCTGACACAACCAGGTTGAGGAATGGCAGCCACAAGGCACGATTCAGTGCAAGGATCCTTGCCTGGCTGCCACTGTTTCTTCCCTTCATGTTCGTGCCATTGTCGTAGCCTTGGCCACAGCAGTCCTGAAGCTTTATTTTATTCTCATCCAAAACGTTCATAAACAGTTCTGTTAGGCCTTTTCCAGTAGAGGCATCCACAGACCGATAACAGATAAAGTGTTCCTTTACTTGGATAGAGCCATGCTTGTAGTCAAGAAATCTTACTGTAAATGACATCTTTTCACTGTGACTAATGTCGGGAGTGCAGTCCATTAATATGGCGTAGTACTTGGCTTTGCCAAGCTGCATCAAATTGTTATCAAGCACCTTCCTTATCATAAGGTCAATCAATTTGTTTTCAATTGTTTTGCTGCATAGCTTCTTTACGAACAGCTCGACATAGGTGCTCATGCATGACATCATCGTATTTCCCAATGAGCTCTACCAAACCAAAGAAATTACAGTACCACTACATTCAGTGAACAACTTATCTGACAAGATCCGGAAAGCCAAATTATTCTTTGCAAGGAAGCGGGTAATTGAGATTAGACGCTCGAGCATGTTCCGCCGGTGCTGGGTTTCTACATTCATAATCCACTGGTTTTCTGTATCTATACATTTACTCAACTTGAGCCTGGACTTGACCTCCATCCATTTGGAGTAGGACATGAAATGGTCAGGTGACTTTTCATGTTGCTTCAAAGCATCGGCTAAGTTATGCCAATAATTGTACCTGGGAAGTGCAAGCAATGATTTGGCATTCTTGTCAAATAGTTTGCAACAAAAACAGAACACTTTGTCAGTTGATTTTCAGTAAACTAGCTAATGTCAATTCAGTTTCTCACTATTCTCGAGCATTCTGTCGTACTGTGACTTTGAGAAGTGTCGCTTCTGTTCATTTAATGGAAATGTCATATCCTCAATTTTCCCCAGCCCATTCAAAATTGTACAATCAATATCAGCAGAGTTTAGGACCGCCAACCATAAAGCAGGACCTGATGTATCAATCTGTGGTGTGCAATTTTTCTCACTGCTGTTTCTGTCATCATGCGAGGCTGATTTTTCTTTATTGTTTCTCTCCTTTTCATGTATACCAGATTTTTCTTTGTCATTACTCTCCTTTTCATGTGATCCATTCTTCTTTATCATCACTCTCCTTTACGTCGCCAGGAAAACTGGACAATTTTTCATCGCTTTCCTCACATTTCCTTTCCTTGTCATCAGGTAAATCTGCTAATTCCTTAGTAATAGGATTTCCATTCTTTGTGCTTCACTCGTCAATTTCTTCTGTACTGGGACAATCGCTACTGCCTAATGCTCGGTCTGTTTTTCTGTTTCAGATGTTTTCCCATCAAATTTGCACCTTGCTGCAGACTAGATTGCAATTGAGCTTTTCGCTTCCTATACTGAGCTCCTGAAGGTTTATTTGGGGGCATTTTTTATTTTCTACAGGGGAAAACAGACAGTATTAGGGAGAGCAAAAGTGTGGGTTACACAGTCTTAGAAAGTCATGAAACATTACGTGTTAAGCATGGAAAAATAAATAACAGTATTTCTTTTATATTGTTGCATAGATAGGGGTTTAATAGATATTTCTGGTGTCTCATTAAATATGTCCATTATTGGTCACTACTTACACGCTTCAAGTCTTAAAACACAAATACATTTTCACAATTACACAATAAAACAAGGTTCACAATATTGCAGCTGGGTTCTCACTTCACTTCACTTCGTTCTTACATCTCACTGACTGACTGGTGATGCCCCACCCCTTATATACCCTTGAGGCCATGGCTGACAACATTTTAGGAGGTTCAAGGAAAATGTAGTTCCCAGAATGTCTGGAAGGTTCCATGAGATTCAACAAAGGTCCAGAACATTCTAGGAGGTTAGTGAAAAATGAATCCATGTATGGAATACCTGAAACATTTTACTTCAAACATTCTATTTTCCTTTTTGTCTCTAAAAACAAAAACAGCACCCCGAGCCCAGCACCCCCCAAACCCAGTACCCAAGGCAGTTGCCTGTGTTGCCTGCCCCTAAATCTGACCCTGTGGAGGAGTACATGGTTTGGACAGATACATCTTGTAGGTGAGGCTCTATTAATGGGGATTCTCTATATCTTAGTAAAGAGGAGAGGATAGAAGTTGATAAAGTACAGGTAGTAACTGAAGAGAAACAATCACATGAAAAAGAGTCCTGTTCAATCACATCACATAATGGCAGACAACTAAAAAGTAACAAATTTTATAAGTGCTTGTATATAAATGCAAGAAGTAACTGAGATGGGTGAACTTGAGTGCCAGATATTAACTGAGAATACTGATATAACAGGCATCACAGCAACTTTGTGGAATGCTGATAATCAATGGGACATGATAATACCAAGGTACAAAATATATAGGAATAACGGAGTAGGTTGTGCTGCTGGTGGTGGTGGTGGGGGGGGGGGGGTGGCACTGTATATGAAAGAAAGCATAGAGTCAAATATAGAACCTCAATGAATTCTTTGCATCTGTCTTCACTGCAGAGGATGTGAGGGAGATTCCCATGCCAGAGGCATTCTTTTTAGGTGACAAATCTGAGGAACGATCCCAGATTGAGGTATCAATAGCAGAGGTTTTGGAGAAAAATTGATAAGTTAAACAGTAATCAGTCACCAGAACCAGGTGGTATTCAGCTGAGAGTTCTGAAGGAACCCAAATAATGAAATGGTTTGTAACCTATTGCTTAAATCAGCTTCTGTACCAGATGACTGGAGGACAGCTGATGTGACATCAATTTTTTTAAAAGGTTCCAGACGCAATCCTGGCAATTACAGTAAGCCTAACTTCAGTACCGGGCAAATTGGTTGAAACTACAGTAAAGAACAGAACTACAGACACACAAATGAACACAATTTGTTGGGGAAGAGTCAACATGGCTTTTGTAAAGCAAAATCATGTCTCACTGATCTATTAGAATTCTTTGAGGGGGATAAACAAACATGTGGACAAGGGGGATCCAGTGGATATAGTGTATTTGGACTTTCAGCAAGCCGTTGACACAGTCCCTCACCAAAGGCTCTTAAGCAAAGTAAGCAGTCATGGGGTAAGAGGGAAGGTCCTCTTATGGATCAGTATCTGGTTAAAAGACAGGAAACAAAGGGTAGGAATAAATTATCTGTTTTCAGAATGGCGAGAGGTAAATAACTGGGTCCTCCAAGGGTCTGTACTGGGACCAGTGCTGTTCAACATAGGCATAAATGATCTGGAAAAAGGGGTAAACAGTGAGGTGGCAAAATTTGCAGACAATACAAAATTACTCAAGATAGTTAAGTCAAAAGCAGATGCTGAAGAATCACAAAGGGATCATTGTGACAGTATACACCCCTGTATTTACACCCTACACACTATTGTAATAATCTTTGTACAAAGTATGCCTTATAAGGTATCATTTGAAAACTCATAATTTGCTGGTCAGTATTGTCCTGGTAAAGTATGTGTAGCAACACTGAATGTAAAGTTATAAGATTCCCTCTATGATGTTATTAACGCATGTTCCAAACCCCACAGCCCTTCCCAAACTAAGGTTGGCAAGCAGGTCTGTCCTAAACAAAGGAGTGTGTGCTCTGCTCAATTTTTCTTTAGGCAGGAAGGGGACCGAAGGAAGCTCAAACAGGTGAGGAAAAGCCAGCAGGGAACATCCTGCCACATAGACACTTTGTCTCCTAGTGCCCAGCTGGAAATGTTTTCAAGAGAGGGACTGAAAATACAAAAAGGGGGGTGTAGAGGAGCGGACTCACCCAGCGGCACCTCCTGCTGGTCATCTCGGGAATTAGCTCTTCCAGCGTCCTGGAGTGCCCCCTGCAGGCTGGTGATCCACCTTGCCACTGCTTGGCCGCCGTGTCCCTCCCGGACCGGTGCCCTGTTGTCTGGGGTGCTGTCCCCTGGCAATACACCTCTCAGTTCTGGGTCTCCCCCTCCCAGGGGAACCCCCACCCACTATCCCCACTTCGCCTCAGTCTTGGCTACTGCCCAGTCTCCATCTAGCCCCATTCACTGGGGCAGACTGCAGTATCAGCCATTCATCACAGGCAAAGGGGTTCAGACCTGCTGCCTCTGCCTACCCATGGGCTGCCCCCTGCAACCCAGTACCTAATAGGCCTTACCAGGCCTGCAGCCTGGGGCTTTCCTAGGCCGGAGCTCCCCGGCTCCCTTGGCCTTTCCCCAGCCCTGCTCCACTCTAGGCACTTAGTTAAGCTCCCTGCAGCCAGGCCCTTCTCTCTCTGAACGCAGAGAGAAACTGTCTGCTTGAGCTCCTGGCTCAAGCCTTTATAGGGCCAGCTGGGCCCTGATTGGGGCGTGGCCCCAGCTGAGCCTGCTTCCTCCCAATCAGCCCAGGCATCTTGCCCTTCCACAGCCCTCCTCCAGGGCTGTTTTAAACCCCTCAGGGCAGGAGCGAGGTAACCACCCTGCTACAGGTGGATAAAGACTCCAAGGGATCCCTCTCTCTCCCCCTGCCCATCACATTCACTGCACGTGAAATGACAAAGAAAGCATTTGTTGGACTCTGGGGGAGGGGTCCTGACCTACAGGGTTTGGTCAGTAGGACGGCTGAAAGCATGTGGAGAGAAACTTTGCTGAATCTGACATAGTTAGATAAGATGTTTACTATTACCTCTATTTTTCTTGTAATTGTTTCTGACTTTTATACCTCATTATTTGTACCCACTTAAAACTCTTTGTAGTTAACACACTTTTTTATAGAATCATAGAATATTAGGGTTGGAAGAGACCTCAGGCCGTCATCTAGTCCAACCCCCAGCTCAAAGAAGGACCAACACCAACTAAATCATCCCAGCCAAGGCTTTGTCAAGCCGGGCCTTAAAAACCTCTAAGGATGGAGATTCCACCACCGCTCTAGGTAACCCATTCCAGCACTTCACCACCCTCCTAGTGAAATAGTGTTTCCTAATATCCAACCTAGATCTCCCCCACTGCGACTTGAGACCATTACTTCTTGTTCTGTCATCTACCACCACTGAGAACAGCCTAGCTCCATTGTCTTTGGAACCTCCCTTCAGGTAATTGAAGGCTACTATCAAATCCCCCCTCATTCTTCTCTTCTGCAGACTAAATAACCCCAGTTCCCTCAGCCTTCCCTCGTAAGTCATGTGCCCCTGCCCCCTAATCATTTTCGTTGCCCTCCGCTGGACTCTCTCCAATTTGTCCACGTCCCTTCTGTAGTGGGGGGACCAAAACTGGATGCAGTACTCCAGGTATGGCCTCACCAGTGTTGAATAAAGGGGAATAATCACTTCTCTCGATCTGCTGGCAACGCTCCTACTAATACAGCCCAATATGCCGTTGGCCTTCTTGGCAACGAGGGCACACTGCTGACTCATATCCAGCTTCTCATCCACTGTAATCCCCAGGTCCTTTTCTGCAGAACTGCTGCTTAGCCAGTCAGTCCCCAGCCTGTAGCGGTGCATGAGATCCTTCCTTCCTAAGTGCAGGACTCTGCACTTGTCCTTGTTGAACCTCATCAGATTTCTTTTGGCCCAATCTTCCAATTTGTCTAGGTCATTCTGGACCCTGTCCCTCCCCTCCAGCGTATTTACCTCTCCCCCCAGTTTAGTGTCATCTGCGAACTTGCTGAGGGTGAAATTCATCCCATCATCCAGATCATTGATAAAGATGTTGAACAAAACTGGCTCCAGGACTGACCCCTGGGGCACTCTGCTTGATACTGGCTGCCAACTAGACATTGAGCCCGACAATCTAGCCAGCTTTCTATCCACCTTATAGTCCATTCATCCAATCCATACTTTTTAACGTGGTTTTATCTAATCCAGAGTGTTAAAATTGAAGTCTCTGGGTAACTCCATTTGGGGGGTGACAAGTTGTGTGCATATTATTCCCTTAAAGGAATAACGGACTTAATATAAGTTGTATTGTCCAGGAGAGAGCTGGGCAACATAGGACATATGTTTCTGGGGGGAAATCTAAGACTGGGCATGTGCTGGGGTCACCCTGCAGTATAACCAAGGCTGGTGACAGCAAGGGTGTAGCTGGCAGGCTGTTTGTGAGAGGCCCAGGTGGGAGATACTTCAGCAAGGCATTGTAAGGCACCCAATGTTGTAGGACTGGGGTGACACAGCTGCCCATTAGTCTGGATTCACCCTAGTACATCACAATCTCTCAAAACTGGGATGGCAGATGAAATTCAGTGCTGATAAATGAAAAGTAATGTACATTGGAAACACAATCCCAACTATACATACAAAATGATGGGGTCTAAATTACCTGTTGCCACTCAAGAAAGAGATCTTGGAATCATTGTGGATAGTTCTCTGAAAACATCCACTCAATGTGCAATGGCAGTCAAAAAAGCTAATAGAATGTTAGGTGCCATTAGGAAAGGGAGAGATAATAAGACAGAAAATATCATAATGCAACTATATAAATCCATGGTACGCCCACACCTTGAATACTGCGTGAAGTTCTGGTTGCCCCATCTCAAAAAAGATACATCAGAATTGGAAAAGATGCAGAAAAGGGCAACAAAAATCATTAAGGTTATTGAACAGCTTCCTTACAAGGAGAGATTAAAAAAACTTTGACTTTTCAGCTTGGCAAAGAGACGACTAAGGGGGGATATGACAGGGGTCTCCCACCGAATGGTGTGGAGAAAGTGAATAAGGAAGTGTTATTTACCTCTTCACATAACACAAGCACTAGGGGTCACCCAATGAAACTAATCAGGAAAACAAACAAAAGGAAAGGAAGTACTTTTTCACACAAGGGAGAGCCAATCTGTAGCACTCATTGCCAGGGGATGTTGTGGAGGCAAAAACTGTAATTGGGTTCAAAAAAGAATGAGATACATTCATGGAAGATAGGTCTATCAGTTGCTATTAGCCATGATGATCAGGGATGCAACCCCATGGTCTGTCCTAAGCCTCTGACTGCCAGATGCTTGGACTGAATGATAGGGGATGGATCACTTGATGATTGCCCTTTTCTGTTAATTCCCTCTGAAGTATCTGGTACTGGCCACTGTAGGAAGGCAGGATACTGGGCTAGATGGACCATTGGTCTGACCCAGTATGGCTATTATGTTCTTATGATCTGGAATAAAACATAAAATCATCATTAAGTTTGCAGATGACACAAAAATTGGAGGAGTGGTAAATAATGAAGAGAGCAGGTCACTGTTTCAGAGTGATGTGGATCGTTTGGTAAACTGGGCGCAAGCAAACAATATGCACTTTAATACAACCAAATCTAAACACATACATCTAGACACAAAGAATGTAGGCCGTACTTACAGAATGGGGGACTCTGTCCTGGAAAGCAGTGACTCTGAAAAAGATTATCCTGGTGGATAATCAGCTGAACATGAGCTGCCAATGTGAAGCTGTGGCCAAAAGAACTAATGTGACCATGGGATGCATAAACAGGATTCTCAAGTGTAGGCTTATTTCATTTCTTAGTTGGCATGATTGGGAAGGTGAATGGAATGTTAAATTGTTATAACAAGCACTATGATGAGTCAGGATGGCTAGCTAAGGGTATGTCTACACTACGAGGGTAGTTCGATTTCTCTTAAATCGAAAATGTAGAATCGATATTGCAAAGTCGAACGTGTGTGTCCACACTAAGGACAGTAATTCGACTTTGTGAGTCCACACTAACGGGGAAAGCGTCGACATTGGAAGCGGTGCACTGTGGGCAGCTATCCCACAGTTCCCGCAGTCCCCGCTGCCCATTGGAATTCTGGGTCGAGCCGCCAATGCCTTCTGGGTAAAAAAAAAGGGTCGAGGGTGCATTTGGTTAATTGTCATCATCCGTCCGTCACTACCGCCCTCCCTCCCTCCCTGAAAGCGCCGGCGGGAAATCAGTTCGCGCAATTTTCCGGTCAGTGCCAGCGCGGACGCCACAGCACTGCGAGCATGGATCCCGCTGCGACCATCGCTGCAGTTGTGGCCGTTGTCAACGCCTCGCAGGTTATCATCCACCTTTACCAGAGGCAGATGCAGATAAACCAGGCGAGGAGGCTACGGCACCGCGGTGAGGGCCTGAAGTCTGAGAGTAGCACAGGCCTGTCAGAAAGCACGGGACCCAGCGCCGAGGACATCACGGTGACAATGGGTCATGTGGATGTTGTGGAACGGCGATTCTGGGCACGGGAAACAAGCACGGACTGGTGGGACCGCATAGTGCTGCAGGTCTGGGACGAATCCTAGTGGCTGCGAAACTTTCGCATGCGGAAGGGGACTTTCCTTGAACTTTGTGAGTTGCTGTCCCCTGCCCTGAAGCGCAATGACACCCGGATGCGAGCAGCCCTGACTGTCCAGAAGCGAGTGGCCATAGCCCTCTGGAAGCTTGCAACGCCGGACAGCTACCGGTCTGTCGCGAACCACTTTGGCGTGGGCAAATCTACCGTGGGGGTTGTTGTGATGCAAGTAGCCAACGCAATCATTAAGGTACTGCTCTCAAAGGTAGTGACCCTGGGAAACGTGGAGGTCATCATAGATGGCTTCGCCGCAATGGGATTCCCAAACTGCGGTGGGGCTATTGATGCAACTCCCATCCCTATCCTGGGACCGGAACACCAGGCCAGCCCATTAACAGAAAGGGCTACTTTTCAATGGTGCTGCAAGCACTGGTGGACCATCGGGGACGTTTTACAAACATCAACGTCGGATGGCCGGGCAAGGTTCATGACGCTCGCGTCTTCAGGAACTCTGGTCTGTTTAGACGGCTGCAGGAAGGTATTTACTTCCCGGACCACAAAATAAGTCTTGGGGATGTGGAGATGCCTACAGTGATCCTTGGGGACCCAGCCTACCCGCTAATGCCCTGGCTCATGAAGCCCTATACTGGCGCCCTGGACACTGAAAAAGAACTGTTCAACTACTGGCTGAGCAAGTGCAGAATGGTGGTGGAGTGTGCTTTTGGCCATCTCAAGGGGAGATGGAGAAGCTTACTGACTCGCTGTGATCTCAGCGAAACCAATATCCCCATTGTTATAGCAGCTTGCTGTGTGCTCCACAATCTCTGTGAGAGCAAGGGGGAGACCTTTATGGCAGGATGGGAGGTTGAGGCAAATAGCCTGATTACGCCCAGCCAGACAGCCGGGCGATTAGAAGAGCCCAGCGGGACGCGCTGTGCATCCGGGAGGCTTTGAAAGCTAGGTTCCACAGTGAGCAGGGTAACCAGTGACTTTTAAGTTTCTGTACAGAGAAGCTGAACCTGCCCCCGTTTCTTTACCCAGTTAATGTTGACTATCCTCTCCAGTTACAGACCCCCTCCACCCCCTTCCAAAAAAATAAAATCAGTTTTATTTTGTTAATGAACACCGTTGTCTTGATTACTGTTTTCGCGGGAATGTTTTAAACCTGGGACGCAGACTGTGGTGGGGAGCGGGTGTAGTGTACTGATGCAAATGATCCTTCTAAACTCCAGGAATGACAGGATTCGCAGTGGCAGACTGGTTGTTTCAACGGAGCCTGCCAGCCCTCCTGAGCGGGACTGCGTGTATGTGGGGGCTATGTGACTTTATGGCAGGGGGAGGAGGGTTACAGATCCCCTGCTGCGTGGCTCTGTGATCCAGGACAAGGACCGCTGCATAAGATCTGTAACTGCCCTCCCCCGCCACAAAGTCACAGAGCAACCCCCCCCCCCCCCACGCACAGAACATGAAAACCACCTCCCAGACTGACCAGGGTAACTAGTCACTGCACTGTGTATGTGCCCTGCTTCTGGACCTGCCCCCGCCTCTGTACCCTGCTAAAGGTGACTGTCCTGTCCAATTACCAAGCCCCTTCCCCCCCTTGAGACAGACTCTCCCACAAAAGAACATGATTGAAACAGAAATGAACAGAAACGTATTTTTTATTAACAACCACACATGAAACTGGGAGGTGAAACTTGGACGGGGGCTTGGGTGAGGCGGGCAGGAAAGGACTTTTCAAATTTTGGGGAATGACAGCCTTCTGGTGCTTGAGCAGTCTGCAGGGGTCGAGTGAGAGTTTTCACGGACTCTGCCGCCCCTCCTTCTTTGGACTTTGGGCGAGGGGGGTATGGGACTTGGTGGCGGGGGAGTGCGGTTACTGATAGACTGCAGCGGGGCTCTGTCCTCCTGCCTCCGTTCCTGCAGAACATCAACAAGGCGCCGTAGCGTGTCCGTTTGCTCCCTCAGAAGTCCAAGCAGCGTTTGAGTCGCCTGCTGGTCTTCCTGCCGCCACCTCTCCTCACGTTCCATGTGTGTCCGGTGCATTTGGGACAAATTCTCCCTCCAATGGTTCTGCTGTGCTGCCTGGGCTCGGGAGCAGCCCATTAGTTCTGAGAACATGTCCTCTCGCGTCTTCTTCTTCCTCCGCCTAATGTGCGCTAGCCTCTGGGAGTGTGATGCCAGGCTGGGTTGGGAGACAGTCGCAGATGTGGCTGTGGGAATGAGAAAAAGGTAGTGAATTCCTCCGAAACATAAATGTAGTTGTGAACAAAGAACATAGTCTTTCTTTGTGAACAGGCCCATGCACCGCACCTATCACATGCGCACTCAGGACAAGGTCGAATTTTCGGACCTCACCTTCAGTGCCTGGGGTCTTGCACTGCCGATCTGGGAAGTGGGGCAGGACACCGGAATTTCTGTAGCAGGCAGACATGGTAAGCCGTAGACTTGTGGCTGCTTAAAACTTTAGTAGTACCACTGGCCTCCTTTCACATTGAAAGCAATGCCAGTCTCTGCTGCCAGCAATCGGCCAAGCATGAACTCTGGCCCTGTCCCACCCCCTCGCGGATGTCCCAGGGAAAGATCCCTGTATGCTGCCCCTCTCCCGTCTCCACCGCGTGGCTGTAAACCAGCGGTTACAGTTCTGTAAAGGAACTTGCAAGCAGTCCCAATACTAACAGTCCCCTACCTAATTCAAAGCAGGTCATCATGAGCGACATAACAATAATGAGGATCTCGGACAGCGATAAGGAAAGGATGCTTCGGGAAAGCCTGCAAAGACCAGGGCCCTATGCCGCCATGCTGTGCAAGGCAATGATCCCGGAGTACTTGAGGATCTCCTGGCGCGGGAACGTCTCCTACTTCGGAGGACCCAATAAGGCCGCTCTCCCCAGGAACCTGATGAACAGGCTTTCCCATTACCTCCAGGAGAGCTTCCTTGAGATGTCCGTGGAGGATTTCAGCTCTATCCCCGGACATATAGACCGCATTTTAATATAGCTGCAGTGGCAGGGACTAAAGAGTGGAGCAGCTTGGGCAGCAGAATCATGCACAACCGGACACTGTTAGATTTTTTTTAAATAGTTGGAACTGAATACTTAAGCGCCCAGGGTAAAGAAATCATGAAGAACACATTGTTCTTATTCTTAATATTCCAGTTTTGTTAAAAATAAATGTTTAGATGTTTAAAACACTTACTGCTTGATCCTTCCCCTGAATCTGTGTCCGGGTTAAATGCTGGGGAGGGTTGGTAGGGGATCTCTGTAAGGGTGATGAAGAGCTCCTGGCTGTCGGGGAAATCAGCTTGGTAAGCGCTGTCGACTGCCTCATCCTCCTCATCTCCTTCCTCATCTTCCCCGTCCGCTAACATGTCCGAGGAACCGGCCGTGGACAATATCCCATCCTCAGAGTCCACGGTCAGTGGTGGGGTAGTGGTGGCGGCCACACCTAGGATGGAATGCAGTGCCTCGTAGAAACGGGATGTGTGGGGCTGGGATCCGGATCGTCCGTTTGCCTCTTTGGTCTTCTGGTAGCCTTGTCTCAGCTCCTTGATTTTCACGCGGCACTGCGTTGCATCCCGGCTGTATCCTCTCTCTGCCATGGCTTTAGAGATCTTCTCATAGATCTTTGCGTTCCGTCTTTTGGAGCGCAGCTCGGAAAGCACGGACTCATCGCCCCACACAGCGATCAGATCCAAGACTTCCCGATCAGTCCATGCTGGGGCCCTCTTTCTATTCTGGGATTGCACGGCCATCTCTGCTGGAGAGCTCTGCATCGTTGCCAGTGCTGCTGAGCTCGCCACGATGTCCAAACAGGAAATGAGATTCAAACTGCCCAGACAGGAAAAGGAATTCAAATTTTCCCGGGGCTTTTCCTGTGTGGCTGGTCAGAGCATCCGAGCTCGGACTGCTGTCCAGAGCGTCAACAGAGTGGTGCACTGTGGGATAGCTCCCGGAGCTATTAGCGTCGATTTCCATCCACACCAAGCCTAATTCGATATGGCCATGTCGAATTTAGCGCTACTCCCCTTGTTGGGGAGGAGTACAGAAGTCGAATTTAAGAGACCTCTATGTCGAACTAAATAGCCTCGTGGTGTGGACGGGTGCAGGGTTAATTCGATGTAACGGCGCTAAATTCGACATAAACGCCTAGTGTAGACCAGGCCTAAGATCATCAGGAACATCCTGGTGTTACAAGCCTAAATGTAAGATAAGGTAGCGGTCAGATTACGCATGAGTAGCACATGGACAGAACATGCTACACAGGGTTTGGTTCCTACAAAATAACTGAGCCAAACCCCAAACCTGTGATGCAATGCATAATCCTAGATTTAATCCTGAGTGGAGCGCAGGAGCTGGTCCAAGAGGTAACTATAGCGGGACCGCTTGGAAATAGTGACCATAATACAATAGCATTCAACATCCCTGTGGTGGGAAGAACACCTCAACTGCCCAACACTGTGGCCTTTAATTTCAAAAGGGGGAACTATACAAAAATGAGGGGGTTAGTTAGACAAAAGTTAAAAGGTACAGTGACTAAAGTGAAATCCCTGCAAGTTGCGTGGGCCCTTTTTAAAGACACCATAATAGAGGCTCAACTTCAATGTATACCCCAAATTAAGAAAAACAGTAAAAGAACTAAAAAAGAGCCACCGTGGCTTAACAACCATGTAAAAGAAGCAGTGAGAGATAAAAAGACTTCCTTTAAAAAGTGGAAGTCAAATCCTAGTGAGGCAAATAGAAAGGAGCACAAACACTGCCAACTTAAGTGCAAGAGTGTAATAAGAAAAGCCAAAGAGGAGTTTGAAGAACGGCTAGCCAAAAACTCCAAAGGTAATAACAAAATGTTTTTTAAGTACATCAGAAGCAGGAAGCCTGCTAAACAACCAGTGGGGCCCCTTGACGATGAAAATACAAAAGGAGCGCTTAAAGATGATAAAGTCATTGCGGAGAAACTAAATGGATTCTTTGCTTCAGTCTTCACGGCTGAGGATGTTAGGGAGATTCCCAAACCTGAGCTGGCTTTTGTAGGAGACAAATCTGAGGAACTGTCACAGATTGAAGTATCACTAGAGGAGGTTTTGGAATTAATTGATAAACTCAACATTAACAAGTCACCGGGACCAGATGGCATTCACCCAAGAGTTCTGAAAGAACTCAAATGTGAAGTTGCGGAACTATTAACTAAGGTTTGTAACCTGTCCTTTAAATCGGCTTCGGTACCCAATGACTGGAAGTTAGCTAATGTAATGCCAATATTTAAAAAGGGCTCTAGGGGTGATCCCGGCAATTACAGACCGGTAAGTCTAACGTCGGTACCGGGCAAATTAGTTGAAACAATAGTAAAGAACTAAATTGTCAGAGACATAGAAAAACATAAACTCTTGAGCAATAGTCAACATGGTTTCTGTAAAGGGAAATCGTGTCTTACTAATCTATTAGAGTTCTTTGAAGGGGTCAACAAACATGTGGACAAGGGGGATCCGGTGGACATAGTGTACTTAGATTTCCAGAAAGCCTTTGACAAGGTCCCTCACCAAAGGCTCTTACGTAAATTAAGCTGTCATGGGATAAAAGGGAAGGTCCTTTCATGGATTGAGAACTGGTTAAAGGACAGGGAACAAAGGGTAGGAATTAATGGTAAATTCTCAGAATGGAGAGGGGTAACTAGTGGTGTTCCCCAAGGGTCAGTCCTAGGACCTATCCTATTCAATTTATTCATAAATGATCTGGAGAAAGGGGTAAACAGTGAGGTGGCAAAGTTTGCAGATGATACTAAACTACTCAAGATAGTTAAGACCAAAGCAGATTGTGAAGAACTTCAAAAAGATCTCACAAAACTAAGTGATTGGGCAACAAAATGGCAAATGAAATTTAATGTGGATAAATGTAAAGTAATGCACATTGGAAAAAATAACCCCAACTATACATACAACATGATGGGGGCTAATTTAGCTACAACGAGTCAGGAAAAAGATCTTGGCGTCATCGTGGATAGTTCTCTAAAGATGTCCACGCAGTGTGCAGAGGCGGTCAAAAAAGCAAACAGGATGTTAGGAATCATTAAAAAGGGAATAGAGAATAAGACTGAGAATATATTATTGCCCTTATATAAATCCATGGTTCGCCCACATCTCGAATACTGTGTACAGATGTGGTCTCCTCACCTCAAAAAAGATATTCTAGCACTAGAAAAGGTTCAGAAAAGAGCAACTAAAATGATTAAGGGTTTAGAGAGGGTCCCATATGAGGAAAGATTAAAGAGGCTAGGACTCTTCAGTTTGGAAAAGAGAAGACTAAGGGGGGACATGATAGAGGTATATAAAATCATGAGTGATGTTGAGAAAGTGGATAAGGAAAAGTTATTTACTTATTCCCATAATACAAGAACTAGGGGTCACCAAAAGAAATTAATAGGCAGCAGGTTTAAAACAAATAAAAGGAAGTTCTTCTTCACGCAGCGCACAGTCAACTTGTGGAACTCCTTACCTGAGGAGGTTGTGAAGGCTAGGACTATAACAATGTTTAAAAGGGGACTGGATAAATTCATGGTGGCTAAGTCCATAAATGGCTATTAGCCAGGATGGGTAAGAATGGTGTCCCTAGCCTCTGTTCGTCAGAGGATGGAGATGGATGGCAGGAGAGAGATCATTTGATCATTGCCTGTTAGGTTCACTCCCTCTGGGGCACCTGGCATTGGCCACTGTCGGTAGACAGATACTGGGCTAGATGGACCTTTGGTCTGACCCAGTACGGCCTTTCTTATGTTCTTATGTTCTTATGTAGTAAATGCAATGTGATGTGTAAATGTATATAAAGGAAGAGGTTTTCTGTGTAACTTTAGATGTGTAGTACGCCCTATACTCACCCCCTATTCTTAAGTCTGATCAATTCAGTATAGCTTTGCTGTATGTCAAATAAAGATTCATGAGTGATAAAATTTGGAGTTGAAATGAGCTCTTGGGAAGCTGAGTAAAATGAGGTCTCAGAGGAAATCCCCAAATCAAGGAGTAGAGAGGTTATTTTACCTTTGTATTTGGCACTGGTGCTGAAATACTTTGTCCAGTTCTGGTGTCCACAGGTCAAGGATGACATTGATAAATTGAAGAGGGTTCAGAGAAGAGCCATGAAAATTATTAAAGGATTGGAAAACCTGCCTTATAGTGATAGACTCAAAGAGCTCAATGTATTTAGTTTAACTGAGGGCACGTCTTCACTACCCGCCGAATCGGCGGGTAGCAATCGATCTATTGGGGATCGACTTATCGCGTCTAGTGAAGACGCGATAAAATCGATCCCCGATGGCTCTTCCGTCGACTCCGGAAATCCACCGCGGCAAGTGGCGGAAGCGGAGTCGACGGCAGCGTGGCAGTGGTCGACTCGCTGCCGTCCTCACAGCCAGGTAAGTCGATCTAAAATACGCCACTTCAGCTACGCTATTCACGTAGCTGAAGTTGCGTATCTTAGGTCGACCCCCCCCCTGTAGTGTAGACCTAGCCAAAGAGAAGTTAGGGAGTTTGTTCACAGGAAGTATCTATATGGGCAATAAATATTTAATAATGGGCTCTTCAGCCTGGCAGAGAAAGGTATAACATGATCCAATGGCTGGAAGTTGAAGCTAGACAAATTCAGACTGGAAATAATGCATACATTTTTGACCATGAGGGTATTTAACTATTGGAACAATTTACCAAGGGTGGTGGTGGATTCTCCAGCATGGACAATTTTTCAATCAAGATTGGACATTTTTCTAAAAGATCTGCTCTAGGAATTTTTGTGGCAAAGTTCTCTGGGGGAAGAGAGATCTATAGAGGAGGTCAAACTAGATGATCACAATGGTACTTTCTGGTATTAGAAACAATGAATCTTCTGCATATGTCTGAACCAGCAAAACTGTGCTTCCTGGATTTTGTCAGCCACATCACAGACTTTGACTTCCATCCTAATATTTATAATTCAAAATCCTATAAGTCCCCTTCCGGAGAAAAGACATCTCATTTCATATACCTGTAGGCATTGGACCTGCCATCTCTTTATACCCATCGTCTGCACCATGTTGCGTTGTGGGATGCAGCATGTTCTACACAGCTAAGTTTTTACTCTCGGTGGCATACACTGGTCATGTACATCCCTGAGATGTTATTCCACGCTCTTCCAGCACTCCCTAGTCTGGACTGTATCTCATGATCAGGCTCACTTGTCTTCCATGAGCCAGCTGCCAAGGTCAATCTAGTTTAATTGTGCTCCGTTAATCTCTATGTCCAGTTTCGCTCTGGCACCAATACTAGCCCACATTACCGCAAATACAAAACAAATCTGGTCTCTTTCTTGTTTTGATCCACTCCATCTCTCTTATACATCTTAGGCTGGCAGCAGATGGTGCAGTACGACTGCTAGCCATCGTCGTCTCCTGGGTGCTCGCCAGAAGACGGTGCAGTACGACTGCTAGCCATCCTCGTCTCCTGGCTGCTCACCAGAAGACGGTGCAGTACGACTGCAGGCAGGACTGAATCTCCATGAGACGAAACTTAAAAAGAGAATGACCTGGAGTTACTCCCATTTATGTCCAGGCGCCCCTGACCGACCTCACTGAGGTCGGCTAAAAGAACACCTAGGAGACAACGACGATGGCTACCAGTCGTAATGCACCGTCTGCTGCCAAAAGGCAATGAGCTGCTGCTGTGTAGCAATGCAGTGCCACGTCTGCCAGCACCCAGGAGACATACAGTGACGGTGAGCTGAGCGGGCTCCATGCTTGCCGTGGTATGGCGTCTGCACGGGTAACCCAGGAAATAAGGCTCGAAACGATTGTCTGCCATTGCTTTCACGGAGGGGAGTGGCCTGACGACATGTACCCAGAACCACCCGCGACAATGTTTTTGACCCATCAGGCATTGGGAGCTCAACCCAGAATTCCAGTGGGCGGCGGAGACTGCGGGAACTGTGGGATAGCTACCGCAGTGCAACGCTCCAGAAGTCGACACTAGCCTCGGTATTGTGGATGCACTCCGCCGAGTTAATGGTCGTAATGGTCTTGAGTGGTGATACACACAATCGACTGTATAAAATCGATTTCTAAAAATCGACTTCTATAAATTCGACCTAATTTCGTAGTATAGACATACCCTTAGTCATGCTCATTTTCATCCCATGCCTGCTTAGCTGGTCATATATCTGGTTTAATATTTCCTGTAGGTCTTCTTTTGAGGGTCCCTTATTGTTGTGTGATCTGCATATTGCAACTTCTCCCTTCTTCCTGCTGATGTAGTCCATCAATGTGATAAAGAGGAGTGGACAGAGGACTGACCCCTGGTGCAGTCTGACTTTTACTTCAAAGGGACTTGTCATTCCAAAACATGTTTGGGTCACTGTTTTAGGTGATCTATATAGGGCATACTCTGTAGTTATTAAATCCTCAGACACTCGATATTTCCTCAGCACGGGTGTGAGCATTCTTCTGTACTCTTGTAGGCCTTGTCTAGGTCTATAAGATCCCAGAATATGTTCTAGTATCTTCATCCGATGCGACAATAGCTTTGTTCCTTGATAGTTTTCTCATTCATGGATGTTTCCTTTCTTATGTATTGGGACCAGGATAGACTCGCACCAGTCTTTGTGAATTCTCTTGCCTCGTCATACGGTTTTAACTAATCTGCTCATCCATTTTAGGCCTCTCTCACCTAAGACTTTGACCAGATCCACCATCACTTCATTAGGTCCTACTGCTTTACGGTCTTCATTATCTGGAGTGCATTTCTCACCTCTTCCTCCATTATATGAGGCTCAGGCACCACATTTCCTCTGTCCTAAAGGATTTGCTTCATTTAAGGGACTCCCAAAGTATTCTTTCCATCTCTCCTTCACTTGCGTGTTACTAGCAGTCTCACCTACGCATCATGTATAAATGGTGTTACAATACCATCCTGCTTCCCTTTGCACCTCATTTTTGCAATACTATAGATCTTTTTGCCAGCCAAACTGTGGGTGGTTTACAAGCTCAGCATACATATTGTCTAGGGCACTGTCTTGGGGCCTTCCTCACTGTGTGCTTGGCAGCTCGCTTTGCTTCTCTGTATTTGCTTTCATTTGTACACAATGGATTGATTGATTTTTCTTTACGCTCCATGTTCTTGTTTTGGATTGCTACTTGCACTTCATCAGTCCATCACCACTCCCCTCTTTCCCTTGGTTTTCTCCATCTGCATCATCCACAAACCTCTTCCACTGCTGCAATCGACATTTTTTTTTAAGTGGTTCTACTCCTCTTCAGCCAATGGCAAATCTGTTTCCAGATGCTTATCCTGCACAAACTTCCCTGCCACACTTCCCCTTAACTTCTCCTACTTTAACCTTCTCTTTGATTAAGATAAATAGATTGAGTTTGTTATGGTCTTTCACTGTAAGGCAGGTTTTTCAGACCTCTATGGGTATCTCTACACATCCCGTGGCAGTGAGCGTTCAGACAGTGCTTTGAAGTTGCAGCTTGGCTGAAGCTTGGGCTCTGAAGCCCACCCCACTCCCTACCCTTCAGAAACTGAGCTCCAGCCCAAGCGGCAACATCTACACAGCTATTTTTAGTTCAGCACCACAAGCCCTGTGAGCCTGAGTTTGTCGACCCAGGCTGAAAGGCTTGCTGCTGCGGGCTGGATAGACGCACCCTAATTGTTCTTGTAGCTCTTCTCTGTACCCTTTCTAATTAGAAAACATCCTTTTTCAAGTGTGGGCACTAGAACTGGACTCAGGATCCAATAGGACTGGCCCGAAAAAAAGATTTCCATTTCTCCAAAAAAAAGTGATGTTTCAGAATTTGTTCTCATTCTGCATTAGATAGCCCATAGTTAGAGCACTCACCTACACTGTATTGTGGGGAGGGATAGCTCAGTGGTTTGAGCATTGGCTTGTTAAACCCACGGTTGTGAGTTCAATCCTTGAGGGGGCCACTTAGAGATCTGGGGCAAAATCAGTACTTGGTCCTGCTAGTGAAGGCAGCGGGCTGGACTCAATGACCTTTCAAGGTCCCTTCCAGTTCTAGAAGATGGGATATCTCCATTTATTTATTTAATTTAATTTAGAGCCAGGGTCAAGTCCTTGCTCCAAGTCATGTAGAACAGGGACTTGAATGCTCAGACCACCAGGTTATTGGCTAATCTGGGTGAGTTGGTCTCTCTCTCGCTCTCTCTTTTTGACCAGAAATTCCACCCTGGACCATCCTGAAACCTTCCTGAAAAAAGTTCTATCAAAATCAATACCTTCCCGTGAAAATTTTCGATTTCGATAAACTGGCATTTTCCAATGGAAAAACATTTTGGGTTAAAAAACTCTGACCAGCTCCAGTGTCCAGTAATGGTCTCACCAGTGTCATATACAGAGGTAGTAACACCTCCCCACTCCTGCTTAATATTCCTCCATATATATGTCCAAGACTTGCATTAGCCCTCTTTGCCATGGCATCACACCAGGTGCCACCAGGACCCCAAAGTCCTTGTGAGAGTCACAGCTTTCCAGGATACAGTTCCCCATCCTGTAAATGTGACCTACATCCTTTGTTCCTAGATGTTCCTACATTCCAATTAACTATATTAAAATCCATATTGTTTGAATGAGCCCACCTTCCAAAAGTGATGCAGATGATTTTGTGTTAATGACCTGACTGATCATTATTTACCAATCCATCATTTTTTGTCACATCTGCCAACTTTACAAGTAATTACTTTATATCTTCTTCCAGGTCTCTTTGACAGCCAAATTGAAGAACGTTGGGCCAAGGGGAGATCCATTGGGCCAAGGGGAGATCCATTGGGCAAATAAGTTGGTTTGACATGCCCTGTTTTCCACAAAACCATGCTGACTGACACTAACTGTGCTGCCATCCTTTCATCCTTTACTGATTGCTTCCCATATCAGGTTTTCCATGATTGTGCTGGGATCAGTGTCAGGCTAACTGGTCAATACGGCTGTTGTTCAGTACTCTGGAACTTCCCTAATATTCCAAGGTTTGTTAAAGATCCACGTTGGTAGATCAATGTATATTTGATTATTTGCACCAATAGAATTACAAAATGGCCCAGGCCCATTTTCTGCTTTGTTGCCTGGCATCTCGCTCCCATTTGCCACTTAGCTCTAAAACCGCAGTAACAGTTACTTGGTATAAAGCAAAACATCTCCCCTGGGGTTTGCTCTCTGGCTCTCTCCCTCCCAGCCCTGCACAGAACTGTTTCCCCCCAGGAGGACTTGGCAGTGGATTTTCTGCTAGAAATTGCTCCTACTTTGGTTTTGCCTACAACCTTCAAAGAGAATCATTACCAGGCAGGGAAAGCTGTTAGCTTGATACAACTGTTTATCCCATCAAAGTGAAATGGTCTCCAAAGGACAAGCAGAGGAGCTCAGAGGGCTCCCCACCGTACCTTGGAACCACACCTGCTGGATCCTCCAGGGAACACTGCTCCCCTAGAAATCCAGGGGAAGTTGCAAGAGAAGGATGGGCCTCCTTCAGAGCCCTGAGAGCCTGGAGTCCTGTGGGTGAGGAGTGGCCGTGGGGATGAAGAGAGGGGAAGGGCAGGGCAGATCCTGTGATAGCATTGATCTTCTGCTGCCACTGTCTCAGTCTGTCTAGATGCTGCAGAGCATGAATGGAAAGCAGTCTCTGGCCCTCTCCCCATGCCATGGCTAGCATCCCCACAGCTCATAGCTAGCATCCCCCCAGGGAGGGATAGCTCAGTGGTTTGAGCATTGGCTTGGTAAACCCAGCTTTGTGAGTTCAACCCTTGAGGGGGCCATTTAGGGATATGGGGCAAAAATTGGTTGGATGATTTAATTGGAATTGGTCCTGCTTTGAGCAGGGAGTTGGACTAGATGATCTCCTGAGGTCCCTTCCAACCCTGATAGTCTATGATTCTATGAGCTCTCACTAACTTCCTTGCCCTTCCTGGAAGCTTTATCCTTTGTATTGCTGTCATACAGGACATGGTCCATAGTAACTACAGATCCCTGAGGCACTTGGGAGAGTTAAATCAGACCAGGTAGTCAGCGGTATGTGGTGTGAACAAACCACAGAAAGAGGGTGAGGGGGGAGTAGAGAGAGATTGTGGGGAAGAACAGAGTATTTTTTGCTGAGAATGGAAATGCCGAGTGGAGCTTATAGCACAGAATGATGTGGGTAGGCAGGAGCTGCACAGAAGACAACTCACACCAGAGGGGCCAGGCTGTGTGAAGGGACATGATCACATTCCGCAGGCCCCTTATTGGACGCAGCTCAGGGACTGAGGCAGCTATTTGATGTCCCTTTTCATCCCCATCGTTCAGTGTGTGGCCCCACGCCTCATTTACTGCACAAGCCACACGCTGCAGGGAAGTCATTAGCTCCTCATGGGTTTTCCATGTTATCTATCACTGGATTATCTGAACCCCTCATAAACATTTGTGCATTTCTGTTTGCAACACAACACCACACTGCATGAGGGAGGCTTTATTCTCCCCATTTTATAGTTGGGGAGTTGAGGCTCGGAGAAATTTGGGCCACAATTTGCAAATGTGATGTGCTGAACTGAAGACATCTTGGGCCTGCCATTAGAGGACAGAGACCTGAACTGCCATTGACTGCAGCTGGATCTGTGAGCCCTCAGCACTTCCAAACATCAGGCCCTGGGTGTCTCACTTTGCACACCTGGAAATGGAGAAATACACACGTAACAGTCACGCCTGACAACTCGGGTCTCATTAAACTCTGGATATCATACAGGAAAGTGCCGGGCAGAGCCCAGGACAGGATCCAGCTCTGCTAGTTCACTGGCCTAGGACTTAGCTTCAAGACCAGGCTTTCTCTTCTTCATTCATTACACAGCATTCTGTTGCAAAAGAAGAAGGAGGGTCAACAGAAAACAGCTGCATTTGCAACCCACACACCTTCTGGGTGTTGTGCTCTATCCCAGCTAGTGGCACTGTGACCACTTAAAGAGAGAGTTTAATGAGTTTGCTTAACAGCCAGTGGGCTTTTTAGCTCATGTGGTAGAGGCTCATGCACTGAGGTTCCCAGGTTCAATCCTGCCCAATGACTGTCCGTATTACACATTCACTACAAAAGCTGGTCTTATTCTTTGTCCATTCTGAGCCCTATGCTAAAACAATGGGGTCATATAATTAAAGTTTGTATCATGATGCATGCGCCCAAGTGGGCAATATTAAAATGGCACAGGCAACCTCAATGACGGCATTTCCTGCCTTTTCAGTGCTTGATTTTGGAACCTTAATGTTCTTTTAATATAGTTTTTTTGTATGAAACATCCTAGGTTTTTACAATAGAAAAGTGAAAAAAGCAGAAAGCCTGTCACTGTAACAGTAGTGAGCCCCCACATACAGTGTCATCAGGCTTTGAACCTAGGCCCTTCAGGCTACAACAAATCTCTCGCCTGTGAGTTAAAGAAGCAAATCCTAGCTCTTATCCACTATGTGGAACAACCCAAAGAGTTTGCAACAGGACAGACTTTGATAATGGATTACACAATTGCTAGACAGCCACAGAATGCCACAGGATCAGGACACCTGGGTTCTACTCCTGGATTGAGAAGGGGGTGTTGTTGTGGTTCCAGATGAGATAGCTGAGCACCTAGATTTGGCACATCCATTCTTAAAGACAGTCTGGCTAAGAAGTAAAGGCTTGGCTCTAGTGTCCTAAAAAGGTGGTTTCCATTCCCATCTCTTGATGAAGTGAGTTTGTGCAACCAGCCAGTTACCTGATCTGAAAGTGGTGTGAATGACACTTGCCTGACTCCTAGGGGAGGGCTATTGTTGGTCTATTTCATTCACATGCTGAGAAGCAATCCGTAAGAGAGATGGTATCATTAAAACCATTATAAGCTGTCAGGCACAGGGCAATGTGCCCCAAAGCACAGGCCTTCCCCTTTCAGGTCATTTCCCACCCATTTGGTCACTCCTCTCTCACTCTGGCAGGTGTGAAGGGTGAGTTATGACTTGTTTGCATGTGTAAAACTGATGTGCGTTGAGTTTACTTGTGTAAATCTGGATGGGGCAGCAGAAGCTGGGATGGTGGCGTGGCTGTGAGCAGGGCAGAGATCCTACGGAGACAGTGTGTGTACTTAAAAATGAAACCTTTGTCTTTAGCACCAGTTAGACTCCAAACAATTGCTCTTGCGACTGCAAAGCTCTGGGGGTAAATTCTGCCCTCAGTTCCTTGTACAGTCCCATTGCCTTCAGTGCAGGAGGCTGCACGGGTGCCACTGAGGGCAGAACTTGGGCCATGCTATCTTTCTGAATATGACTAACCTATTAGACACCCATAGCAGGGCATTGATCACCTGGGAACAATATTGATGAATACAGGAAAGCAGAGGCCTAATCCTTCTTCACGTATAGCAGCGTCTCACCCTGACACACAGAGGCCAGTTTAGAGGAGGCTGATGTTCACAGTTTTACCAGAAAAGAGTTAGCCCAAGACAGGCCCATGTTGGTCAGTTCAGGCAGGAGTTAGTGAGGATGACAGCTTCTTGTTAATGGGAAAGTGGTACTGATACTTCCTAAAGTACATCCCAACCACAGAGGTGCTGACAAATGTAAGCAAAGGGCCAGGGAGATGGGGACAAGCACTCAGATAGCAGGCACGATAGCTCACTACAATACAGATAATTACTTCCAAACAGCACAAACCAAAGAGCTGATGCAGACTTATGAAATCCAGAGAGTTCATAGCAAAGGCTGTGGGGGGAAGCAAGGGAACTTGTCTGAATTTGACAAAGAAATCTAATTTCGTGTTAATGAATTATTGCTCTACATTCATGAAGATTTTGCTATGTTCCTATTGTATACCCTAAGTAGCCTGCTTTTTCCAGGGAAACCAGAGCTGCAACTACCAGGACAAATCTTTCAGATCCTTGCCGGCATGGACTTCCAAGTGATCTCAACCATGATCAAGAAATCTTGGACATTGGCCTGTTCCTGAAAATCCTTTAGTTAAATGTGAAAGGCCCCCTCGGCTGCTAAACACTCCATTCTCCAATTCTTAGCCTTCAAATGTAACAAATATAATGTGTCTTCAGCATGGGCGGTGGGTGAACCACCAGCTTGGGAAGGCTAGCCCCCAGATTGACCCACCCCTTCCGCCTGAGGCCCCGCCCCTCCCCTCCCCTCCCCCCCAGCCCAGATCTCCCGCCCCCCGCAGCTGTCAGCCCCCCCAACCCCAGAGCACCGGGCGGGTGGCGCGCCGCCCATCCTGGCCCCCTGGAGCACCAGGCAGTATGTGCCCCCTCACGATCCGCTGGAGCATGGGGTGGTGCGTGCCCCCCAGCTCCAGAGCATGGGGTAGGTGGCACGCGGAGCCCCCCCCCCAGCCCCTGGAGTGGCGGGTGGCGCATAGCTCCCTCTCCCCCCAGCCCTGGAGCACTGGCTGGCGGGGCCCCAGTTCCAGGCCCCCCGCCCAGCACTGGGCAGCCCCAGCTACCCCAAGTCCCAGCCCCCTAGCCCCAGACCCAGCAGGCTTCCCTTCCCAGAAGAGGAGCAGACTGCCTGGGCTGGGGCCAACTAGCAGCAGAAGGGGGCCTCCGAATGGAGCGTGGGTGGGGCCACGCAGGGCTGTTTGGGGAGGCAGAGTCTTCCCCTGCCTATTAGACCCACTGCCCATGGCCTTCAGAAGACACATGTCAACTCCCTTTCTGCCAGCCACCTTAACATCAAAGGTTAGGACCTTATGAGTTACTCTCTGGCTAGTAACTATGACCGTGCACACTATATTAGAGCGGATCTTGCTGACACGGAACCACTTCCACCTAATTCAGACCTCTGTGATATTGTGAGAGTCGCCCATTTCAGAGTGGTGAGTGTGTACGAGCCCCCTAGCCACCCCTGGGCTATCTCAAATATTCTTCCTAAGCTCCCACACCCTGCCATCTATGTTGGAGATTTTAATAGCCCCCACACCACTCGGGGATACAGAGTCAGATCAAAGTGGATTTGACCTTTTGGTCTGGGCCTTGCTCCATGTCCTTCACCTCATTCATGACCCAAAACAAGGGGGTACTTTTCTTGCTGCCAGATGGAAGCAAGACTTACTCCCCTGGTCACACCTGGGCCACAAGCACAGGCAATGCTCCAGTGCAAGCTATAAGCAGTGTATTGAAAAACTTTCCACATAGTCATAATCTTTACCAAAATTGGAGTAGCCATACCTGTTGTGAGCACCAATAAAAGCCCTCACTGGAGCTATCAGAAAGCAAACTGGCCCAGCTTTACATAATTCACTGGTGGGTGTATCGTTTATGTCCTGAACAACATCTCTATCAAAGGAGCTTATGTGTGGTTCACAACGGCTATTTACAAAGCTGCCACCAACTCAGTTCCAAGAGGTGGTTGTCAGGCCTACATTCCCTGCCTAGCTAAGGAGTGTGCAGAACTCCTCAAGTGATATAAAGAGAATTGTGATCCAGACATTGCCACATAGCTTGTAGATGGCTTGAATGCTTCCAAAAGAGCAAGACAGGAGGCTACCACGGAACTAACCCTGTCTAGATCCAGCCACAAAGCCTGGGCACTCATCAGAAGAGTTGGTGCTGCTCAGAAGCCTCCAGCACAGCACCAGCACCCAGTCTCTCCAAACAGCATTGCTACCCACCTGATAAATGTCCCAAAGGTAGAGAAGGACAAAAATTTTGAAGGTGAGGCAAAGAAGAAATGGGAGCAATATAAACACCTGGAAGTGAAGAAGGCTTCCAGCCTTTCACCGCAGATGAAATAGAAAGGGCGACAGAATAGAATAGAATAGAATATTAGGGTTGGAAGAGACCTCAGGAGGTCATCTAGTCCAATCCCCTGCTCAAAGAAGGACCAACACCAACTAAATCATCCCAGCCAGGGCTTTGTCAAGCCGGGCCTTAAAAACCTCTAAGGATGGAGATTCCACCACCTCCCTAGGTAACCCATTCCAGTGCTTCACCACCCTCCTAGTGAAATAGTGTTTCCTAATATCCAACCTAGACCTTCCCCACTGCAACTTGAGACCATTGCTTCTTGTTCTGTCACCACTGCAACTTGAGACCATTGCTTCTTGTTCGATCAAACATTAAAAACAGGTAAAGCCTCTGGGCTTGATAAAATCTCCCCCAAATTCCTGAAGAACTTGGGAAAAACTAGCAGACAACGGGTAGCCATCTTCCTCTCTAGGGTCATCCAGGAGAATAAAATACCTAAGCTCTGGTGCAGAGCAAAAGCAACAGCCTTGTTAAAAATCCGAGAAAGACCACAACAAGTTACCACCCCATCTCTGTGCTAAGCTGAGTGCACAAATTAGCTGAAAGGCTTATCCTGCCAAAAAAAATGCCCCCAGCACTGATGATATCCTGAGTGCAGATCAAGCAGGTTTCAGACTAAACTGCAATACTTGTGATCAAGTGCTGGCAATCACCACCTGCATCGAGAATGGCTTCCGGA